>NC_052477.1:904490-940752 GCF_009730915.1 Dioscorea cayenensis subsp. rotundata
GTCAAGTAGTGATTGCTTGTTCTTAGTTAGCTAACAAAAACCAGTTTTCAGTGAGCATTTGGGTGTATGATTTTATCATGTTCTTTTCATCACTTTGTCAGATAATGTACAACTTCATTTTGCTTGAAAAGTAGCAAGTATTTTCTAGATTGATTCCTGGCTTTTTTCCAGGTTAAAGGAACAGTTTTTATGACCGATAACGGTGGCGCAGTTGTTGACATCATAGCAAAAGCTTCGGCATCCTTGCCTGTCCAAGAGGCCTGTATTCATAGAATTAAGCATGTATCAGAGGCCGGCATATATCCAGGATTGGTTGAAGAGTTTGTTATAATTGGTGAGAAGCCTTCTGATGATAGCTTGATTTTAAGTTTGCGGGCAATACAGTATGATCTTGCATGGGAAAGGTGTCGACAGCTCCAGGCTGAAGACGTTGTTGTGAAGGGTAAGGTGGGAATCCTATACTCTCGTATCTCTTCTTTTTCAATACAATCTTGCAGGTTATTATTATTTTCTCGACCAAGATAAATATGCAAGCGAAACTCCTACAAATCTAACCATTTGTCACGCATTATTTTAGCTTATGTGCCACTTAATTATCGGCTGTCTGTTCACTGTCTAAATTTATGATTTTTCTGTACCACAGGTTGTAGGGGGAAATAAAGGAGGTGTGGTGGCGGTCGTGGAAGGCCTTCGTGGTTTTGTTCCATTTTCACAAATCTCTACGGTTAATTCTTTGTTTTGGCTTATCTGTTATTGCTATTATCACTTCTCTTGGTTTGTGTTATTAATCGACTAGTGCTTGAGTATTGCTGTATTTTTCTAAACCAGAAATCAACTGCCGAAGAACTCATCGATAAAGAGCTGCCTCTGAAATTTGTAGAGGTTGATGAGGAACAATCAAGACTGGTACTTAGCAACCGCAAGGCTATGGCTGATAGTCAGGCTCAGCTCGGAATTGGATCGGTTGTCCTTGGAACAGTACAGAGTTTGAAACCATATGGTGCCTTTATCGACATTGGCGGGATTAATGGTCTTCTCCATGTTAGCCAGATTAGTCATGACCGAGTTTCTGACATTTCAACCGTACTTCAACCCGGTGACACCCTCAAGGTTACTTGAACTACAAAACTTAGTTCTCGACTTTGGTTTTCAATCTATTTTTCGTCTGAGCTTATGTTTCTCTGTCCAAAGGTGATGATATTAAGCCATGATCGGGAAAGAGGCCGAGTGAGTCTTTCAACAAAGAAGCTCGAACCAACACCCGGTGACATGATTCGTAATCCTAAACTCGTGTTTGAAAAAGTAAGTAAATCTAGTTTTACAACTCATGGTCACAAGTTTAATAAACACATTTTTTCTCATCAAATTGAATGGTTTCAGGCCGACGAGATGGCTCAGACTTTCCGACAGAGAATTGCTCAAGCAGAGGCAATGGCACGAGCCGACATGTTGAGATTTCAGCCAGAGGTATGCTTATCTTCTTAAAACACTTGAGTTAACCAATGAACTTGATCTGAAACATTGAATTGTTTGTGTTGATCTCCATTGGCCTTGCAATGCAGAGCGGATTAAGTCTTAGCTCAGACGGGATTCTCGGCCCACTTACGCCGGACTTACCAGCCGAAGGACTGGATTTATCTGATATTCCCCCAGCAGAAGAAGAAGCAGCTTACAGCGAATAGAATATTGTCGAATTTTTTGTATCTGTTATCAATTCAAACTTGTTTGCAGAGGAGATAAAATGTCAAAAAGTGTTCTCAGTACATGAATATGTAACCATGATGAACATGTTTGCAGGTTTGCAAGCATTGCTCATGAAGTGTAGTTTTTGTTGATTTGGTTTCACATTCTCTGAATTTTTCCTCTTTGATATGTAAATTTTTTTGTGAAGTTTTCTCATTTTAAATCAAATATAATATTTTTTTAATAAATGATATAATAATTTAAAAAAAAAAAATCATATAACAAAGTTAAATACATAGTTTAATATGTTTATATATATATATATATATGGAAATATGTACTTTAATAGGGGTATATGTGAAATTTCCTCATTGAGCTAATTGGGCTCTTCTTCTCATCGTCCTCTCTGGGATCCGAAATCGAGATCGAGAGAGAGAGAGAGAGAGAAGAGGATCGTTGGAGCGAGATGGAACGAATCCAGGTATGGAATTCATCGCATAGATCGAATTAGTATTCGAATCTATCTAGGGCTTTGGCTTCTTGCATCGATTGCCATTTTAAGGCCGTGATTTCATGAATTTAGGGCTGATTTTTTCTTTTTTTTGTTATATTTTGTGAATTATTGCGAAATAGGGATTAATATTGTCAGATTTGGGTTTCATTTGATGGATCTAGGTAGAGATTTGTGTTTTCTCATTTTTTTTTTATTGATTTTGTAGCCACCGGTGGAGAATTATGCGAATCCAAAGACGTGCTTTTTTCATGTTCTATTCAAGGTGATTTTTTTAATGGCCTGTTTTGTTTGGATTCGAGTGAGTTTTTCTCTGATTTTTGGCATTTGTGGATGGTTATTAGGCTGGGGCTTTGGCGTTCTACATCCTCTCGGCGCTGTTCTTTAACAGCTTTGTGATCATTTTTGTGGTTACCGTGCTGCTTGCGGCCTTCGATTTTTGGGTGGTGAAGAATGTGAGTGGAAGGATATTGGTTGGGTTGAGGTGGTGGAATGAGATTAATGAGCAAGGAGAGAGTGTTTGGAAATTTGAATGCTTGGATCAAGAGGTCTGATTTGCGTTTACTTTTAATCAGGAGCTGAGTTTTATTGTCACTTTGATTGTGGAAATATATTCTCTATGCATCAAATGCTTGACCTTTTTGTATGTTTCAGTCTCTTGCTAGGATGAACAAGAAAGATTCATGGCTATTCTGGTGGACTCTTTATCTCACGGTAAGTGCATGGAGAACTTTTGTAGCATTTCATCTGCATGGGCAATGCATCATTTATGCTGTATTTCTATACATACATGAATGATGTTTAGAGAATTTGCATATTAATAAATCAAATGCATTCATCAAGTGATATTTTTTTTAATGTTTGTCTCTTTAACTTAGAGATACTTGGACTCACTTTCTTTGTTTGTTTGTAAATGCATGAATACATCATTGTATGCATTCTCTTGTTTACATAAGTCTACTAGTGGATGATTTGGATTCTTGAGCAGTTACCTGCCTGTTAATTGATTTATTTGTTGTAGTTATTTGTTATGAGTATATTTTGATGATGCAGGCTGTTGCTTGGATATTCCTTGGGATATTTTCTCTCATAAGGTTTCAGGCCGATTACCTGCTGGTTGTTGGAGTTTGTTTGAGCCTCAGTGTTGCAAACATTATTGGTTTCACTAAATGCCGTAAAGGTAAATTATTTTCTCTTTTTGGTTCCTACTGGCAGACGCCAGAATTTTCTAAAAATCAAGTATTCTATCCTGTTTCAATTATATGTGGTCTCTATGATCTTGAAAATGGCTTTTCTTGACAATTGTCTCAATATTGTATGGCTAGTCGTCTATTGAAAAGATTTTGATCATGTTTTGTTTATGCAATATGGCCACAATAATCTCAAGGTATTGCTCCCTTCAAACTAGCCTTTTCCTTTGTCAACCTACCAAATAGTGAACCATTTACACTATCATTAACCTTTCTAAACTTGTAATCTATCAAGGATAATCTTTATGTGTGTCAATTAACCTCTTCGATATTGCTGTCTAATACCTTTTGTTCCCTTGACTCGGAAAAGGAAGGAAACCTACTTTCTTGGTCACCAAAAATTGGGAGTTACACCATGCAGACATTTGGAAGTGGCAGTGGGTGCATGTGTTTCTTTATGCTACTTGCTTTTTATTTCTAGCCAATTGTTACAGTTTCCATAACACCAATTCTTAATTGTTTAAAGACCCATTTGTGGGTTTTCTTTAGATTACCGATATTCTATGCAGCAATAGTAGCTGATGAAACTCAGCTCTGTATATACTTATAAAAGTCTCTTAGATCTGATACCTTGAAGGAAGTCAGGACCTAATTTTGCTTCATTCATGATTCAACATTCATTAGAATAGCATTCAATACATCTTGAAGTTTATCATGTTAGCCTTTTACCTAATACTGTTTCCAACCCCTGATGTGCTTAGCTGAACATGAAAAGCTAAGACCACTTGATGAACGTTTTAGCTCTTAATTTTGGTTTCTTTTCTTACTTCCATTGTTTTGATCCACTCAATTCTTTTTCCCCGTTTTATTTTTGTTAGCTGATAAACCGGCATAATTATTTCCTCTTGAATTGTACAGATGCCAAGAAACAGATTCAGCAATTTGCAACGCAAACCATTGCGTCACGGTTTAGCTCAACAGTACAGGCTGCATTCAGTGTCGTCTGAGAGCGTCGTCTGAGAAGTGCTGGAAAATACAAAGAAGGGCAGAGTGTAGATAGTCATTATTGAGTTGGCATCATCTTATCATGCTTTGTTCACATCGTCATTATATTTCAGTCTCTCATGTATGATTTAAGTATGTTTTGCTACACTATCTTGTGGTGACTTTTTTACCATCTCTTAACTCACAATGTGATGGCAACCTACAGATTAGATTGAAGAACATTGTTTTTCTACACTTTTTCTTTGAGTATATTCATGTCTTAGAACGATTTTGGTTACCTCCAGTTTGTAAACAAAAGGCTTCACAAAGGATTTCTTTTTCTTTTCCTTTTTAATAAACACATGAAAGTATTTATGAATGTTTACAGTGTATCTCTAGCATCAAGCTTATCCAAGCATCCTCAATGGGGTAAAATCAAACAAATACATAGCTTTAAGTTTCTAGTGGTTGAGATTTTGATGCTGTCAAGACTGATACTATATCTTTCCTTGTGCATGAATAAATAGACAACCCGGTTAATTGTACACATCGCATTGGTTATGATACAACATAGAATAGATTTTGAACTCAGTTGCTGGAACACAGCCTGTTACCGCATTTGTCGTCAATCTTTTCGTATCAACAAGCCATAACACCCACTAACCTGGAAAAGAAAAACAAGATAAGCATCATAAAATTCACAAATTGATCATCCTAAGAACTTCAATACTTAATCTGCACAACCCAGATGAGAGGAAAAAAAAAAGTGCAAAAAACACAGGTTTTAAATCAAAATGAATCACAAAAGTCAGAATCATAAATTAAAAGACTGATGAGAACATGTCTGCCAATATGAATAAGCATTATTTAATAGTCAATAGCTCTTTTAATACCTTCAATGCGAAAGTTAAATTAGATTCAAGAACGATGTACAATGTTGTCTGTCTTCATTGTGTTAAATCTTAAAGTTAATCTGAAAATTGATGAAAATGGATGTTGATCTGAAAGTTTAAGCAGCTTTTGCAACAGTAATCATACCTCTTTGAGGGCTCAACCACCGACACGTTCTACAACTTCATTGCATTGATCGGTCTTTCACGAACTACTTCATCGAGAGTAAACCCCTTGCTCATCATATGCTCCCAAAGTTTATCAGCCAGCTCAATCTCTCCTCCTTTTAATAGTCCTCTGACTAACAATTTATATGTCTCATTATCGGGAGGTACACCTCTGGCATACATATCATGATACAGATTCATAGCTTCATGATGCCTTGATGCACTGAAGAGTCCATTAATGAGAGCACGGTATGAAGCATTATCAGGAGAGATTCCCCTCTGAATCATGCCGGTAAAGTAGCTGCGAGCCTGTTCTACTCGGCCTTCCTTGTACAAATGGTGCACCATAGTGGTATATGCATGAACATTTGGAACTACACCAGCCTTAAGCATCTGTTCAAAGAGTTCCTCAGCATGATGAGATTCTCTTGCTCTAAAAGACCCTTTAATCAAAGTGCAATACGTCACCGCATCTGGAGTGATACCCTTATTAACCATATTCTTGAACAGATTGTGTGCAATTCTCATCTTACCCACCCTACATACTGCTTCAATCAAAGTATTGCAAGAAACGACATCAAAAAGCCCTTTAATCTCCATCTTGTTCACTATTAAAGCATATGCCTTGTCAAGCTTGTTAGACTTGCAAAATCCTTTCAAAAGCTGGTTGTAACTGTGTCGGTCGGGACTTATGCCATTTATTTTCATCTTTCTCATCTGATTCTCCGCTTCATCCAGCATACTGTTGTCACAGTAATAATTAAGAAGTATGTTGAATGTAAACAAATCCGGCTTGTGCCCATTCCTTCCCATGAATGAAACTATATTTTCGGCCTTTTCAACCATACCAGCCCTACAAAATCCACTGACCAAAGCATTATAAATTGAAGTACTTGGTTCCACTTTACACTTTATCATTCCCATAACAATGTCATAAGCTTCATAAACCTTCCCATTATCACACAAACTAAAAACTAATGTACCACCTGCAACACAATCCAGGCCAATCCCCCGCTTCACCATTTTATCCCAAAGCTCCTCTGCATCTGAAAAGTTTTTGATATTACACAAGCCATTCATGATTGTTGTAAATGTAACTACATCAGGTTCTCTTCCTTTCTGAATCATAGTACACAACAACTTCATAGCAGTATCTAATTTATGCTCCTTGCATAAGGAATTCAAATATATGTTGTAGGCCCAAATATCTGGGACAGACCTGATCTTATTCATATCCTTTAAGAGAGTTTCAACAAAGCTGAGATTATTTACTTTACACAAACCACATATGAATCTAGAGTATGTGAATGCATTCAAAGAGAATCCTTGTCCGACCATTTTATAGTAGTAATGTATTGCCAAATCAAAACAGCTATTGTGAATCAGCACGCCAATGAATTTATTGTAGTCTACACTAAAAACGCGACAACCTGAATGTATCATCTCATTGAAGATTTGAATTGCTTTATCGATCATACCGGCTCTAACATAACCTGATATAAGAATGCGATATACAGAACGATGCAATGAGAAACCATTACTTCTGATTCTCCTCAAAAAATTTGACAAGAGGTCAAAATTGTGATCTTTCAACAGCAAGCAAATAATGGACTGGACAGTGAAGTGATCATGTTTGAAACCTGACTGAGTTTCCGCCCACACATAGAAATGGAAACCCATTTCAGAATCTGACAAGCTTTTCAACACTTGATTAACAATGTAGGAGTTCAACACAATGTTGAGCCTCTGTAACTCCATCTCAACAGATTCAGACCATGCATCACACTGCAGAGCTCTTCTAAGTTTAGAAGCCGACTCAACATACAATGCAGTTTGTGGTTTGAATATCTCTGAAAGATTTCTATTGTTTCCAGAAGAGAAAAAGCAAACTAATTTGACACGGATTTTGGAAGCAAAGTAAAGACTTTGGCAACGAAAGGAGCTTAAAATAAAGGATTTCGAAGACCCAGTAATTCTGGGAGCATACCAAATCATCTGCTCACTAAAGACATTAAGTTGTATTTTTCTAATACGCATATCGTCGAACAGATCATCGACATCAATCAAACACATACCACACTGATTCCCTTCATACAAAATGAGATCTTTACTGCATTCTAATGATCAAAACCAGAATCCAACCACGCGAATGAAAGCAAAACAGCGAGAACATCAAGTACCTTCTCCGAAGCGAAGAAGAGACCAACCTAATTCTCACCGTTCCAGGAATCAAATAAGAAGTAGAGAACGGAAACAAAGGTTGAAATCAAGCACCAATCATTCAGCCGAATAGCAAAGATTTGAGCTTTATTTTCTTTGGGGAATATCGTCGAACAGTTGATCGGCCTCAGAGAAGGTTGGTAATGGCGTTGAGGCGGTGTGTTTCGGAGGAGAGTGTTGGGTTTGCGGATCCGTGAACGAGTATAAATGGATTCGGATCCGGAACCTGATCCGAAACCGATAAGCTTGTAGGATCCGATAGGCTTACTTGTATAGATGAACGGCTGTGATATCATGTATTGGTGATTTTACTGTATAACACTTGTTTTTTTAGATAAACCCCTCGAATTGTTGATAATTATGTACTCTTTTAATTATAAGGTTACTTGAATAGATTTTGTGATTTATAAAAATACAAAATTAATTATGTGGAATTTTCCTATTAATTCCAACATTTTTAGAATCTAATTTTAATAATTTTAATCTTTTATAAGATGGCCAACTTATAAAACTCAAAATATTTTAACTGGAACTTAACTTTGTATTAAACTTGCTTTGTTCAAACTTTGCACCAACTTTTGACCTCTCAAGCTCTGTTTAAAATTAAATAAATTATAAATGGTAATAATATTAACTATAAATAACACATTATTTACATTCTAATATATGTATACTATGGTAGTGTATGTTTCGTGGTTTCAAATACCACATTCAAAAATCCTTTGTTTGTTTGGTTTGAGAGATTTTAAAATATTAAGATAAAACCAATTTCTCTTACGGATGTATGTGGACTTACATCCAAATTGAGCATAGATCAAAATTCAGGAAGTTAAAAATCTTTAGATGATGTATATATATATATATATGCATATACATAATAATATATATGCATATATATATATACACATATATACATATGACGCTTAATCTTCTACGGACGTCCTTAGATATATAATCTAAGCATGTTGATTATTAGCCCTTGGATCATAAATCAACGATCACGATCATTCACAGGTATACTTTTACTATACTTATGAATAGTAACATAATGAAAAGTGGGATGCACAGTATTTTGATTTAAACCGTAGATCACTATCGTAATAGTTTCTGAATCAATCTCAACCATCCAAGTTGGACACCAGACCAACCCGATGGGAGACCGTACAGTGGTTTGGCACTATTTATGTTACTGTTCACTAAATTCTTTATTCCTGTCTCTCTCCTCTCAATTCTCTCTCAAACTTTTGTTTATCTGGGGACGTTACTGCGAACGTCCCCAGATGATATTTGCACTATACATATACATATACAAAAATATATACATATATACATATATATATACACACACATGCACATACATATATGCATATATACACATACATATATTTATACACATATATACATATATATAAACATACATAGGTATTTTTTTACACACACATCATATATATATACACACATATACATACACTTATACATATGTGTTTTCCAATTCCAAATTTACAAATCCTTCCAAACAAATATAAAATTTTATAATACAGTAATTCTAATTATATCCAACCAAACATAATATTTGGATTTACACTATATTTTAAAAACCAAGTATTTTCAGTTACATTGTAACGGAAAATCCACTGCATTTAAAATTACATCCAACCAAATGTCTTATATATGGAAAAGCTATAGTTTTAATTTGCTCTATTTTAATTCAAAATTTATTTAAATTATAAAATCTATCCATCTTGAGTTCATTTGATATGAAATGATTAAAAAAAAGATTTAGGAAAAAGTATATAGATATTTAACCTACCAAAATGTTACTTTCAAGAGTGAACTTTCTACCTAAATGCGTATCTATTTAAATAGATTGGCGTTGTATTATAGCAATGTCAACGTGTCACTCTATGCAAGCAATTGTAAACAACTCAACAATGCAAGTCATCATCTTCATAACAACAAAAACCCTAATTAATTAATATCTTCTCCATCCATCACCTTCATGACCACCATCAAAAAAACAAGATCACAAGAACCTCACTTTAGGGTTGATCACCATGCGTGAAATGATCGAAAACTCCGCGTGGAATTTCGACAACACAAACTCTTAAAAAAAACAAAAAAGCATGCTTTGACAATAACTTAATCGGTGATCATACAAAAAGGAAGCAAATAAAGAAAAGATAACTGTAAAACCCTAATTCACCAATGAGAGTGATAGATGCCATGCACCAAGACTACATATATATTAATAAATATCTTTTGTGTAAACACTCAACCAACCAAACCTTATTCTTCTTTTGAATTTCATTCCCTTGTGACACTTGTAATATTCATGATCATCTTCATCAAAGTTAATTTAGTTACTGTTGTGATCTTTTCTTTTCTTTATATCTGACTCTAGAAGATCTATGATCATGTTCATAAATAGATAAGAAAGAGAAGATAACATGTGGATATATATATATATATATATATCTTTGAGTCTTAGGGCACAACTCTATGAAAGTGAACTCACTATGAATTTGGTGGTCACTCTCAGAAGGTATATATCTCCTTAATCTTTTATCACACATGGCAAGCCTTTGATATTTCATTTGTCAAAATTTTAGAAGTGTGTATAAACTTTGTAATAAACTAGCTAGCTAGCTAGGTTAAGGAACATTGTAGTTGTCCATCTGTTGAAAAAAAAAACATATATATATATATATAATATACAGAAATAGCGGCTATTTAACCATAATGTGTGTGTGCACACACGCAATTAAAGGAGTATCTAATTAAGGAATATATATAAAAAAATACACTGAAATGAGTAGTAAAAAATGATATTAGGGGTAAATAATCTAACAATACATGATAGTGGAGCTTGTGATAGATATAATTTTTAATAAAGTGGATAAACCATAACTTTATGCAGACAAAACACAAAAACAAAAACACACACCCACACACAGAAAGAAGCAAACTGACTAAAATCCTACTAGATATAAATTAAGTTAAAGTTATATATATATATATATAGAGCATAAGATAAAAAAAAAAATGACTAGAAATGTAACGTTCTAAACTGACTGATGAAAAATGACTATATATAAAGGAAAATAATTTATTAATTGATGAATGATAACAAGATTTTTCATATTCAATAATTCATTAATTAATGAATGATAGCAAGACTTTTCATATTGAATATGAATTAGGTTAAAGCTAAAAAAAGAGATTATAGAACAAGAAGCACATGCAAAATTAATAACATATTTGAATAAACAGTAAAAAATTGTGGCCAATGAAAATCATCTATAAATGTGTTACAGACCTTCTATAATTCATTAATTAATGAATGATAACAAGACTTCTCATATTGAATATGAATTAGGTTAAAGTTAGAGTTTATAGAATAAGAAGGACATGCAAAATTAGTAACATATTTGAATAAACAGTAAAAAATTATCGGCAATGAAAATCATCTATAAATGTATTAGAGACCTTCTATTAATGATGAATGTAAATCAAGTTGAAGTTATAAAGAGGGAGTATACAATTAAAAAAAAAAAGACAGGAAAAATAGTATGCTAGGTTGCATAGTAAAAAATAACCTCTAGTGAAAATAATCAATTAACATATATATGATAAAAGACGGGTAAAATTTTGGGTAGTAGACTCTTACAAAAGGTAAACCCTCACAAAACACTAATATCTTTTTCAATTTAAACTTTTCCAAATATAATTTCAAAGGTTGATCTCCATTTCACATTTCAAAACAATGTGAAGATGAGTCAATAAAAGGACTTAATTACAATAACTTGGTGCTTCACCTTCCACTAATCTTTTTTCCCAATTGCTTAGCCGGTTGCTAGGGTTTTCAGTCTCTCAATTTTGAAGCATGGCTTCCTCTCAGATGAAGAAGAAACTCAAGGACCTCAATGTCCCCCTCACTCTTTCTCTAATGAAGAAAAGGGCTTCATGCTCTCTTGGATGGAGGAGAGTGGAAGCTGCTTGCTGATGTGGAGGATGGCTTGTCCAAAAATAAGTGTGACATTGCCTTTGCATAATGTGTCATGTCTAGCTACGTTAAATAAATGCCAACTCATTATGTCATGAACACACCAAATTAATTTGGTAGGAATTCCATGGGTATCCTCCCGATGAAATGTTGTGATTAAAGAGATACAAATTAAAATTATGTATCCAAAGAAGTCAGAGTAGAGTGACATATCCAAAATTTTAAATAAAAGAAATTAATAACTGAATATGAATTAACCGAAACTTACCTAAAAGAGAACAAAATAATTTAAAAAAAATTACCTCTAAAATAACTAATAAAAAAAATTAATTGACAGTGAAAATAATCCATTAATGCATGATGACACTTCTGATGTTGAATATCAGAATATGGATTAGGCTAGTTTTATGGAGGGTGTATATATGGAATATATATAGAATAATCACCAATGAAAATCACTCATTGAATATAGACTTTCTAGTGATTAATATGAATTATATACGCTAAATTAATATAATAGATTAATCTATATATATATATATATTATCATATATATATATATATATATATGATGTAATGAAATAGTTTAATGACACATGGAGGCTGCCTATGGCTTG
Source organism: Dioscorea cayenensis subsp. rotundata (assembly GCF_009730915.1). Taxonomy (NCBI): domain Eukaryota; kingdom Viridiplantae; phylum Streptophyta; class Magnoliopsida; order Dioscoreales; family Dioscoreaceae; genus Dioscorea; species Dioscorea cayenensis. Next base: position 916,757 of record NC_052477.1, read on the forward strand.
GCAATGGGGCATTAGAGGCGTGGGTAGAGAAAGATGATGGTTGATAGTTGAAATAATAGGTGGAGAGGAATAACAAGTTAGATAGTGGGGGATGAGAGTGATGTTTATATGACTCTTTTTCTTCCCTTTTTGCTCCTCCATGATAACAATATTGAAGACAAGTCCGGGTTGGTCATAGAGATGGAGATGGAGATGAAGATGAAGATATATGGCATGGAAATCTAATCATTAAATTTTAATTAGCAACTTAATTATCATATCATCAACAAGAAGGAGATGAAATATATAGAGGAGCATCATATATCTCCCTTTTCCAAAAGCTACATGAATAGTTTTATAAATACCTGCATGAGGAAGAGGAATCATATATGTTTAGCTTTTAATTATTTTAGCAATCAAGGACAACAATTTAATACAAAAGGTACAAATATTTAAGGTTTTTTTCCTCTTGGTGGAGTAAATTATTTTAATATATTTGAAAAAAATAGCAAATATAATTAAATTTTCATAAATGATAAAATATATATATATATATATATCATTTAGTTTAACCACTTTGATAATTACTGGACAATTAATATAAAACAAAATTTTTAAAAGACAGCTGAATATCTATCAATTCACTTTTAAATAACAATGACAATGACAAAAGATGAAAAAATATCACTTAAAAAATATTCTATTACAAGCCAAACCGAATTAATACTGCTAAATAATGGAATGTCAATAAATTATATCATATATTTGACCGAATAGAATGTAATACATATTAGATCATCAAGGTCCACTTGATAAATGTCTTCTTCAATGAAAGTCTATGCAAATGGAAATTTTAAAAACACATATGAACACATCCAATTTTGGAACCATCTTGGTCTAACTTGAGTTAACCCAAAATTCCACACACACACACACACTAAGACTAATCTAATCCTTTTGTAGAGCCCATGAGGAATTTCTTACTCCTTTATTGAGTTCATATTGTCAAACTAAACCTAAGTTTTGACTAAAAACCAAGTTCAAAACTCTTTCAAGTCATTAGTGGGATCCAACCCAAACTCAAAAATACAATCAAATTAAAGTAGCCAAACCATACCCCTCCAAAGAAGAGTACAAATCCAATGTATTGTGTAATTCTACATTTGAAGGTCAAAGGGATTCAAAGAAATATTTTTATCATGCTAAGAAAATTTAAGTCAAAGACGCCTTCATTCATGGCTTTTTTTTTTATCATCACAAACCATTAGACAAATGTCATCTAATCTTGAGTTCCCTCAATTCAAGGATGCCTTTTTGACTGTTTTATCCCAACCCTTTTATTTTCTGTTTAATTGGGTTTTAATTCATTTACTAAAATTAAGCTAATAAAAACATGATGTTTATAGTGTGGCATGCAATAGTTGAATGGTTTTCTTTTAGAGACTTCTGTTTGGCTTTTAGCCCACTGGTTCCCTTCATAGAGAACAAAATAAAGATGAGAAAAAAAGGATTTATTGGATGATAAAAAGTCTTTTATGTAACTTAACTTTAATAATTATTATGGGGTCACACTGTTTCTTTTGTTTAGTTAATGGACAAGAAAAGAAATATTCTAATTAGAAGCTTTAATTCTCTTTGATATCATTTAATAATCCCATTCATCCGCGTGGCAAACACTAATCTCCTTCATACTTTAGTTTTAGTGAAGGACAATTCTTGAAGGACAATTCTTGATGCCGATGCAATTAGGGTTCTATTGTTAGAAGTCATCTAATAATTAAAGAAACAATCTTAGATCATGCATCAACTCATATTATTCTAAAGCGGTGAAGTGATGTTATTTAGTAATAATATTAAGAATAAAAAAAAAAGAAGTAAAAGCTTAATTAATTATCTTAGAATATATACAATAATATTAAATAACAAGTATGTTAATTACATAGGTTTATCAATGTGCATGTCTTTTACTTTATTTAAAGTCATTGGTGGCCGGTCTATAATTAGAGTAAACTTAATTTTAGTGGATATATATAGAAATTAGTTTGATTCTAGAAGGCAATGCATGATACTTATTGAACACATTTCAACTCATTCATTCCCTTGTTTTATTTTTATTTTATTTTTTTAACTTTGTGCATTCTATTGCCATACCACCACTTGTAATTAAATTAATACTAAGAGCAAGTCATCAAACTCAAAAAGCTTAGACATAACAAAACACAAACACACACAATAAGCTCTTTAAAAGTCTTCTTTAGTTGGCCCTTCAACTTTCATCATTTTTTTTATGTTTCTTTTTGGAAGCACTTGTTGAGATTTGAAGCTTCAAAAATAAACTTTGATACAACTCCCTTTTTCTGAGTTTTCTCACTATCTATACATATATCTCCATATAATTTAATATATAATAATAACAACAATATCATTTACAATACCAACATGTTGAATTCAAAGACAAAACAGAGGTCCACACTGTTTGAGTAGTCTTTCTTTTATCACAAACACTTTTGTTTGTATTCTTACCAATAATAAGATCGATCATGATCATGAAAGATGATGAACAGAAGTCAAAGTTCAAAACCCACTTAATTGGTTAAACATAATTAAGCTTCAAAATCAAAGAGATATATAAATAATCTCCTCTTAACCCCATTGCGGCGTGTCCCACTAGTATTAAGTCACATGTATATTAATCTCCACTCTAACTTATCCTTTCTATATATATATATACACACACACACAACCCTTACCATCTCTCTCTCCATCTCTCCATCTCATCACAAACCCCTCAACCATCTGTAAACACAAGTTATTTATCCATCTTCAAGAGAGACCAGTTAACAATGGAAGTCATGCATGCAGATGAAGAGATGATGGACTTAAGAAGAGGTCCATGGACTGTTGAAGAAGACCTTCTCCTTGTTAACTACATCGCCAACCATGGTGAAGGCCGTTGGAATTCTCTTGCTCGCCATGCAGGTATATATATATATATATTAATCTTAATTATAATTAACCCTAATTACGTACAGTTATCAAAGTAGTTCAAAACTCTAAGCTTATCATGCATTCTTCTTCTCAGGACTTAAACGCACCGGCAAAAGCTGCCGTCTCCGGTGGCTCAACTATCTCCGTCCTGACGTCCGCCGTGGCAACATCACTCCTGAAGAACAACTCCTCATCCTTGAACTCCACTCTCGCTGGGGCAACAGGTATATATATATATATATACATACATATATAGTTTAAACAGTAATAATTCATATATATATATATAGATTGATTGATTGATTGATTGATGAAATATTGTAGGTGGTCAAAGATTGCACAACACTTGCCAGGAAGAACAGACAACGAGATAAAGAATTACTGGAGAACAAGAGTGCAGAAACATGCAAAGCAACTCAAGTGTGATGTTAATAGTAAACAGTTCAAAGATGTGATGAAGTACTTATGGATGCCAAGACTCATTGAAAGAATCAAAGCAGCTTCCGGTGTGTCTCCGGCCATCACCGGAGTTCTCCAAAACTCACCATCATCCCATCATCATCTAATTATAAATGATGGAGTACTAGAGAGTAGTAGTACTGTAGTATCAAGACCAAGTTCGGAAAGCTCTAGCTTTGGTGCTGTGTCATCCTTCTCGGAGTCTTTTGAAGCTCCTCCGGCCACCGTCTCCGGCTTGCCGGAGGGTGCTGACAGTGGTGGTCTTTGTGGTTGGCCTGAGGAACAGAGCTTGATGAGTCCTGGTTTCATGGAGTTTGATCAAGCTTGGTGGAATGGTGACATGATTAGTGATGGTTTATGGAATAATGTTGAAGACTCTTCTTGGTTTCTTTGATTGATTTGATTGACAAAAAAAAATTATTATTATGAAAATTATGAAAATTAATGTTCTTGTACTTACTTTGTAACTTTGGGATTAAATTTTAATCTCAATTCTTTTTAATTTTATGGTGTTGATGAAATTAAAAATAATGTAAAAAAAATAATAATAATGATGCTGGTGTACGTGCGGATTAATTTAACTAATTAGTACCATCACGCGTGGAGAGTAATCATTTGATCACGTGAGGCGATGGTGAAGGACACGCGGGGTGTAACTTGACACGAGTACTCGTTTTGTTATTATGGTCCAGCGGGCGTGGTCCCGAATTGGAGGAGTTCGTCGCGTGACACGTGTCGATCGGGATGGGTCACGGGGTATCTCGTGACTGCGCCGCCGGAACGCTTGAACGGGGACCTGGTGGACACGTGGCAGTTTTTGCCGTGTGGATGAGCTGGCACGCATGGGGGTTGTGGGGTCCACGAGAAGACTTTTGGGTCTTCGGTCAACGGGTTAGCTTAGAACTCTTATAAGAAGAGTCTTTTGATTAATCAAAGTTCATGACTTCATAATCCACTTTGAAATTAGTCTAAATTCCATGTGATTAATTTAGACTTGGCCAAGTTTTTATTATGAGCATGTTAGGAGAATGAATGTGACTCATGAGATTAGATGTAAATCAAACATTTTTTTTTTAATTATTATTAAGAAATAGATTATGATATTGATTTAGTAATTTTGACATGAAAATATATGTTACCTCTTGTCATCTTACGTCATTACCATTATTATCTGTTAAGGTGTTTCTTCAATTGAAGAATAGAATAATTATAACTCTAATAACCTAGTTCCACTGACTGACCATATATACGAATGATCCTAAAGACGGTCATTTTTTCAAAATTCTTCTTACTCTCATCATATTTTTTTTATTATTGGACATTCAATCATCGCTCAATTTGACATGTATCAACCCATTCTGCACTTTATTATCATTTTTTTGTTTTAATCTCTCTTCTTCATTTATTGTTGTTTATATGCACCGTATCTGTAATGTTTTTCTCGATCATTTGGTACATTTTTTGTGGTTAATATTTTTTTTAAAAGAAAATTTTGAAAGTGGAACCAATAAAAATTTCATGTTAAATTGATAATTATGAAACATAAAAAGGTTACGCATTAAAATTGTCACCTGATGTGAAAGAAAAGAACTTATTTCTTTCTTGTTAGTGCTGGCCATTGATAAAAAAATGTTCCAAATTCAATGAATGAAATAAACATACCATGCCTTTTTTTCTTTTTAATTTTTTTCTTCTTCTTCTTTTTATGTAGGGACATGAAATAAAACATAATTTATTAAAAAAGAAAAGCATCACCTAATCACCTAATCACATAGCACACTGTACTATTTTAACATATAACTTTGATGCATGTTTGCAAACTCATTTTGTTTATCTTTGCATGTAAGCATAACTGCATGTCTGCTTAAATGAAGGCAAAGTGGACATTCTCATCATTGTTTAAGTTAAATCTAAAAGTTCTTTTAATTACAATTAAGTTTAATTAATTAAAATATCACACGTTTTCATAAGGTTCATTGAATGAACTACTAATGAACCCATTAATTAACAGCCGCTAATACTCTAGTTTTCACACCTTCATTAAACTAATCCTATAAATATATATGATCACTATTTATTTAATCACTTTATTATGTTCTTAAGTTATAGTACAAGAATCATTGATCCTTGAAGTAATAAGTGAATAAAAAAAATTAGGATAATATGGTTAATAAACTCATAATGATAAGGATGAAGAAAGAAAGTAACACATTGCTTAATATGGAATGAGTAAAAGATCAATAATGAACGGCACTATGTGGCAAAACTTAGTGCATTGCCATTTGATGTTGATGTTTACTAGTGATTCCTAAACTTGAACAAACTTATTAGAAGATAAATAAAGATGGAGATGTTTAACTTTGTTTTTGATATTAATATATTGCATTAAATGATATTAATCTTGGGAAGTCATGAGAACCACTTAATAAGAATCTCAAATTTGATTTGGAGAAAATGATGTATAAGATATGTCATATATATGTGCACAAATAGATAGAGAGATTGATAAGAAACTTGGATATCATAAAATGCTTTATGAACTAACTTTTAGTTTTAGAGATGATCAACAAAGTATTTATTAACGATATTTAATATTTTTCGATTTTTTTTAGTGATAATAATGGAATTTATAATATATTTTTGTGGAAATTGCCAAAAAAACCCTTTAAGTTTGTAAAATTGCCAAAAACACCCCGTTAGTTTTGCAATCCCTAAAAACCCCCTCCTTTTAAACTCTATGTTTTTCAAACCCCCAAACCCTGTAACGGATGTGAGCGGAGTGAGTTTCAAATTTTATGGACGAAAATGCCCTTGCATGGGGAGTCGTGGCTGCAGCCATCTCGGCGATTTGAGAGGAAGTGGGGTGGTTTTCCGTAGAGTAACCCCAGAGACGAATTTATTAGAGCCGTTTACTTGCTTTTTTCTCAACTCGCGTCTTGACTCTTCCATTTCGAGCTGTCTCCGAGTTGTCTCTACTGCGAAAGCCTCTGTATTTGTAGCTTTTTCCTTTCCACCGGTATCTCAAAGGAGAAGTACCCCGCGCAACTAGTTGGCATTTCATCAGTTTGCAATCTAAGGTATTGAGTATGGTTTTATGTTAGCTGCTCATTACAAAGAAAGATTTTTTTCGGTTTTGTTTTTGTGTTCTGCTTTTTGTTGGAAGATATTGAAGTCTGCAGGGGGATTTCTCGACTTGGGTTTTTGTTAGTCTGCAGGAGATTTCTCGGCTAGGGTTTTGTTTTTGTTTTGCATTTTCGATCTGTATACACTATCGAAAAAGTTTTTTCGATTGTTATGATTTGTGTAATATTTATAATGTATATTTTCCTTTTCATTTGATATGGTTGCAGTTTTACAAATGAGGTTGACGTTTAAGAAATGAGATGTTACTGGGTTTAAGTTTTTGTTGTCATTTGTTTAAGTATTCTCGCTCTGCTTAATAAGATGGGTCTCTGTTTAACATTTGATATCTCCGTTTAATAAGCGAGAGTTTACCGCTTTAAAACCTTAAATTTGCGCTTAAACTTTTTGTGAATACTCGCATGTTGAATGTGTTGTTATTGTCGCAGTCGGTGATTATGGCGGTCAACCTAGTTAATGGGCGATGCTATTTGACACCCGATGAGTGGAGACTTTAGTTGAATTGAAAAAAATAACATGACCCCTCGACACTCGGGAGATTATTCGACGGACACCGTTTGCTGCGTTCATCGAGTGGAAGCTATATACCAAGAGAGGGCCCTTCTTGATTCTCTTTTGCAAAGGTACGATGGTCGCACCAATAAATTCGGGGATCGGGAAAGCTCGCTGAGTTTCGGACCTCAAGATGTGGCCCTCGTTCTTGGTCCGCGTTGCGATGGCGACGCGATGGTCTTTCGAAGAAGAAAACCCGGTCAGCGTTCGAAGGGTAGGTATCTATCGAAAACCTCACGAGACGCAGAGACTCCATCAAGAGCACTCGGTGCAACTTGTTCGACGGAGGGAGAAGAAGATAATTTTTGTCAAACTCCGATGGTGTACCTCATGGGTGCAGATCCCTCTTCCCAAATACGTCATGCTCGGTTCCGAATCGGATCGTTGATTATGTCGATGATCTACCAGACCCATGGGGCGATACGCATGGGCGCGAGGCGACGCACAAGTGGCTTATGGAGGATATTCCACAGCAGCCCGCTCGAGTGCAAGATAGATCGCTACGGGAAGAAGACCAACACGAGGGTACATTAAGGGTTGCTCGGTCGCGCTTAACGTCCGGTTTTACTGAGTGACCGGAACGGGGAAGAAAGTCCGTTTCGGCAAGATCCCAAGGATCTCTGTGCTACGGTGAAAGTACTTTCACGGGAAGCAAGCTGACGGTAGAAACCAGCTTGTCATCGCTCGATGGAAAAGAGGTAATAAATCATGGACAATGTTTAACATAAGTCTTTAATGTTTAAACATTTTATTTCGCGTTTAACTTTAGTATTTACCGTTTAACTATTATTCATACTGGTTTAAATATTTTGTTCTCCGTTTAATTATATTCTATAACGTTTAAATATATAAACACTCTGTTTAAATATAGTTTTTTTATAGTTTAAAATGAATGATTTTCATTTGAAATTGTTTGGTTTACATATATTAGTTTCTGAGATGGTTCCGGCTAATCGTTTGAAGAAGAAATATTTGTTGGGGAGCTAACTCGACGGACGGATGCTATTGCTCCCGGAACCACTTGCTCGAGGCGGGATGAGAGAGCGACCTCTATCGTGCTGCTACTGACGCTGTTCTCCCTACTTCCAGCCCCACCACGCGCACGCATTCCTCGAGCCGGAGAAACCCTCCCCTACCCAGGAAGATTGCAACAACCCCCTACCACGACAACGAGCGGTCCCCCGATTGTGGCGGCCCCGACCATGGCGACCCCTCCGGCAGTGGCGACCCACCCAGTGACATTAGGCGAAGATGTCACCGCAACTCTTATGCAGGGCATGCCGAGATATTGATGACCGAGTTTCCTCGGCTGTCGCTCGTGTTGAGGCAGCTGGAAGGGACGTTTCACAGCCACTGCGCCATCCCTCCAAAGACTGAAGCACCCGGGACGAGCGAGGCGTCGGAATTTGGCGACGACGACATCATCGGGAAGGTCATTCCAAGGCGGCCACATTCGAAGAGACTTGCGAAAAAGAGGACAATGATAAACAAGAATACAGGCATTATTCTTCATGTCCGGGGTACGATAAGGACGCGTTGGACATGGTAAGTTCTTTAATTATGTCCGATTAATATCCGTTTGGTATTTAATCGGTATTCTAATCTTGACTTGCATATCTCGGCAGTGGAATCTATTCGACAATTGTGTCGATATGGAGTTCGCGAGTCGTGACAACAAAGTACCCGCTCGCTGACGACTTGGAAACCCCACGCCAAAAAAACAAGGAAGCGTCGATTGCGCGCCCTACGTCATGCGGTTTATCGAGCAATTACTTTGGGGTGAGAAGTTACGGCTACCGCAGACGGGACGTTCCTTACCTCGGATTAAGGTACGTTACCCGCGATACTTAAGGAGGGAGGGCAGCCGATGTCCATGACAAAGGGGGGTCGTCACAAGTGGGTTAAATTTTGTTTTTGAAGAACATGTCCTGTATATCTCAATATCAATTTTTGTTTTTGAGTGTAAACTCGGACAAATTCAATTCATTGTTTTTGTTTTCGAAGAACATGACTTGTATATGTAAATGTAAATTTTGTTTGTTTTGAATTGTAAAGCAGGTTAAATTCCATTCAGTTTCATTTCATTGTTTAATTTACGTTCTAATTGTGTACATTTCACTTTCATTGTTTAAATATACTATATATCGTTTAAACATCAGATTGAAATATTTCAACTTACAGTGTATCCGTTTAAAATAACAATGTCTCTGTTTAAATACATTCAATTCGGGTTAAAGAGTAAGAGTTTAAATATGGAAAGTTGCCCATCAATACACAATGTTTCCCTGTCATCGTCGGCTTATTTACAATGCCTAGTCGGCGACAGTTTCATTGCAAGATCGTCGATTGTGACCGGATCCATGGCAGCGGCTGCAATATAACGCTTGAAGACCAAAAAGTGCATAGAGGTTAGACTAGACGTGATGTGATTGGGCGGTATTTTTCCCTCCATCAGAAGGGCAAAAAAGGAAAAATATATGCCACTGTCGCGATGAAGACGTATTGTCATCGCTCGACATGAGTATCTGTTTAACAGTCAATTTTTTATGTTTAAACAGATACACATAGTGTTTAACATAACGATTACCGGTTTAAATAAAGTCTGCATCATGTAAATAATACGTAAAACGTTTAAATATAGTGACTTAACTGTTTAAAATATATGTTATTGTTTAAATTGAATGCTTTCACTGACATCGCGTTGAAGATGGGTACCTCCTACGTCACTGTTTAAACATCTTTACGTATTTTCTTAAACACCGTTGTCATTGTTTAAAGAGTAACTTGAGTATTGTTTAACTTTTTCTATTGTTTACAATGACGTTCTTTTGTTTCCCACATTGTTTTTACTAGGTCTCTGTTTAAATTTCAGAAGTTCACATTCAAATAAAACATTCGTTTACAACATTTACAAAACATTTACAAGGACTTTGGACACTCATGACTCGACCCTCGTATAACGAAACAAGTGTCTGTACATTCGAATGCTCACAGCGGTTGCATAACATGCGCATCAACTTGAACCTGCACAACATACAACATTAAAAAAAAGGTTAAACAAACACATTCATGAAAACGACTATTAATCAATGTGTCATGGTCGGACTTAAGGGAAGATACTGGTAGTTAAACACGTAAAGCGACATAGTTGTACAGCGATGTAATGTTCTTAAGCAGTAACAAAAAGTCTCAGTGATAAATATCAACCCCGTCTTAAAGGATGTTTCCCGACCTCCCTCCTCTGAGAATCATCCGCAATCACGCATCACGTGAAAACTTTCTTTTCTTACCCAAGTCGAAAAGCTCGCTTAATTGCTTCCCGTCATCCATCACGGAGAATCCTCCGCGATTCGTGCGATTATGCGAGCATTTCGGCTTGGGCAAGAAAAGATAGTTTAACTTGTTGCGTGATTACGGCTGATTGATTCTCAAGATAAGGAAGGAGGTTCACGAAACATCCTTTCAGATAGAGTGGTTGTCCATGGGAAGAGGAGGAGGAGGAGGATGATGATGAGGACGACGACGAGTGGTTGTCCATGGGAAGGGTTCTTCCTGATTATTTATGGTGTGAAGTCCACAAGCAGGCTGACTCTTCATATCCGAGAAAAAAATCAAACGCACAGTGGACCGACATTGACTGATTACAACGAACGGGTGTTCGGATATTTATGTTACCGTGCATAAGAATTAATGCCGTCATTAATTCTTATGCACGGGATACCATAACCTTGCCACCTGCCAACAATTCAGATCAAACGAAAAAGATCACCGTTTTACTGCGAGACTTTGAGAATTTAAACGTTAATATGAAAAGTTATACATGTAAAGATAATATTAAACGGAGATGACAAGTATTAAACGGATATGACAATTATTAAACATATTAGTAATATATTTAAACGGATAATAGCAAATAGTTAAACATTATTTAAAATATACAAAAAGATAACAATAAACGAAATGAACTCGTTTTCAAACGGAGACGACAATCGCACATGCTCTGCCTCGACAATAAAATCGAATACAGCTCATTTGAAGATGAAGTGCACTTGACCAATCCGATGGAAATCAACTTAATTTTCTGTTGGAGAAACCGATTTATATATTTCGGGTATGATAAACTTCACCCAGACTACCACAAATGAGCTGCCATAATAAACTCCGACTGAATGGTCAAACTGATAGCAACGAAGAGATTCTCACCAGTACATGCAACCGGCGGAATCGAAGTCGAACAACTCAAATGAGGAGAAATGAGGAGAACAACAAGATGTAATGCAACTCCTATACATTGTGTATCAGAAACCAAGCAGAAAGCCCTTGAAAAGGTTGAACATGATGATTTGACACTTTTCTTTCCCACCATTTTCAAGGCCAAAAATGGGATTTCACAACATGGACCCATTTGAAGTGAACGGTAGGGGGTAATAGGGAAGTTAAACACTAACGGAAGGGATGTCCGGGGTGTGTAAAAGTAGGAGGGGATTTTTGGGAAGTTTTGAAAATTATGAAGGGTGAACATTAATTTTTCCTATATTTTTTGATATTTTTAAAATAAAAATTATAATTATTACTTTAAATTCTTGGGTTGTTTATTAATTTAACAAACATCACCGCCGCAATAAACAAGTGATATTGTCCTTAAGTCTTATCTGGAAAGTCGTGAGTTCAACTTCTTTCACAAATAGTTTTAAAGTTATCGTTAGTTATTTTAGTTGTTGAATTTGAATTTAATAAAACTATTTTTTTTTTTATGTTTACCTATTTTGGAGATTTTATAAAAATAGAAGGGCCAAATCGAATAAAAGCATATAATTTATGAAAAATGAAATTAAAAATATATATATATATAGGCTCTAAGCCCAAAAATGGGTTTTGAGCCCAAGCCCATTAAAATTGCAATCTCAATTTGAGTTTCTTGGGCCCAAATCAACATTATCTAAAAGCCCCCCTTAGTTTTCTAGTTATTTGTTATTTTGCAATTTAGCCCTTGAATCCCAAGTTTTCATTAGAATTAGACCCATCTTCACTTCCATATCGTTTTTTTCCCGGGAACGACGGCCGGAAAAACTCCGCCATGAAGCCATATCGCCGGCTCTTATCACATCTCTATAAGATTTCCTTATTCTTCCCGGAATGCCCCCACCGCCGGTTCATCGCCGGCGCTGGTCACGATTGGCCCCGAACCATGGGCGTGCTCGGAATTCCCATTATACGTCCGGGCAGGGGCGTCCTGGGAACAACCATTCGCTGCTACTCCACCTCGGTGGAGACGATCGCCGGAGAGAAGCCCTTTGATCGTGCCTGCCTGCAGAGCATCTCCGTGAAGCCTCTCGTGCTCGATGGCGTGGATGCTGGAGCTTTGGAGGAGGAGGAGGAGAAGTGGGAGGATCTGGGAAGCGAGAAAGGAGGGAATTTGGAGGATTTGGGTGTTGTGGAGGTGAAAGGGAGGGAGGAATCGGAGGTGGAGAAGGAGGCTTGGCGGCTGCTTAATCGGGCGGTGGTGAAGTATTGTGGTAGTCCGGTGGGCACCGTGGCGGCGGATGATCCGGCGATGGCGAACCAGATGCTTAATTATGATCAGGTGTTCATCAGGGATTTCGTGCCCTCTGCCCTTGCTTTTCTTCTCAAAGGAGAGGGCGAGATTGTTCGGAATTTTCTCCTCCACACCCTTCAATTGCAGGTAAAAATCTCAGCTTTTTTTTGGCTTTCCAATCGATTTCGTCTATTTTGTGCATTGAATTATGGATGTAGTTTAGAAATTTCGATTATATATCTCTTGATTTGCTATTTTGAAGCATTATATATTTTGGAAGGTTGTTTAGAAATTTGCGTATTGTTTATGAATTGAATTATGAATGTAGTTTAGAAATTTTGGTATGACATTCTCTTGATCAAGCGTTTATTCAACTCGCAACAAAATGATATTTTTCGAAAGGCTAGTTTAAACAGTTCAGTAATTTAGAGAATTATGAGATGTTTGCATAGACGGCAACATGCTATCTAGAGAGTAAGCAAATCTATACATAAGTTTTGTACATTTGATTTCTTGTCTGGTTGAATCGTTGTTATATTGATCACATACCTACGTATAACAAGCAGCAAGCATTCTCTTTTACAGTTTTGAATTTATAGTTGACTAAATACTTGCAAGGCTCTGAAGACCATATGCTGCACCCCTAGCAATGTTAGTGTATTTTCATCACTTTGACACAAAATAGAATAGAGAAAATTAAAACTTTCTCTTTTGTTGGATTGTGTTGTGTAACATTTGTGGAGTCAATACAACTTTCCTTTGGTACATGTATAAATTTGTTCTTTATTTTGCTCTTGGATTTGCCTTCCCATAGCTGTTGCAATCTTTCTTTGATTAAATCTAAGAGAGTTATCATTTTCATCTCTCGGGGATGACATGCTATTACACTTGACGCCATTTTTTGCTATTGTGTTCTGTGCTGCTATAATTGATGTGTTTACCCATTTATCCCCTCGATTTACACTTGTTGCTAAAGGACCATTCTTCCTGTCTGTGCAGAGCTGGGAGAAGACTGTAGATTGTTATAGCCCTGGACAAGGATTGATGCCAGCTAGTTTTAAAGTTAGAACTGTATCTTTGGATGGAAACAATCAAGCGTTCGAGGAGGTTTTAGACCCTGATTTTGGTGAATCAGCAATTGGCCGTGTGGCTCCTGTTGATTCAGGTGAGCCAATGATGGGTGGTGATTCTTTATTTAATCGTTTTATCTTCTAGTCTGTGATAAGGAAGTATATATTAATTGCTAAGCCTTTTGATTCACATCTCATTTTTCTTATGATGCCAGGATTATGGTGGATTATTTTACTGAGAGCTTACGGAAAGATTACAGGAGACTATGCTCTGCAAGAGAGAGTGGATGTACAAACAGGCATCAGATTGATCATGAACTTATGTTTATCAGATGGTTTCGACATGTTTCCGTCTCTTCTTGTCACTGATGGTTCGTGTATGATAGACCGCCGAATGGGAATCCATGGGCACCCTCTTGAGATCCAAGTAAGTTTACTCTTCCAAATAATCACTTTACAAAAGTACAATGTTTTTGGTTGAGTTTTATTTATTTATTTTCTATTCCACAGGCTTTGTTTTATTCAGCTTTGCGTTGTGCCAGGGAATTGCTCTCTGGCAATGAAAGCTCAACAAATCTAGTCCGCGCCATTAATAACAGGCTCAGTGCTTTGTCTTTCCACATCAGAGAGTATTACTGGGTGGATATGAAGAAAATTAATGAAATATATCGGTATAAAACTGAAGAATATTCACACGATGCTATTAACAAGTTCAATATCTATCCCGATCAAATTCCTTCTTGGCTGATGGATTGGATTCCTGATCATGGCGGCTACCTTATTGGCAATCTGCAACCAGCTCACATGGATTTCAGGTTCTTCTCACTTGGAAATCTCTGGGCTATAGTCTCATCTTTAGCCACACCGAGACAAGCTGAGGGAATTCTTAATCTTATCGAGAACAGATGGGATGATCTTGTGGGTAACATGCCTCTCAAAATATGTTATCCGGCTTTAGAATATGAGGACTGGCGTATTATCACTGGCAGTGATCCTAAGAATACGTGAGTTATCTTGATTTTTATCCACACATTAGAAGTGAAAATTTATCGGTTCTTTTTTTGTATCACAGCCCTTGGTCGTATCATAATGGAGGCTCTTGGCCTACACTGCTCTGGCAGGTGATTGATTGTTTGTTCATCTTCCATTCTCCGGGTTTGTTGTAAACTCTTGCATTTGACTGGTTTGTGCTTTTCTTGTTTCAGTTCACGTTGGCTTGCATTAAAATGGGCAGACCCGGGCTAGCAGAGAAAGCTATTGCTGTGGCAGAAGAGAGGCTTTCAAATGATAAATGGCCAGAGTACTATGATACAAGAACTGGAAGATTTATTGGCAAGCAATCCCGACTCTATCAGACATGGACCATTGCTGGGTTTCTGACTTCCAAGATGTTTTTAGAAAATCCGGAGATGACATCCATCTTGACATGTGATGAAGACCTCAACCTGCTCGAAGGTTGTTTATGCGGACTTAGCAAGAACTCTCGTGTCAGGTGTTCCCGACTGGCCGCCAAATCACAGGTCCTTGTGTGATCACACAAAAGAAACCAAGTTATTGTCTTTTCTTCCTGTATAGAAGAAACTTATTCTCCAGATTTCAACACAGTGACAGAAGAAACAGAGTACTTCATAGTTCATAGCACACTCGAGAAATTGAATCACACTTCCATCTTTGTCACTCTATGTCTATGCAATGTTTAACTGCTACAGAGATTATGATCAGGTCATGCTTTGATGAATGTTGAGGACATGACACTATGATAAGAGTTTCTGCTGAAATATATCTATACATCATCAAAGCAGCTTATGATTAATGTTATAGCTATGACTTGAATTGGAGTACATGTAAGTGTTACAGATTGTGGTTTGTACCTATAAAATGACTCGAAAGATGTACAATGTCCTTGATTTCAATGAAAGAAATGTTCGGCATGTTTTTATTTAGGATGCTGCATAGATGAATCCAAATTTGCGTGGGAACAGGGGAACATTAAGACCATGCAAGACATTCAGAGATCTTCCAGGCCTCTTCATCTCCAGCGCAAATGCTTGTAGACATGAACTTCTCATTTTCAGTTGATTCAGTGCAATTATCTGGCCTCAAAACAGCATGGTGATCTTCGATATCTAATACGCCGTCTTCTTTCTTCACCAGAAGAGCTCGGAGGAACAAAAGCAGAGAAGCCATAATCTGGTACATGTTCTCCTTCTCCTTTCACCATATATATATATAGAAAATTATCATCGTTTTACAATCCCGATGGAATGAATTCTTTCTAAATTCATCATTGATTTAGCAATGAAGTTGGTGGTTCATTCTTGTGAGAAGTTTTGTTTTTCCTGCTAATTCATGCAAGAAACCTTCATTCATCCCTTCTGAATTTAATTGGTTGTTCACCTAACCTGTGTAGGAATCTCTTTGAACTAGTCAACAGTAGTTTATCCACTTGTTATACGTGCTTCTTTTAGTAATGTTATTTTATTTTCCAATTAACTTTAATCATAACTGCTGTTGTTACTGAGATTAGAACCCAAATAATTATCGCTAACTAGTCCATACTTAGGCATAGAGACTTAAGCACTGATAAACATTCAACACATTAGAGAACTTAACCTGACATTTAGTACATACAAAAACGCTCCTGGAGTACTCCAGTCAGTTTCATCATTCTACTTAGATCATCTATATAAGTTAAGATTAGGCTTCTTCTTCGGCTTTGAACCGAAAGAGTTCGAGCCGGTTATGTCCAAGCCGCAGTGAATACATCATTTTCTTGAATTCACTCCAAGTGAAGGATCGGTATCTGCGCGGCCTTTGAGTTGTGATCATCTCCGGTATCGGAGAAATCCATGCATGCAAAGGTGGTCCTCCAAAGAAAACTGTGGACATTCTAGTGGCATAAGAGGTTACCATTGCTCTATGTCTAACACTCACCAACCTTCCATTTGTCATAGCCTTCAAAACAACAATAAATATATTATAAATAATAAAAAAAAAAACATAGGAAAACAAAACAGTGTCACTATTGTGAGGGACCAGATCAAACATTAATGCAACAGAGAGAAACAGGACAATAGTATGTAGATTTTGTGGGACATGAAAATATCTACATGCTCATGCAAACTTAGTTATATATTACCACGTGAGAAAGACTAACCTGAAGAGCATCACCAACATTGACGAAGAATGCGGCCGGGTCCGGTGGGACGGGAACCCAAGAACCGGCATCGGTGGAAGGGGAGAGTATTTGCAAGCCGGCAACACCGTTGGATCGAAGCAAGGTGATAATCTGAGGGTCAGAATGCTCTCCAAATCCAACTCTGCCAACCTTGTTGTTGTCTTCCTTATTGCAGTTGTATGAAGGGTAGTGGTTCAGCCTTAACAAAGAGTCACTCTCAATGTCCCTTATGAGCCTACTGAATGTCTCAGTGTCCTCCAGGCCCAGTCCCTGAGCCAGCAACTCCAGTATCTCACATGCTAACTCTTTTACACTCCCCACATACTCCATCACCACACAACTGCTTGAGAAGAAGAACCAAATAGACCACAAACACAAAAAGTTAAACAATTTGAAAGCTTGATAGGACTGTCCTTTTTTACTATAAACAGTACTTCATGCATGCATTCATTTCATTATTCAGGTGTCCTATCTTTCCTTTTTTACACACATTTCTGCTAGGATTCCCTTCTCTTTAATTAAAACATAATAATCATCATCATTCATCAATGAATATTCAATGTACCTGAATTCAATCTGGTTTTCTTCACAGATGATCTTTGCAGGCAACTGTTGGTTAGCATGGAGGAGAAGGTACTCAACTTCTCCGGTATCACCATTTGGGCCGATACTCTTACATCCATAACCGAGCGGGTTCGCCGGCCCTGCCTGTTGTTTCTCCGTCACCGGTTTAGCGAAAAACTCTAATCCTACAGCTTCCATTTTAGCTACTACATCATTTGGAATTGCATGATTGATCACTTTGAAAAAACCATACTCTTCACATGCATTCACAATTTCTTCTTGCGCTATTTCTCGTCTGCATGACAGGTCGATCACCGGAATTTCTGTTCCTATATATCTCTTGCTTTGCACCGGTGTCGTCGACACCACCACCATGTTCGATCTATATCTATATCTATATCTCTACCTAGTATATAACCAACCAACCAACCAACCAACCTTAGAGTCTTTGTGTGTTTTGCATCTTGCAGTGTGTGTGTATATATATATAGAGACATATGAGAGTTTAGGATGGAGTTGACTAATTTTGAAGTTGAGTTTGAGTTGGTGTTTTACATTTGGATTTAGTGATGTGGCAATTTGTGTTAATGTTTTAGTTTTAGGGTTAGGGTTTGAACATCACAGAGATTGCAGGTCTTTCTGCCATCTGTGATCATTATTAGGGTTTAGACTTATAAAGAAATATTGATTCATATATTTAACATAATTATGTCTCAATTCAATTCCTATTTCACTAGATTTAGATATATAGATGTTATATATTTCTGAAAGACGGCCAAGTTGGGTATCACTTTTATTTATTTATTTTTAATTAAGAGAATGAAATCTACTGTGAAAAAGATGCAATATCTTGAATCATGAGGACCGTTTGATGGTGATCAGACGGTGATTGGCTTGACTTGATTCTTATTGGCTTTTTCCATGTGGAATAAGATGTCACAACTTGGCATGTAATTATCTATATCCTGACTATGTTATAATTTATTATATTAATTTAATTCCTGTTCTTCATGACATATTGCCAAATGTTATATATTTTGCTGTATTTTTTAACTGCATGCATGCATACATTATTGATATGTTCAAACTATTCAACTCACTCAAAAAAGTTCATATATATATATATATAATAGAGCTAGGATTTTTTATTTTTTATTTTTTATTTTTTGAAAAAAAAAGGGTAAGATAAATGAAGTAACAGTAGTAGAGTTGAATAGGATCCAAATCCAAACATAAGAGGCCATGATGATGGACTGGTTTGGATTGCTGCATCTGACCAGTCTCTAGCCAAAAAAGAGTGCCACATGTGATGATGTGAGTGGTTTGTGGGCTCCACTATAAATATTTATAAGCAATAGAAACCAAGAATCTCTGGGTGGGTCTACTAATATCCGGTCCTCTGTGTAAAGTGTTTGTCTCCTATCGATCGAACACGTTCAAATCTTAACAGCTAATATAAAGTGAAAGTACAAATATATTGAGATAGTAACTTTATATTTATGCATGCCTTTGACACATAACAGAGTATTTGTATTTTTGTTGATGAAACATATTTAAACACCAACTCACATAAAAAAATAAAGTACTTACTGATTAAATTATTAATTTTTTTATTTATGTATATCCTGACTTTTATCAACTTTGTCAAAATAATAATAAAATTTATTTTTTTAATAAAGTAGATAAGTCATTCATCGCTTGTGAGGGATAATTAGGCTTTTGTTTGAATTAGCTTCCAAGAAAGCCCAAAAACATTAGCTAAAAAGAAATTGTTTATATTAGATTTTCTACAAGAACATAAATAGAAAAAAAAAGTTGTTTTTCAGATTATTTTATAGTTTGTATTTTTACAAAAAGTTAATTAAAATATAAAATATAAAAAACGCTTAACTTACGCTTGAGAAACACTTTTTTTCATAATCACTTCTATTAAATTTTAAAAAAAAAATTTATAAATCAATCCAAAGAAGGCTTTAATCCCTCCATCTCTCAAAGAGTTACCATCATTGTGATGGGAAGATGAATGAATGATTGTAAAGGTAGGAAGTTGGAAATAGTAATTTTTTAGAAAAACTAATAATGATAAGTAGATATATATGAATTATATGCATGAAATGAATGGATGAATGAATAAAGGGGGGGGTGAGAAGTAGGAAATGACTGGTCAAGCAAGCAGGTTCCCACTTCCCACCACCAATGAAATTAATGCTTTCTTTTTTACTTTGGTTTTTCTTTCTTCTACTCATCCATCTCTCAACTCCTCTACTTCTTGTCTGGTCATCTCAAAAAGTGAAAATTAAAAAATGCTACTCATACTTTTCTTGAACTTTATATTTATTTTCTATCTTTTGTTTTTTTTCTTAACCCAAAACAAGTTTTAATTTTTGGCAAAATAAAATGTTAAATTTAGTGGATTTTAATTATAGATTGTGTAATTTGTTATTTTTGGGTCAGCCACTTTAAACAAATTGTTTGCATAGCTATATATTCTTATATGGATGAAATTTAGAAGAAGTTTCTAAAAATTCCTTATATATTCTAATGATATTTATTTTTCTAATTATTTGATTTATTAATTTTTTATAAAATTTTGATTTATGTTTAATATTTTTTTTTAACCTTTTTAATCGATTCCGTGCTTTTAATATTTTAAATAAAATGACGTAAATATCTTTAACACTAGCATGCAATCCTAAGTGAGCTTCCCGTCTTGCACACAAGTGGAAGTGTGACAATTTATGTAAAAATAAATAAATAAAATTAAAAATAAAAAACTTGTCTCCTCATGCCGACACAAGTGTCACCGGGCTAAAGCAAGTGGGTCTGTGAAGGGGTAAGGTAAGAATAATTTTGTAACTTTAACTTAAATTAATAAAAAATAAAAGATTTAAAAATCATAAATATTTTTAATATTTGATAAATTAGAAAGATTTTTTAGAACATTGAAAGAGTTAGAACAATCTTTTATTTAGTTTATTGATATTAAGTTATATATATATATAGTATTCATTTGCTTAAGAGATAGACTCAAATTTCAGCTCACGCAAATAAAGTGCACAAGTATTATAGAGTTCAGCGCATATACATGTCATTGACTCGTGGATTATTCACATTTGTCTAAACAGAAAAATTTATTATTACTTTAATTTAAAAATTAATTTATAAATTTCACAAGATTATTTATTTTTCCCTGTTTTTCAAAATAACCGGAGACAAAGGTATCTTCTTATATGAATTTTTTTAATTCATTTTTCTCAAAAAATATATGGAGTAAGTATCATTTTTACATAAAAATATATTAAAAAATCATTTTAATAAGGGTATAATTATTAATTTAATAACTTAATGCATTGATTTTGATCTCATATAAGATAGACAGGTAGGCAGGTAGATAGATTCGAGCCAATTCTACTGGCACATTTAACAATGTGAATTACTATTTCCTAAACATTTAACAATGTGAATTATTATTTCCTAAGAATGATAGTAGATACATAAAAAGGGATTAAAATAGATTTATTAATAATAATGAAGCATTAGGGTTTGGGAATCCCATGCATATATGTTACTTACTCAACTAGATATATATATATACTGACTCCAATGTTGGAATTTGAAACCGTAATTAGTCAATGTTTGAGACTAGCGCTTTTCTCTCATTTGTTGGCTTTGAGGTCTAATCAATTCATTTCCTAACTCACGTGAATCTTAAGTTTTTCTACTGTTGAACATGTTGAATTATTATTATTATTATTATATGGTCCTTTTTTACCACTAGTTCGTTAGGATTAACTTGTTATGGATGAGTATTGCATAATACTAAATTATTTAACCACGTCTTGTCTCACACTTTTTGTCTTGATTAGAGCTTTTTTTAAAAACAGAAGAAAGATACAAGATAATTTTATATTGCCTCCAGTAGTTGTATAGTGGAAGTTATTCCCAGGAGGTCAGTTAAACTACCATAACATGTGCATCTCCGTACCTATTTATCTTTTGTTTTGTCTCTCATCGACTTTATAAAAAAAAAAAATTTGTATTGTTTTAATTTAATTTAGTATTATAAAGTTTTTTTAATTATTGATGTAAATAAGTTAAAAGTATTTAAAATATTTATTTCTATCCCAAAAACATGTAAAGCAAGAAGGGTCAGGTTATGCAGAGCCGTTAGTAAATTCCATGGAGATGGTTGTGGTATTGAGAAAATTACTATTTATGTGAGGTCGCACCCCAAATTTCTACCGTATTGGTTATTATTATTATTATTATTATTATATATTCTTGTGTGTTTGATTACTGTGATTTATGATGGATGAGCTTATAGCTGTCTGATCTAAGCAATGTGCTTTGAGATGAGTGCATCCTTGCTTTCTCATCAACAAAGTGGGCTTTCAATCTTTAAAAAGGCCTAGCCCAAGCCATATGAATCATATGGGCTGGCCTCATAGATCCCACAACTAAAAAACAAGTCATTTGTTTAGCTTTCGTCCTCTGATTTGTTCTTCCATTTATTTTTGATATATTTCATTAATAAAGCTAATATTATTAATTAACATCATCAATAAATTTTATCATAATTAGTATTTATTATATATATTAATTAATATCTTTGGCTTGAACAAAATAGATAATTACAGAGAAAATGGCTTGCATATTCCCTGTAAAAGTGGATATTTGCTAATATATATATATATATAATAAGTATATATATACACTCTTATAGCTGAACGTCAGCTTACAAAATTTATGAAATACAAATTAATCTTTATTTTTGTATTTTATAAAATAAATAATAGAGAAAATTATCAAGAATTGTTTATTTTGTTTTTGATAAAAGTAAACAAGCCATGGATGATCTCTCAACCTCTCACTCACCAGGGAAGAGGCTAGAGTTGCCACAGTTCTACTGTGAAGGTATAATTTTTCATTTTTTTTAAAATTGGGATGCAAGGACAACCTCATAACTATATCATGTAAAATGATGATAGTGTCAAAAATAATAATACTTAAAAAAAAAAAGAGTGAAACAATAGTACATGCATGCATGAATGAGATATGAGAGTAATTCATAAATGTTAATGTCCTTGCTTAAAGTGAATAAAGTGGAGACATTAAATGCAATGTTAATAATTAAGGGGGGGGTGCAGTAATAATAGGATGAGTTGAATTTATGAAGAGAGGGAGAGAGAGAGAGAAGACAAGAAGAGGTGGTGGGAACCTCTTGAATATGGTGTATGTGCCAATATTGTTCATAAGTGAAGGCATAATGATACTAGTGCTTGGATTTCTTTAGCAAAGGTTTGGACTTTCTAGTCATGGACAAGTCCTAGTGGTTCTTCCTCTTTTAGCTCTAGGACACCCTACATTTATAATGAACATGCATGCATTATATATATCAATGCATGCAGTCCTCTCACAATAATTAACCATTTATATATTATTCCCTTTTAAATCCCCCACTCCCTTACGAAAATCCATGTGAGATCATGCATGCACTATATATATTAACTTAATCATCTTGGTAAAATACATATAAAGCTTCAAAGTGGATGTTGTTTTTATTAATGTGTTTTTTTGGAAACAGAGAAAGGTAGACATGTATATTTGTCACTTGATATTCTTGTTTATAAACTAAACAAAACTAGATATAGTTTTAAACTGTTTGATATGATGTCTCCCCCCATAACATATCATTTTAATATATATATGATCACTTGTTCTTATCTTTATCTCCAAGACATTTAATGGTGTTACTATTTAGATATAAAATAATTAAAGTAAAGTAAATAAGAGATGATGATATGAGTTTGCACTGCAGCTGGAATGAACGGTGCATGTAGAGAAGAGAGAGCATATGTTGACAAGGCAGATCAGAGGTCCCATGTGTAGAGGGTCTACAAGATCACCTTTTGATCAACTGCAAAGAGCAGGAAGTAAGGAAGCTGCTAGACATGAAATGGATAGGGTCCAAAACAATGAATGCAAAACACAATGAATAAAGAGCTGCATACTAACAAGGCATATTCCAAATAACAATCATAGCAAACACACACCTCACACTACACTCACAAATATACTTTCACAAATAATGGAGACATTTATACGCTGCAGTAGTAGTACATCTATGAATGACCACCAAAAAGAGAATAATTTCTTTTCTTTTCCCTCTCCTTTCCTTTTAGCAGTCCACTCAAACATCACCGCTACTAGAATAATAATAGGTATATTTTTAATAACAAAATAATAATAATTATAATTATATAGAATTAAAGCCCAAGAGGGATAGACAGGGATGGAGGAGGAGAAGGCAAGAAATTGTGAATGAAGATGATGAGTGAAAGGTGGGGTCTTACAAGGTCAAGAAAAGGTCTTACAAGGTCAAGAAGACCTTTTCTTGTGGGAAAGAAGATAGAAAGGATGATGGAAGGGTAAAGATCATAAAGCTCAGTTAGGATAGCACCATCATTTCTCTACTTTGATCTCCCATAAACATTCCCTTTAATCTCATCCTTTTCACCTTCTTTCTTTG
>NC_052477.1:941752-988622 GCF_009730915.1 Dioscorea cayenensis subsp. rotundata
GCAAGGTGCTCGACGAAAGGTGGAGGGATGGTGTTTATTTGGTTTGTGAGTTAATAAAATTGAAATATTTCTGTTTTTCAAATTTAAAAAAAAACCCAAATTAATAAATAAATATGCTTTAATTTTCAAAATCATTATATATATATATTTATTTATTTATTTATTTACAAGGTGGACAAGTGACACATGAATGATTGAGAAGTGAACATCCAACCTTACACCCTCACATAGGAATACGGGATTCGGGGAAGAGAGAGCCTGCGCTAAGAATCTGTTACCATTATTTTACTATCAGAAATATTTAAACTCAGAGCAATGAAAATCTCTCATGTGCTGAGCTATGAACTTTTTGACATATATATATATGGTACACAATATTTTCTTTCTGTCTCTCTCACCCTCACTGTCTCTCTACTTTTTTAAAATCTGAGTATCTCTGGGTATCTCTACCATTTTAAAATCTAGGGACGTTCATATATATTTACACATTAATAGTATGTTAATGACCCAAAAATATTAATTAGATAAACGTTTCAAACCGAACCAAAGGTGTGAGCTCAAGGTGCCCTACAGAATGCCTGGGAATTTCTTGGGCGAAAAAAGAATTGAATAACATAACACAGATTGCATTGACAAACAACCCAGAAAAAGCAAACTCAGTAAGATTCGCTGGAAATGAGAACAGAACCATAAAAGAACAAATACTAGTACTGTTACTATAAAGTGATGAAGGGTTAGTAGAAAGCACAATACAAAGTTTCTGGTTTGGTTCATAAACTAAATGGTATTACAAATGAAGAAAAAAAAACACTGGATAAACAAACAATAGGTTCCACAAGAACATATCTGTTGTGTTGCTGCTGGCTCATGGACCTCAAAACAAATCACCTAAAAGGTACACAAATACAACACATTGGCTAGTCATGATTGAATTGCAATACTAAAATCCTAAGAAGGCGCATTGCTTTCTCGCATGCTCGGGGATCAGCTTCACCAGAGTCTCCATTGGCACTCCTTTCAGCTCTGGTCATTATCAAAATTTAGGTGCTTTGAGTACATAATGTAAGATTATATCTGATTTAACATTGCAAGGTGTTGATATCGAAACTAACCATGTTGCTTGAAATTAAAGAGTGGTGGAAGAAAACGTCCGTTCGGCAAGCGGGTGTTTGGATCCCGAAGCTCATCGAAGAATGGATGAATCAAAGCTTCCATCTGAATCAGAAGAAAAGCTGATTCTC
The DNA here is from genome assembly GCF_009730915.1 of Dioscorea cayenensis subsp. rotundata. Classification (NCBI taxonomy): domain Eukaryota; kingdom Viridiplantae; phylum Streptophyta; class Magnoliopsida; order Dioscoreales; family Dioscoreaceae; genus Dioscorea; species Dioscorea cayenensis. The sequence continues at coordinate 942,994 of NC_052477.1, forward strand.
ACTTTCTTGTACAAGACCGATTATTAGATACCCAGTTGCTAAAAAAAAAACTCACTGCAGTGGATCGCAAGTGTGGTGAATATTGAAGAAGTCTAGACACCAGGTCCACAGCTTCTGGTGGCATTCGTTTGTGGAAGATCTAACAAGATAAGAAATTTCTTGTGTTTAAGATATCGGAACTATGCAACATGGTATAATAGAACAGATGCACTCAAAATAATACCTTGTGCCATGGATGAGCCTTAATTTGCGGGAACTTGAATTCTGTATAATTTGGATTCATACACTTAATTTCCTCTCTTGTTGGTGTACCTAAAACCTGCAAATCGACGAATATGAATCAATTTAAGTATAAACATAACGGAAGTAGTATTTTTATTGGAATTAAGACTAGTTTCAGTAAGAACAAGTAGAGCACCTTGATAATTTCAACGAGCTGGTCTACTCCACTCTCACCGGGAAAGAGAGGCTGTCGAGAAAGAATTAGAGGTATGAACAAATCTGAGCAAGACTATACTTTAAAAGCTTATATTAATGAGGCAGTGACTGACAGAAACTTTACCTGTCCAAGCATGAGTTCGGCAAGTACACAGCCACCAGACCAGATGTCAATTGCTGTGGTATATTCAGTAGCACCAAATATGAGCTCCGGGGCCCTGTAATACCTAGAACAAATGTATGATATATTCGGCTCGCCTTTTACCTAACAAAAGAAATATAGAAGACATCAGCAAAAGATAACAGAACAAGGCCAATAGACTAACATGGGGTGGAAACTGCAGATGTACCAGGACTTTCGCACTTCCAAAGTCGCACAGTTTAAGCTGGTGAGTATGAGGATTAACCTATCACAGAACAGGAGATGAGTGTTTATAATCTTTGAAAGCAATAAATAAATAAACAAATAAAATTGAAATGGGAAGCATCTAAATAAGTAAAACAAATGAAGTCAATTTCCCAAAGATGTACGCGAATCAAACGACTAGATGAAGATCATAGGCATAAGAATACCAGAAGGTTTTGCGGCTTGATGTCTCTGTGGCACACCCCAATGCTACCATGAATATAAGCTAAGGCTCTGAATATCTGTTTAAATAAATCAAAATAGAATCAGAACATTTGCCTCACAGAAAATTCTAATAGGATGAGAAAATGGAACAAAGAAATTATTCCAACAAAAGTTACAAAATAAAGAAGAAATAGCAAGATCAGGCCGAAATTCTCACCTGGTAAGTATAAAGCTTCACATATATCGGTGGCATCCGTTGATTCATCTTGTTGTAGTGTTTAACCACACGATGAACGGTTTCTGGTACATACTCTAGAACCAAGTTAAGGTACAATTCATCCTTCTCAGTCGTTGAAAAGAAGCAATGCTTCAGGGAAACTACATTTGGATGGTCAAGAAGACGCATTGTCTGCAGCTCTCGGTTCTTGTACCTCTTGTCTTGAAGAACTTTCTTTATAGCAACTGTTTCACCAGTCTCAAGACATTTTGCCTGAATAACCGAAAAAAATTTTAGTGATTAACAACTTTGCCCCATCATCTAATTATCCCCAGGCTTATCTTTCAATCACAAAAGAGGCATGCAGTAAATAATTAGCCAGTAGGCCAAAATACTTAGAAGCTAACCTGAAACACAACTCCAAAAGATCCTTGCCCAACAGTCCGCTCAGCCATGTAGCTAATGGTCTGCAAACAGAGTAAAATTTTTTCAACAATCAAGAAACAATGCTTGTAACAAAAGAACACGGCACATTCAACAATTAGTATGATTAGCATTTTTCAACAAAAGAAAATTAATGAAAACTAAAGTCAATTGAGCAAAATTTCTTATCACGTCAAGAAAAAAATAATTAACCTATACCTGCTTTGGCTGACCATTTCTACCTCCGATGGTTGTTACAATTATATGACCAGTCTCTGTCCCATTCCCGTCCACTACCGTCGCCTCTAATTCCTAAATCAACAAACAAACCAAATACCAGATATTTAAACATTTGTCAGATACAAAGAAATCTTCAATTCAACCCTCGTGCAGACATTATACCTTATCATCTCTAATTTTCATGTCATTCATTTGATCAGGAAGTTTGTCAACAGCAGCGTTATTTCTCAACCCCAATGAGGGCACCACATTAACTGAAGCCATCCACTGAAACTAGGGATCTATAACAGAACGCATGGCATAAGAACTCTTCTCAAAATGAAGCCATTCACAGCCTGTTAAAAATAAGAGACAAAGGGGAGGTTTTAGTAGACATAAACACATAAAACTGATATACTCATTATTTCAGGGGAAAAAATAAAATATATAGATTATAAAACTGCATTTGCTATCTCATCTACACTGAAAAAGGAATTCTTTCATAACTTTAAAAATGCTAAGGAAGCAAATATTTCAACCTACAAAAAAGAATTATCACATCAGAACCATTGAGCAAACTAGCAACCACAAGTGAGGATGTTTAGTTGAAAAACAAAAGAAACAGTTTTACAAAACCACCATCTTGTGCTTGCAAATGGGAAGGAAAACCCACCACACCACTAATTTATAAAAAATAAAAATAAAAAAGAACTCTAATTAATTTTCAGAAGATTAACCAAACAAACCAAAGGACAAAAAAACCACTTGGCAACACAACTAATACAATCTAAAAGGAAGCTTTCCTCGTTAGGAAAAGAGCTTACAACCCTAGAACTTCAAGATCTACAAGTTTCCATCCGAAAGACCAAACAAAACCCAAAGTTTCATTTTTTTCCACAATTATACGAACAAAAAGGCAGCAAAAACAACCCAGGAAAACTAACAAGACTAAGTTCATATCTTCCCAATCCTAAAATATACAAAGAAAAACCTAAAACACGAAAAAGATCATAAGTTTCCTAGAACCAACATCAAAAACCGGGGAAAAATCACAGCAATCCACAGATCCACACATCAAACAACAACTAAACCCAAAGCACTGCCCGATCTCCATCAAAACCCCAACTTTCACCCACCTCTATCCACAAATCCACAACCAACCCCAAAAACCATAAAAAATACAGTAAAAAAAAACTAAAAAAAAAACCTAACCTCAAAGATCCAGCACGTCCTCAGATCACCACCAAAAAAATTCAAATAAATCGCGTCCAGAGCATAAACACCGTTGCCTTGCGATCCTATCAACGTTTAAATCAAGCGAGAGAAAAAGCGAAAGAGAAGAAAAAACGAAAGCAAGGGGTGAAAAGCAGCAAAGAGAGGGTTGTGGCTTCTATTCTCTGCTTTTTATTGTGAATTTTTTTTTTATAATTCAGTTATTTATTTATTTATTCATTTATTTCCTTTTTTTAATATAATATATATATTATATAATTAAATAAATAAATAAATAAAAAGGTGAAAACTTTGGTTTGTGGGCAGTCAAAGTAGTCGCTCTTTACTCTCCATTTGGATTTGAATCCATGTTCCGTTGACCAGTCAAACTCCGCCCGCCCTTTTCTTGTCGTTTTCCCTTTTTTTCACTTTCAACCCTGTAAAATGCATTAATTAATAACAATATTCGATATTAACATTCAAGTTTTTCTTTGCATATTGTATAAAAAAAAATTGGGGTATTTATTAAAAAACTATTTTAAAAAAATTATTTATTAGTATGGAAAGCAAAGACCATGTCAAACATGGTATAATGTGTTCAATGTGAGGAATTAATGTAATGGGGACAAATCACATCAAAATTCTCAATGAACACATGTTATTATTATATTAGGACAAAATTTTAATTGAATTGATAAGATCTATGCATTAAAATTCCACTTCTCAATGAAATTTCATTGCTTGATTTTATTGGTCCAAACAAACCAGTCAGCCATGTATGAAGGAATTAATCAACATTTTGAACTTATCAACAGCCATGTATTTGATGCATTTGAAGTTAATTAAGATTAAGAAAAGTTAATCAAAGTGTTAATCAACGTTAGCAATTTCCTAGATATTGCATAAGAGTTTTTAGCATGTCATATCTCACCAAACAGAAAAAAAAAAATCTTTGACTTTTTGCAACTAAAGTTGGATCAAGATTGACAAATGGCACATCACTTGATATTACTTGTTTATTTTTCTTGGATATGATTCAATTAGTCATCTAATCTGTTTAATTAGTGTTCATCTTGTCAAATTAATATGAGAAATTGTCAGTTACAAGCATTATTATTTCTGTTGTTGCTGTTGTTTTCAGCAACTCAAGATCAAATTCATTTGAAGTTGATTGATAAACCAAAAAACATGTGAATTTGTAATCACTGTTAATTAGATTTTTTTTTTTCCTTATAGTTCTGATTACGGATGAATTCAATTGAATATCTTTGATGAGATTGGGTTAATTTCGAGCTCCGCTAAATGTTGTTCCAAAAACATTTGCAAGTCACTTCTGGAAAGTTTTTGATCATGATAGAGTTAAATCGTAAAATTCAATCGCCACGGTTGAAAGAAACCTCGAGTTTTTTTTGCACTTGCGTCAATAAAACGGGAAGCTAAACTCTAGCATAAATCTCGACTAACACCCCGATCTTCCAACCTATGAATATCTACTACGGCAGTTATTTTCAAGGTAACACAGGCTTTTTCTATTTTGTTATTTTATCCATCTCCAGTGGATCCTTTTTATTTTATTTAATTCCTTTTTCTATAGATATTTGTTACAGCTATCTCATTTATTGTCTTGTAATTTTGTAATAATACAGTGTTGATTTTAAATTTTTAATAAAATTATAATTTATCTGTTTTTAATTATTATTTTAACTTGATAATAAAAATAGATCCATAAACTAAAAATAATTGCTATGAAGCTAACATTTTTCCGAAGTTATGTGGATGGATGAAATAAGAAACATGCGCAAATATAATCAATAATCAATTGAAAGTTTTTAAAGTTTAAGTAACAGAGAATTAAGTTTGGGTTTTTTTGTTTGTGCAATCCACTCTACAGAGAGTTTAATGCTTGCACTCTCAGATTTCATTTTGGTTTGAAAACAATACTTAAATTAAAGAAATCAGACAAACAAACAAACATCAAATCAAGATTTGGTAATGAAATATTATTAATTCAACTTTTCATAAATTTAACTTAAAAATAAACAGTCAAATTCCATTCTGTTTTTTTTAGATTGCCAAATAGTCCTTTTTGTATAAATAATTTATTTTTTTAGTCCATGTGGGTCACCTCTTAATCATTTTTTTCATGAAATCTGATTATTAACAACAAAAAAAAAAGTTTTAAAAAACAAATGAATGGAATTAAAAAAACTGAGAAATTAATTGTGGAAGCTCAAAAATATTTATTTTCTTATTTAATTATTCACCAATAAATCAATTTCTCTATTTTTTTAATCTATTTAAATCTCACCAACTTTTTTTAGTGCTAAATAATGGAAGTCTGATTGGGCACCAATTGATACAAATGGAAACAATAATCTCAAGAACAGAGCTAAAATAGAAGGCATCAAAGCATCATCCATTAATAATGTTCCAATGATTGAGACCTTTTAAATCTAATCAATTTTTTAATCTCAAGAATTATCCAAATCTTAATTAATCCACTAAACTTTAGAATAATCAAACTCTCTTATAGTTTCTAAACTGAGAATATTCGTCAAAGTTTAATGAATGCTTCTTTGAACACTATATCAATTGAATCATGCTTTAAATTAAAGTGTAAATAAAGATGGAAATTAATTATTAAAAATTAATAGTATACGGATCAATAATTGAGAACACAAGCAATAAAAAAAGTGCATAAATTATAGTCATGGGCATCCGGACCACACCAAAGATCCAATTATGTATTTAATTATTTATTTTATGAATGAGTGATAAATGCCTTAAATTATAAAAAATATAGATAAATGCGGAGGTATATCAATTTATAGTAATTTATTTATCTTTTTAGAAGATAAAAATACTATTTTCTTTATAAAAAATCCACAACCAGATATAAACAGTATTGGACCCGAGTATTATATAAATAGTACAATAACATATTATACAATGAAAGATTCGAACCCTTACACTCTTGTGTCATACCTATTCAACGGTTGATATAAGTTTTTTAAATAAAAAAACAAAGTGAAAATACAACTATTTCATTAAATAATTATTCTAGCTTAGAATAATTACAATCTTAAGGATCAAAACGTAATTTTAAGAAAAATTTGCCGACGTGGTTCCTGTGATAAATAAATAAATATAAAACGAGGGTGTTTTTTGCAAAGAAGGGAACGGTTGGAAGCCTCGCGCCGCAACTGTTGCCGTATGACGTGTCAGCATCTGGACCGCATGGCGTATACGCATGGGCGGGAATAGTTTGATGACTGACACGTGGCGGTAATCTTAGCCGGTTAATCTCAACTTTCAGTATATAAACTCCTCCAAAGCTGATCGATTTGTCTAATTTCTTCACTTCCGTGTCGACTTCCAACCACTTCCCGGAAAACCAAAGCATTAAGAAGAGAAACCCTAGAAAAAGCAAGAAGAGAAGGAAACCCTAGTTTTGGGATCGAATTCGGCGTCAAGAAGAGGATTGTTGTTGAGATTTTGAGGATTGAGATTGAGATCAAGATGGTGGCTGGGCCGAACTTGGTTCATCAGAGCATGGCGGTTCTTGATGTGCAGTATCGGTGTGTCGCGAAGGGCGCTGAGGAGATGGTTGATATCTCAACGGCGGCGACGGCGACGGCGACGGCGACGGCGACGGCGGCGACGGTGGTGGTGACGCCGCCTGGTTCTCCGGTTTTCCGTCCGGCGTCAGAGTTGGTGAGTTTCCTGGTGACTTTGGGGTTTTTTGGTGTTTTTTTGAGAATTAGATTTATTTTTTTGGAGATTCTTGTGGGTATGGTTTTTTTGAGTACTTTTTGTTCAAAAAGTTTTGATCTTTATGTTGTTAATTGGATAAGGATCCGGGTTCTTGCTTCCTGATTCGTTGTTCCTGTTTGGATGTGATTGCTTTGTGTTTTTATAGCTACTGATTTTGGTAATTTTACTTGATTTATCATTTAATTAAAGCAAATGATTGTTCATTAGGTATTATTGCTTCTGTATTTAGATCTAAATTTTGCTTCGTTATTGCATTTCGCTTATTGTGTGCTTCTATGGGCTGCTATTTAATTGTGATATTTTTCAGATGTGTTGTTGTTTTGTTTGTATCATTAGTTTGTGAATTGGACTTTGAATATGTGCTAAACATAGATATTCACTTGTTGATTCAGGATATGAGAGAGTCAGATGCTATTCCAGATGTGGCTTTGGAGGTGAATGTTCTTCCATTTGTGCCGAGCATCCGTTCCGGTAGCTATACGGATATTGGACCTCGGAGATTCATGGAAGACGAGCATATTTGTATCGATGATCTCTCGGCGCATATGGGTTCATTGTTCAAGTGTCCTGCACCTAGTGCCTTCTATGGGGTATGATGAATTTTTTCGGTTGCTTTATTTGCAAACTATTTGTTCGTTCTGTTTGTCGTAATGTTTTTCAGCTTTGTGGTTTAGGTGTTTGATGGTCATGGAGGCCCGGATGCAGCTGCCTTCATAAGAAGGCATGCAATCAGGTTCTTCTTTGAAGACACAGGCTTCCCGCAATCATCGCAGGTTGATGATGTCTTTTTGGAGGGTGTTGAGAACTCTGTGCGGAAGGCATACCTTGTCGCTGATCTAGCTTTGGCTGATGAGTGCACTGTTAGTAAATCATCTGGGACTACGGTGCTCACCGCATTAGTGCTTGGAAGGTGAGTGTGCATTGTTTGATGATGCCTTTCTGTGGAAACTATTCTAATTCAATAATCAGTCTTTAACTTCTATCCCTGTCCTAATGGCAATAAATAACTTGAACAAACATTGCTAATGATCTATCCCAAGTAAAATATTTTGTCATTCAATATGATTAGCCTCTCTAAATCATAGCTCCTCTCACTGATTCTCTTGTAAATCATTGGCTGCAGGCTTTTGTTGGTTGCTAACGCAGGGGATTGTCGAGCAGTCCTTTGTCGGAAAGGTGAAGCCGTGGACATGTCACAAGATCACAGACCCATTCATGCTGCCGAGCACCAGAGGGTCCTGGAATCCGGGGGTTACATTGATGACGGGTACCTGAATGGTGTTCTTTCTGTAAGCCGAGCCCTTGGTGACTGGGACTTAAAGCTGCCTCCGGGCACCCCCTCACCGCTCATCGCAGAGCCCGAGTTCAGGCAACAATTACTCACTGAGGATGACGAGTTTCTAATCATCGGGTGTGATGGTATCTGGGATGTCATGTCAAGCCAACACGCTGTCAGCATTGTACGCAAAGGCCTTCGGCGGCATGATAATCCCGAACAATGTGCGAGAGAACTCGTCATGGAGGCTCTGAGGCTCAACACTTTCGACAACCTCACGGTGATCATTATATGCTTCACTAGCGAGCAACAGGATTCTTCCCCATCGCACAATCGCAGGGAGGCACCGGTGTTACGGTGCTGTAGCCTCTCTACCGAGGCATTATGCAATCTGAGGAGCTGGCTCGACATTGATCGGGGCGATTAAATAGAGACATTGTCATGTGTGTAACTTGTGTTGTACATAATGTACTGATAATAAGTCGACGTTGTTTCGTTTCTTCGGCTGCTTGTCAGCAGTCTCCAGTTTTGTAGGAGTGTTATATCATGTCTTTGTTGTTCCTTGAGTATTTGTTCATGGCTGTGTAGAGATTGTTTAACATTATTATGTCTTTTATCATTATTTCTTCCAGCTGAGATCTAGTTTACGTGTTTTACTAGAATTGCAAAGTATTTAAGAATTTTTTTCTAAGTTTCAACTCTAGTTTGGTGTAGAGGTTGATGTGTTTCAAGGTTGAAAAATCTAGAGGCAAGTCAGCTGATATTTCTAGAAAGCATTTATTTTAGGCAATACTTTGACCATCTGCTTATTGGAGCACTCTTTTTTCAACTAGAAACTCTGAAGATGTTTCATGAAAATTCTCAGATTGGGGGCATCTGGAAAGCAATGTAATAAAATACTGTTCCAAGTGGCAGGCAAAAGAATGGTTCTTTCTGAAAGATGATAAACTAATGGGACAGCAAAGATAGGCAATAACTCCCACCAGCTCTTGCAAAGTCAATTTCAATAGATGAAGGTCATCAACAAATAAATGCTAACTTGTAATGTTTTCTCTTCAACCAAAATAATATACATAATTCAGTGATACCACATATGTTTATTTTTTGTGTCCATGTTACAAAGATGATGTAGAATTTTGAGAAGGATATGTACATGGTCCATTTAGGGAAAAAGTGAATAACATATAGAGTCGCAAAGAACATTGATTTGTTTTGGCCTCTTGTATGAAGCCGTCACTTATCTTTGGGTCTGTGAGTTAGTTTGGGGGTACTCGACCCAGAGGGGTTATAAGATCTACCATGGTTTTGTATTCCTCAGAAGTGATCTTAGCAGGGTTTAGCACCTGGATTACCGAAAATTTCATGTCAGACAAGAAACAAGCTTTGCCAAACAAGAGACACAAAGGTGAAAGCAAATACATATATACATACATATATATATATTTCATTCATAGGCATTAAAGATAGATAACAATGATATATGCAGAACAAAGTGCTTCTATACTTCACGACAACAAGCTACTGTGACAATACTCAATTATTTTGGCATTTGAATAGCTAGGAAAAAACAAGATGGAGAATGATTCATCAAGCATGGGCCCTGTGAACCTAAATTTATCAAGCATCTCGCTAAATGCATCATATGAGAACATTTGGCATCAAAAACAATATTGTTTAGCATTCACCTAAACTTACAAATTGTTAGTGATATCTTGATTTGGAGCTTTTTCTTTTGTTAGTATAAAAAAATTACGAGGTGCAAATAATTAGAGTTTATAAAGCAATAGATGGCATGGGAAAGCAGCATGTAAACATCCTGAATTTTTGAAAAAGTGTGCATCAAAAATTACTGCCCTGAATAAAAAAATTTGATGATGGAATCATGGAACTTAATTACATATTGACATCTTTCATGGATTCTCATTAAATGGAAAAAGTAAAAAAGATGAAGTTTTAAAAGAACACCTTATGCAATAGTGTATTCCTGCTGGCCATATGCTGAGCAAGAGCTGGAAGCCTGTGCAAAGATAAGGCCTCAAGAAATAAAAGAACAATCACATGCCATTGTTTTGTTCTGAAGGCTGGCACAGCCTCGATGAGAGACATTGTATCAAGTAATTGTCCCTAAAACCAAAGGAAAAGAGTTAAGACGTGTGGGATTTCAATAATCAAAGCCATAAATCAGGTCCAAAGCCATGCTCACATACATCTGCATGTTAGTTGACATTACCCAAACATTGTGACTAGCAACATAAAAGATCAAGAATGTTTTCCCGCATGTAACTATAGTATGACATCCATGGAGAAAAGTAAAATCCATCACGTCCATCTAACATGCAAGATGAGCTACACCTCAACATTTCTATTGAGATAGGTAGATTGATAGCCAAATACGCACGCCTGGGCAATTACTCATGTGAGGAAATAAACTAATATAAAAAAAGTCAAAAACCACAAAAAAAAACTACAATCCGCACCTGTAAGATATAGGTTTTGAAAGTCACATGACATGCAGATGTATAACAACAAAAATAGCAAAAAAGTCATTTAAAAAAATAACATTTCACATATACAGAGAAATAGGTAATACAGGAACAAACTGGCTAGAGAACCTGGGCGCATACCACAGCTTTCTCTAGAGAGGAAACTGGCAATGATAATCTGAGATCCATAACAAGCGCAGGTATGGCACGACCAACACAAATATCAAGAGTTTGTCTGATCTCAGAAGACTTGCCATCTTGAAGGACAATCTTTCGTGGATACTCCCTTCCATTTACAGTAAGAAAATCTTCATGGGAACTTTCATTGAACCCATAAATGTAGGCTATAGAAGAACTTGTTATCCATCCAAAAAGTGCCATCCACATCGTTGCAAATGATGACAACTGAAGAAGGACATGTGACCTTAAATAAGTATACAAGGAGTAACCTAAAAAAATCCAAAGTGACCTTTCTACTCACAGTCAGTTTAAAACCCTCAGGTGGAGTATCATGCCACGAATCCTCAACTTCAAACATATCAGTATCAAGAAGCACAGGCTTTGTAGGCCATTTACCACGTCCTCGATCAAGTTCAAACATTTCCTCATCTTCCTCGATGCCCCCTTTTTCATTACTTTGCAGTTGTGGCAGGATAATGATTCCAGCTTCAGAAGCTATAAGAGATATAACAAATGCATGTCACCAAGCAGTCAAACCATCAACCCAGTTCTCCTTTTTCTATTGTATGTCAGCGCAACAAAAAATATCCCAAATTATAAATATAAAAAGGGCAATAAAAAGAAGAAACACATGTACCGGCATCTGTGGCATCTGAAGTTCCTGAGGCAACAGTCTCAGCTGCCCTGATTAAAGCAGCAGCACAAGCCTCGGCAGAAGCAAGCCTCAAATCCTCATCAGCATCATCGTGTGATACTTGTGCATTGCTACTGCCTCCATGGTCAGCATCCTTCTTTTCTGGAGCTTTATAAGTTTCATCTGCCCAAGTAACAGTCTTTCCATCCTTCGATCCACCACTCTTCAAGGAAGACTTCAACACAGCTCCATTTGACACTGTTTCCTTCTCCAAGTGCAACCTCTCTTCCAACTCCTTACCCAACTGCTCTGAGAGATCCTCAAGCACAACAGAATGCTTATTAGGAGGGGTTGCTTTTTGACTGTTCACAAACAATTGCAGCCCTCTTAATCTCCTCTTCAGCCTTGCATGCGTTAACCTTTTTTTCATTGCCTTTCTGTTCCGAGTTTTACCAGAAGTTCTTTTCTCTGGGAGAATTTTTCTCTTCAATTGCCAGATTTTCCAATTGTTTAGCAATCATATTTGAAATATCTTGCTGATGTACAGAAGACTTATCGGATTGAGGCACAGATAACTCTTTCTCCATGATTAGACAACTTGTAAATCCCATCTCACCATTACCAGCATCATCCACCATCTTTGTGGATTCATCTTCAGACATATATTTAGCCCCTGCAATGCAGTAGCAAGCTCACTCCTGAATTCACAGAGCAAACCCACAAGGAAACACATATATGAAAAGGAATAAACCAACTATAGCCCCTAAATTCCCAATTCTATAGATATAATACTTGCCAACAATTTTCAACAACAATCACTACTAATTCAACATTAAAACAATTGCTTAACAGTTTCACTAACTTTCCACAGAACCTGCTAAAAATTCCCGACATTTTCTACAATAACTACACCTGCACGAGATTGAAGCTGAAATTGAAATAAAACAACTTAATCATCATAACTTTTCAACAATCACTACAAATTCAACCATAAAAACCATTGCTTCACAGTTTCACCAAATTTTCACAGAAGATGCTAAAAGTTTTAGTTTTCCCAACAAAAATTACACCAACAAAGCAACTGGAATAACCACAATTAATGCACAAAACAAGAATAAAAAGTAAGGATTTCTACCTTGTTTTCTGTCTCGCAGGGGAACATAGCCTTCAATGGCATCAGATGGTCCCAACCATTCTTCCATGGAGACATCACCATTACCAGCCTGCTCCTTCTCCTTAATCTTCAAATCCCCAATCCCCAACCCTTTTTCTGCAGGCAAGTCCTCATCTTTACCCAACCCAAACACCCTCAAAACCCCATCCACCTTCTTCAAGCTCACATCACCCACTCTCTCCCTCTCCAAGCTCTCTGCAAATGCACGGCTAGAAACTAAGCAAGCTTGGGAGCAGTACTTATAAGTTTCCTCAAGATCATACACTTTGTGCTCCCGGAGTGCAATCCGGTACCGACCCCGACGCCGCTGGGAGTCAGCAGTGGAGGACAAAGCTTTGGTGCAAAGAGGATGACCGCACAGTCGGGCCAAGGACCGTTCTACAACAACATCATCATAATCCGGCTGAGAGAGGAGAGTGCCGGCAGCAAGAAGCTGGCCCTCGAAGGTGGCAGCGCCATCAAGCAGTGCTAGCTGGATCCGGTGCACAGCATCAGCTATGGTAGCAGAATGCGAGGGCACCGCCATCACTGATTGAATCCTAAGAAATGTATCAGGGTTAGACTAGTTTATATACTTGAACGTTAATTGTAGTTATCCCCTGGAAAATAATAACACATGGTTGGAGAGTTATCTTGTGTTGCAAATGAAAAGGAAAAATTCATCTAAACCATCCTAGACTGAGAAAAGGAATAAGAACAACAATCCTTGAATTTTCCCAAGAAAAAATATGCAGCTAAAAAAAAGTGATTCTAAATGAAAACCACACCCAACCATCCAAAGAACAAGAAAATCACTAAGCAACACAACTAATACATCAAAAAAAGAACGTCTGGTTCTAAATTTCTTGTTTTCAGTGAATTTACAGTTAAAGAGGCTGAACGGCCCCAACAAACACAAAACCCTAGAACATCCAAATCTACAAATTCCATCCAACAAGCCAACAAAACCCAAAGTTCCAATTTTTTCATTAATTATAGGAACAAGAGCCGCCAAAAACAACCCAAACTACGTTCACATCTTTCTTCTCCCGAAAATCATACAAAGAGAAACCCTAAAACACCAAAAAGATCACAACATACCTAAAACCACCGAAATTGACAACAATTCGCATATCCACACATTAAAAAAAAAAAACCCCAAGCCCAATGCACTGCCTGATCTCCACCAAAACTCAAACTTTCATCCACCTATATCCAGAAATCCGCAACCAAACCCTAATAACTACAGTGAAATACACAATAATCCAAACCTTAGATATCCAGACGTACAAGACCCCGCCTCTTAGATCACCACCGAAATTTGCAGAGAAATCTCATCTAGAGGGTAAACAGCAACGCCCTGGCGATTCTGATGACGTTTGGATCGAGACCTCGAGATCTCGAGATCGGGTGAGAGAGGAAAACCCTAAGGAAGGAAAAACCTTGGAAGGGTCGCAGTTTCTTTCGCTTTTAAAGCGACAGTAACCGGGCCGGCACTGCCCGCTTCCCAGCCCGCCAAGCGTGTGGCCCGTTTTTATTTATTTATTTATTTCAATTATATATATACTAAAATAGATGGTTTTTAAAAAAAATTCCCCCGCTCATCCTCACAGATGATGTATTGCATATATATATATATATATACACAAAAACTTTTTTTAAATTACAAAAATTTAAAAATTAATTAATTAATTTTATTTTTTTACAATAAATGGAGAGAGAAGGACAAAAAGTTGATCATGTTATAAGTTGATTTTTGAGGGTAAAGGTGTATAGGTCGATATGAATTCTAAGGTGTATAAAAACAATATTTTTTTAGGTATAAGTAGAGAAATTATTTTTTTCAAATGATCGGGACTGTAATTTTTCATATCATAAGTGCATTTTTTTTAAAAAAAAAATGTTAAAAAAAAAAAATGTAATACATACTTATAAGCTCATTACTTTTTTTTTCTATGATAAATGCACATTTTTAAAGTGGTAATTCTTTACAAAAGAAATTTTTAATTTTTAAGCTTTTTTTAATTTGTCATTGACCCATAGATCGGAAAGCCGTCTCGTAAAATTATATTTACATAATAATAATAATAATAATTCTATCATTATTATAAAAAATTAATTAAGAAAAAAATATAATTTCTTGCCCCAGCCCCCTAGAGTGTTGGATAGGGTTTGTTTTTAGCATTTTACATATATTTTTATTGTATAAATTATTTATGATAGCTCAACATAAAAATTTAGATTGTGAGACCAAATAAATTTATCATTATCATATCACATATATTCAGTTTTAAGTAAATGGATAGCTTTAAAATTATACAAATTGATTGATTATTACAGCGACCAATCAAAGCATCGAGCTACAGTGTTTTCATATTAGTTGGCCTATACAAGTTATTTATATTAATACAAATATAATATATATATATATATAAATATTTCACAAAAAAATATTAGCTTTATGTTTTAATTTGGTCCACATTTATACATGGATATATGTAACGTGTCATAAGCGTTTTGAAAAAGTCAGAGTTGAACTAATTCAAATTAATGATATTTATAATAAATAAATTAAATAGTTTATAAGATGAGAATATAAACTAAAAACATAAAATTTCTTCCTGAATTAAAACTTCATTAGGCTCATCCAAACCATCAAACTAGTGGTGACAGCTATAATAACATGGAAAATTCAAAATAAAAACATACGATTATTTCAGTTATTAACTGTTTTTTTTAGTGATTATATTTTAACTTCTGTCTTGGATTGCTACCTTCATATCTGCCAATGGCTGTTGGATTAAGTCTAAACAAACAGCATGTTACTAAAATAAAGGATCAAGCTAATTCGGTTGATTGATAACAAGCACACTGTTGTTATTCAAGTAGTTGGATTGAGAAATTGCCTATCAGATTTAAGCTCTTAATCTTTGGTCATGTTTTTTGGTGGGAATAATTCCCATATGAACAAAAAAATTTCAATTGTTTTGATTTAAAGACTAGTGAGTTAATTGTGCTAGAACAATGAATGGCGTATTCTTTGTCATATAACATGCTGCAAACGATCTATGTTTGCCGGATATGGGGTTTGTGGATAGTCTAAACATCACATTTCATATGGGAATAATTCCCATATGAACAAAAAATTTTCAATTGTTTTGATTTAAAGACTAGTGTCACACTAAGACTTAAAATAAATCTGGTGAGTTAATTGTGCTAGAACAATGAATGGTGTATTCTTTGTCATATAACATGCTGCAAACGATCTATGTTTGCCGGATATGGGGTTTGTGGATAGTCTAAACATCACATTTCTGGTCATAAATACCATGCTCAATAACCTGTATCTGAGTGAATAATACCAAACAATCCACATGAACAATACCAAACTTAATCGCAATAAGGTGATATAAGTCGAGTATTTCTTGCAATCTTTTCCTTGGTTTTGAATGGAATATTTTGTTCTTTCGAGTGGCATCTATGTGTCTTTCCTTTCGATCCTAAATGGCTGTGATTCTTCATGGTGTCCAAACTCATTCCTAGAGCTCAGAATTTCTAGGGCTACTCTATAGTACGTGAAAACTAGTTTGAGTTTGATCCCATTCTTTTCAATTCATTGAACACAAATAAAACAGACGGTGATATAGTGTTTGATGTCTCTAGTGCATTTCTACACTTCCCTTGCTATGCAGTTTACATTCTATTTGTGAGGGCAAACCATTCACATTTCCCTAAACTGTTTCTGCAAAACTATATAAGTTCATACTGTACTGAATTTTGGAAACATGTAATTGAAGAGCATTGTGAGTGTGTGTGAAGTTTGTGAAAAAAGACTAACAGGAGTTCAGTATCACCACACATGAGAACCTAGCAAACCAGCTAAGTGAGAAGCAAGCATTATTATAAAAAAACTCAACAAAATTATGAGCCCTAACAGACACCATCATGGGATTCAATGCAATGCAAAGAAGCATAAGCTCAAATTGACAACTCATTACCATAATTAAACTATGGCACCATTGACCATTGAACTTCAACACACACACACACACACACACCCCATAATTTACTCTATTGAATCCAATTTGCTTCAGCATGATAAACAATTAAAGCAGTTCAATTGATAAACACATACCAATAAAAACTTCATCTCATCAACTCCATTTTTTTCACAGTAATCATAAACTAAGCTGTTTCTAAGTCATATTATTCCAAAAGCACAACAACAAGAACACAAAACCTTAAAAACATTATCATAACCCTTGCAAATAATTAAAAGTATCATCCATAACAATAACTGATAACCAAAACAGAGAAATTTAAAGATTAAAACAAAGGACAAAATTCATAAAAACCTAAAAAATCAGGTTGCTATTGCCAGTTTCTCAGCATCAATACAAACAACCCAAAAAGCTATAAACTTTCATTTGGAAAACAAGAATCATTCGCCCTGAGCCTTCTGGTAAACATAAGTGAGGCCACACTTACCACAGTAGTGACGATCAAAGTGATTCGCCATGAAGGTACCCGCCCCGCACTCAGTGTTCGGGCACTCCTTCCTGAGCCTCACGACCTTCCCGGAATCATCAACCCTGTAGAACTGGAGCACTGCGAGCTTCACCTTCTTCTTCTTGTGTTTGATCTTCTTCGGGCTTGGTATAGGTCTTCTTCTTGCGCTTCTTGGCACCACCGCGGAGGCGAAGCACCAAATGAAGAGTGGATTCCTTCTGGATGTTGTAGTCGGCGAGGTGCGGCCATCCTCGAGTTGCTTACCGGCGAAGATGAGCCGCTGCTGATCCGGCGGAATGCCCTCCTTGTCCTGGATCTTGGCCTTCACGTTGTCGATCGTATCCGAGGACTCGACCTCCAACGTGATCGTCTTCCCCGTCAGGGGTCTTCACGAAGATCTGCATCTTCGCGAAGAGAGATTTCTAGGGTTAGGGGTTTGGAAATGGCGGCGAGGATTTGAGAGAGAACACGATGAGCTGAGTATATATATCTGGAGTTTGGGTCTGCTGTCCCGCAGGTACAATTGAATTTAAAGCATTCTTTGATCCAAACCGTTCGTTTAGAGATTTGATAGCGTAGAGGGTAACGTATCGGCCTTGATGTGGAAATGAAAGTTGAACTGCATGATATTGTACCGTGGCCGTAAATCTGTTGATCAAACGATCTGGACCGTTAAAAATTGCTCAATGGGGTTTAAATTTATTTATTATTACGTGTTTGTATTAAGGGCAAAATAAATTTAATTTTCGAAAATGATAAGTAAATTATGAATACATTTTTTAATTTTCTTGTTTAAGTTGTTTTCCTCACTTTCAAAATGCAAAAGAAAATTATAATTTTTTCTTTATATTTTCTAATTTTTGTTTACGCATAAGATGAATGTGATATCAAACTGAGATTATAAAACATAGCAAAATAATTTTTATAAATAAATTTTTATCTATTAATATTGAATAAAGTGGTTTAAATCTTAGTTTATGTGAAATAAAAGCGCAAATGTGTTAATAATAATAACTCTATATCCGCGTAAGAGGCTTATCTATATCTTAGTAATAACAAAATACATATATATTGTTTTTTTAATGAATCACACGCAGACTTCTTGAACATGATTGATAAATCCAACATTTTTCATTATTCAGTTTAAACATTATTGATGCAATGAGTTACATTGCGTTAAAGGTCACAAGTTAACCAAAGTGGCTCATCAAATTGCCCACGTAACTTGACACCCTCATTCTCACCCAAACTAAGTGACCCAATATCCAGGACCCCACCACCCGAGTACCATGCTGGCGTCCCATTCTCAAAAACAGTTACATGTCAGCCTCTTCACCCCGGTCCCATCCACGCGTACAATGTACAAGTCCCCGTACGGCTGAAACTGATTAGGCACCGACACAGGCTCCGCCACGACCCCACCCAAGTTACCAGTAAAAAGCAGCCACCTGGAGTCCCCACTGAAGCACACGTGGTTGATCCTCTCCCTATCCACGTCATCCGACCCTTCCTCACCCGCCACGTGTACCCGTCGCAACCCCTTCCCGTCCGGCCCCACGAGATACACACTGAACACGGCCTGGTCCTCCGGGCAGTGACGGTTCGATGAGAACGCGATAAGCTTACCGTCCGGTGACCAACACGGCATCGTATCCACCCAATCACCGTCTGTTAACCGCCGTATCCCCTTCAACGGCGTCAACGATGTACAAGTTCTTCTGCCCCGTTCTGCCGGAACGGAAAACCAAAAACTTTCCGTCAGGCGAGCACGAGGGAAACGCATTGTTCCCCGTTTCCCCTCTCGTGAGTATCTTCACCTCCACTGGAACTTCATTACGACCGTCCACGAGATCATCGAGATTGAACTTGATCCGGGCGATCTGCACCGTTGCTTTGACGGACTCGAAGATGGGCCCCAGTGAAGTGTAGATTACTCCCTTCTCGGTTGGGCTCCACGTGGTGTAGAACGCCATGGAGTCTTTCAGAAGGGTCCATCCTTTAGAGCCGTCGGATTTGAGGAGCATTAATCCTGGGCCGTCCGTTAAATTGCCGTTGATGGCGATGAGGTCACCGTCGGGAGAGAATGCTGGGAAGGTGGCGGAGAGGCGGAGCATTTTAAGAGATTTCACCGGGGACGTGACTGGTTGGAGATGGGGCGTGACTGAGTCACCTGGCGCTGACTCGCCTCGGAATCGGTGGTAGCCGAGCCGAGTCGAATCGTGAGAGAAGAACGGGTTGTAATGGTGGAGCTTCGGGTTTATAAGCTCGGTGACTTGGAGAAAGGTCTCCGATTCGAGATCGAAGATCTCGATTTGGCGGGAGTCCCTCCCCTTGCGCCGCGTGGCGACGGCGAGCATTTTGCCGTCGTGGGTTTGCCGCCGGCGTGAAGGCGTGCAGTCCTGGCGGTGTGATCCGACGTTCTTTGCAGGCGATGTCGAGATCCGCGGTCAGTTCCACACGGAACACGCTCCACCAGCCATCATCGGCGACGCGGTGGAAGAACAGCGTCGAGTCGCCGGCCCACGCAGGCCATCCGGCTCGCCGGGTGATCACCGTCCGGGTGGATGGATCGGAGGCTCTGAACACCACGATCTCCGTCTCCAGCTCGCGAAAAATCGCCCGGCCATGGCTTGGACCCATACGAAGCCACGGCGATCAGATCGCCGGATCGGGACAAGGCGGGGCTTAGATCGGCAGAATCCGGCGGAGTGAGCCGGACGGTATCGCCGGTGTCAAGCCGGGTTGAGTAGACGGCGGCCCAGCTCTTGAACCAAGACGAAGGCTTCTCATGGGCGGAGACGAAGTACAGACGATCACCTCGTATCGTCGGCCGATCCTGGAAGAGGCTCTCAGAGATCGCCGGCAGCGATTCAGTTTTCCCGTCCAGCGAACCGGTCCGGAAAAGCCGAGACGAGCCCGTTCGCTCGGAGACGAAGACGACGGCCTCGCCGCCATCATCGACGAACTCGCCGTTGTAATTGACGGAGACGCCGTGAGTGTGTCGGAATTCCTCTAGAACTGAATCGGACCGGCAGTTAACGGTGACGGAGAAGACATCAAAGCCGTAGATTGGCAATCCAAGGGTGGAGAACGTGATGATCCCTTGCGGTACTTCCATTTGGAGTGAGGTGTGTGTGTGGAGCTTGTGAGAGTGTTTTATAGCCGCACATCTCGGGAGAGGTTTGATCTTATCTTGATCACAAACACGTTAGCTTATTCGCCGTCTTCATTCGCTTTCAGGTCACCTGCTCACCTTACTTTCTTGTTTCTTTAATTGGTTTATAATAATTATATAATTAATCTGTGTTTTCTTGCTTGATAGAGTACAAAAGCTGAGTTGGAGGAATCTCGTCATGGTTCAATGAGTTCACATTTGTTAGTCAAAATTAGATTTATTAAAATACTAAAAAACGTGACTTCCTCGTTACTTGGTTCGTTCTTAATCTTATCATTGTCGTCTAATTATGCTTACAATTTATGTAGTTTTAATCCACATATTAATTTTTTTTTTCTCCATTATTTGGCACAGCTTATGTTTAACCTTGCCAAGTAATCACCGTAGTCGTGCACAGATTAAGAATTAATCATCCAATGAAGAATTTGGACTTGAATTTAATATCTTTTTATTGTTTTTTTGTTTTTAATAATAAAACCAACTACTGATAGTAGGCTACCGGTTTTTTAATGTAATTGTGATTTGTTATTGGATTAGTTCTATCAGTATCAGTAATGCAAAATGCTGACTGACATGCCACTATTTTGTGACTGATGGGTAGATAAAATTTCATTTATTAAGGTATTCATGAAAAGAATGACAAAGCTCACAAATTACACTTATTATATATTTCAGGGAAGAGCACCATGCATGGGAGTTCATTCACCAATGCAGAGCACTGCCTTCCTGCAAACAACTTCAACAAAACCAAAAAGTATTGTAAGATAGACACTCACATTTATACTTGCATACAATTACTGAACATATATTGTTGTTTCTCTGAAACTAATTAGTTGACAACCCTGCATTTCTTTCTGATCTCACCCTGAGTTCCAGTGAGCACCTCAATGGATCCCATGCGCACCATTGCTGCAGCAAACTTAGCAGACCAAGCTCGGTAATTCTTCGCATTCATCGTCACCGTGTTCGCCGTCTCTGGACTACCCTCCAAAAGTCTGATCAGAGGTAAGCAACCCTCTCTTATACTTCAAGTTCTTATAGTACTGATTATCCAATCTAGTAGGTGTCACATTGTCTAGAAAAAAACAATAGGATCATTGCTGCTACCTTGTGGGCATTTGGTTTTCAAAAAAGCAGCAAATTGAGGGTCAATTGATGGATCTTGAGGATGCGTTGAATTGAAAGCATAGAGTCTGGGTGAGAAAGAAGAGCAATGGGATACACCAATAGAATGAGCACCAGAGAGAGTGACCATTTCATCAGCTGACAAACCTTTGTTAGCAAAGTTACCAATGAGTTGTTTAGCATTGAAGTTAGGAGCAGGGAGGTTTTGAATGACCTCTGAATCAATAGAGATTCTTCCATCTCGCCTTCCGGCGGGGACGTTGTAGTTAATACCACCAACATAGTAGGAAGCATCACGAGCCGCAAAGGCGAGGATATCGGCGCAGGAGACTGTGTTCGGGCAGTAAGCTTCGAGCTTCGCCTTTATTTGATCAATTACTTCAAACCCCTTTAGACTAGGATTGTTTGGAGGAGCATCTTTCTCTGCTTTGTTGCTGGCAGTAGAGTCTATCAATACCGAACCATCACAACCCTGTCCATTGGATTACATAGCATTAATATATATATATATATATATATATATATAGTATTTGAATGTGTTTATAGATAGATACCCTGACAAAGCAGTCATGGAAATGCATCCTGATGATGCTAGGAGCAACAGTAGGATTGTAACGGATGAAGTTGGCCATTGTTTGTCTGATGATCTTCTCAGCTCCCTTGCACTCGTATTTATAGTAGCCTAGTTTCAGTGAAGCTGATGAAGAACCTGGAATTATAGCCTGCATGGCCATCAAAGCTAGCAAGAAAACTAAACCTGTCCTCATTATCTTTTCTCTCTTATCTTTAGACACTGAGATCAAGAAGAAGTAGAAGTGATGAATCAAAGAAGATGATTTGCATTGGAATTTATAGCAGTTGATAATTGGTATTTAAACTACAACGTGATGAGCATAGTTCAAAAGCTTGACCCCTTCCTCCCCCTTGCTTTATGGCTTGTTTGATTAAATTTGTACAACTAGTGCAAGCAAGCAAGCAAGCAAACCGTGTTTTTGTTAGCATGTTAAAATATATGTAAATATTGATTAATTCTCCATTTGGCAAGAAGCGTGGTGGAATAAGGAAAACTACAAACAAACAGAAGGGAGGAAAGAGGAATTTGGAGAATTTTAAATGGAATTCTAGGTGGTATTTATATTTCCATGATAGATCTGTTTGATTTTTTTTTTAATATATATATGTATATATTGTATTTTAAAGAAGAAAATATGGGTGTGTTAGAGTTGACATGTAGAGTTTCATTTTTTTATAAAAAAAAAAAGAAGAAGAAATTGATAGTTTGGTCATTGGTGAATTAAGTTAGCGAGTGTCTCAGTCTGCTTGGAAAGGATCAACTTTGTACGTGCATACGGCTGTTATGCACTATGTCATAGAAAAATAATTTACTTTTCTTGCACATAATGGTTAGCTCATTCTCTTGCTCATAGCTGAGTCGGTGAAAATCTTAGAAATATGAAAAAAATAAAATAAAAAACCAAAGGAATGATCTTATATTTTCATGATCTTCCGAAGTTATGTAAAATATAAAAAGATCTTGTATCTTTTATCTTTATATATATATATTTTATCATGTACCTCTCTAT
Organism: Dioscorea cayenensis subsp. rotundata; assembly: GCF_009730915.1. NCBI lineage: Eukaryota > Viridiplantae > Streptophyta > Magnoliopsida > Dioscoreales > Dioscoreaceae > Dioscorea > Dioscorea cayenensis. The sequence continues at coordinate 965,966 of NC_052477.1, forward strand.
CCGGGTGCAGGCTACTTCTTTGATATCTCTTGTATCCTTGAAGGTTTTTTTTTTTTTTCGTTTAATGCTTTCTTTTCTTTTGGTTGGGGTAGTTGTATACTTGTATGTCATCCCACTCCTGATGGATGTTTTTACTTTTCATGTACTGGTTTATCCATTTTTTTAAATATGTATATTACAAGTAGTAAAATTTTTAATATTGTTATGGTAAAGGTTACTTTAATAAGTGTAATTTATCAAAAAGGTTAATTATGATTGTTATATATGTAAAAATGTTGTTGTTGTTGTCTAAATATATAGACTAAGTAGTGATTTGATTTTATATTTGAATCATTAATGCTGGTATAATATAATAAGAACATAGTTTTTAAGATGAAAAAGAGGGTTGGTTGTGTTAAGAATTATTATTACCAGAACCGAGTTGGTAGGTATGCTAAGTCAATTTTGAGGTTCAATCTCATAATGTGTAAATTGTATTAAAAATATAAGAGTTGGTATAATATTTTTCAATGTCAAACGTTATGCTACTTATGAAAATGAAAAAACAAAAGTATATAAAGTATATTGATTATTTGGAAAATATATATAAATAAAAATAAATATTTAGACGAAATGTGAATTGTTTTTAGTTAATAAAAAATAACATATTTAGATGTCCAAAAGTAGTTTTTTATTAATTTAATATTTTGTTTGGTCCATGAACAATGCATTCAAAAAAATTGGGTCGAAGTAGTCTAATCATCATCCCTGGTTGATTGGGTCACAATTTATTTTTTATTTTTTATTTCTCAAGAATAAAATTTAATTAATTTGTTTCTAACAAATGTGACAAACATAACTAGAGATGCGTGCATGAGTCAAGAACTAATCCTCTAATTTGTGCATTCCACTTCCCTACTTCTTTACAATCAAAGACTCATTATACCACTACAACCACCGTTACACTAATGACAAAAGTCGATGAGCGACAAAGCAAAAAGCAAGCGGATCATGAGGTCATGCGGGTTACGATGACTGAATGACCTCACGAGAATAATCCCCCGCCATGCAACTCCGGAGGGAGAGCGAGAGTTAGTCTGCCACGAACTCCCCATGAGGGACCCTAAATATGAATTGTAAGCTGAGAGGTTCGAACACACTAATATCTTTTATGGTGGAGTTAATATAATAAATAACAATTTGAGTATGAATTTATTTAATTTGCTTTTTTTTTTTAATATTTTGAATATATCTTGATTTTTGTGATAACATGTATATATCAACTTTCAAAATAATTATTAATATTTTTACATTAAATGGGCAACTTTACAATTTTTTTCTTAAGAATTATTAACGGAAAAAGATTTAAAATACAAACTACTTTATTAGAGTGGTTTTTATAATTAAAAAAAAATATTGTCTGTATTCACATAATGCAAACAAATAAATTTATATAATAAATAAAAAATATATAAAAATATATAGATTGTTAAAAAAAAGGGGAAAATTACTGTTCATCCCTCGTAATTTTCAAAACTTCCCAAAAACCCCCTCTTACTTTTTACACGACCCTTGACAGATTTAGTGTTTAACTTCCCTATTACACCCCTACAGTTCACTCAAATGGGTCCCATGTTGTGAAATCTCATTTTTGGCCTTGAAAATGGTGGGAAAGGAAAGCCTAAAATCATCAGTGTTCAACCTTTTCGAGGGACTTTCATGCGATTTACGATAGACGATGCATAGGGAGTTGCATTACATCTTGTTGTTCTCCTCATTTCTCCTCATTTGAGTTGTTCCACTTCGATTCTGCAGGTTGCATGTCTGGTGAGAATCTCTTCGTTCTTATCGGTTTGACCATTCAGCGGGGAGTTTATTATGGCGACTCATTTGTGGTAGTGCGGGTGAAGTTTATCATACCCGAAATATATAAATCGGTTTCTCCAACGGAAAATGAAGTTGATTTCCATCGGATTGGTCGAAGTCGCACTTCATCTTCAAAATGAGTCGTATTCGATTTTATTGTCGAGGTAAAAGCATGTGCCATTGTCGTCTCCGTTTGAAAAAGCGAGTTCATTTCGTTAGTAAAAGTTCTTCTCGTTTATTGTTATCTGTTTGTATATTTTAAATAATGTTTAACTATTTGTTATTATCCGTTTAAATATATTACTAATATGTTTAATAATTGTCATATCCGTTTAATACTTGTCATCTCCGTTTAACATTATCTTTACATGTATAACTTTTCATATTAACGTTTAAATTCTCAAAAGTCTTTGCAGTAAAAGCGGTGATCTTTTTCGTTTGATCCGAATTGTTGGCGGTGGCACGTGGCGGTGGCAAGGTTATGAGTATCCGTGCATAAGAATTAATGAGCGGCATTAATTCTTATGCGCGTACTATACATATCCGAACACCCGATTCGTTGTAATCCGATCGATGTCGGTCCAGCTGTGCGTTTGATTTTTTTCTCGGATATGAAGAGTCGACCGCTGTGGGACTTCACACGCATAAATAACTGGGAAGAACCCTTCCCATGGATAACCACTCGTCGTCATCCTCATCATCTTCCTCCTCCTCCTCCTCCTCTTCCTCCTCTTCCCATGGACAACCACTCTATCTGAAAGGATGTTTCGTGAACCTCCTTCCCTTATCTTGAGAATCATCGCCAGTAATCACGCAACAAGTTAAATTATCTTTTTCTTTGCTCAGCGAAATGCTCGCGATAATTGCCCCGAATGCGGAGGATTCTCCGGTGGATGGACGACGGGAAGCAATTATGCGAGCTTTTCGACTTGGGTAAGAAAAAGAAAGTTTTTCACGTCATGCGTGATTGCGAGGATCTCAGAGGAGGAGGTCGAAACATCCTTTAAGACGGGGTTGATATCTATCACTTGAGACTTTTTATTACCGTTTAAGAAAATTACGTCAGTGTACAACTATGTCGATTACGTGTTTAACTACCAGATATCTTCGCTTAAGTCCCGAGCCATGACACATTGATTAATAGTCGCTTTTTATGAATGTGTTTGTTTTAACCTTTTTTTAATATTGTATGTTGTGCAGGTTCAAGTTGATGCGCATGTTATGCAACCGCTGTGAGCATTCGAATGTACAGACACTTGTTTCGTTATACGAGGGTCGAGTCGTGAGTGTCCAAAGTCCTTGTAAATGTTGTAAATGTTGTAAATGTTGTAAATGTTTTGTAAATGTTTTGTAAATGTTGTAAACGAATGTTTTATTTGAATGTGAACTTTTGAAATTTAAACAGAGACCTAGTAAAACAATGTGGGAAACAAAAGAACGTCATTGTAAACAATAAAAAAAGTTAAACAATACGATTGTTACTCTTTAAACACTGACAACGGTGTTTAAGAAAATACGTAAAGATGTTTAATCAGTGACCCAGGAGGTACCCATCTTCAACGCGATGTCGATGAAAACATTCAATTTAAACGATAACATATATTTTAAACAGATGAAGTCACTATATTTAAACGCTTTTACGTATTATTTACATGATATAGACTTTTATTTAAAACCGGTAATCGTTATGTTAAACACTATGTATATCCTGTTTAAACATAAAAAAACTTGACGGTTAAAGCAGGACACTCATGTCGAGCGATGACAATACGTCTTCATCGCGACAGTGGCATATATTTTTCCTTTTTTGCCCTTCTGATGGAGGGAAAAAAAAAATACTGCCCAATCACATCACGTCTAGTCTAACCTGTATGCACTTTTTGGTCTTCATCGCGACAGTGATATATATATATATGCACTTTTCTTGTTTGCCTATCTAACTGCTGTTTGTTGTTTACATCTTCTTCTTCTTCGGCTTATTTTTGTTCTTCATTTCATTTGAATTATGACGATTTGGTTTTTCGACCGATATATTATGGAGAGTTTTTGTGGTATTGTTAGATTCAACGGGGAGGGAAGAGTGCTAATGTTCACGCTCGAACTTCTTGGGAGTTGGTGTTAGTCGAGATATGTGAGCGATGGGGTCTCGAAGTTTCTCTTGTCGGGTTAAGTTCATCACACCGGATGGATATAAAAAGCGGTTTGCCCAATAGAAAAGCGATGTTGCCTTTCCAGTGGATGTGTCACGTCTGCACTCCATCTTCAAATGTCATGTAGTTGATCTTGTCGTCGAGGCGAGAAAAATGTGCCATTGCGAATCCTAATGAAAAGCGAGTTTTTACTCGTTGTAAGTTCCTTCTCTTTTAATTGTTTTCGGGTTGTGCGGGGCCATTAGTGTTTAAATATGTCCGTCATTAGTTAACATATTGTACTAATCGTTTACGTTATTAGTTAACTGCTTAAGTATTTAATTTAACGTTTAAATATTGTCATTATCACTTAAACATTATATTCTCCGCTTAACATATTGATCTTTTTCATTTGATCAAGTGTTGGCGGGGAATTCGATTCTGCGAGTGCTCGATTCATCCCCATGGTGACCACGGCGGCGTGGGATGTCTTCCTTCCTCGTCGGATCATTCGAAGTGCTTTGTCGTTGGATATTGGACAACGTTTTTGTGATGTCGAACATTTCGAGGATGTAGTTCAAAATCATGCAATCAAAAAGGAATTTTGACTTCAAATTTATAAAGAACGAAAAACATCGGAGTGATCGTGGAATGACCTGCAGATGGTTGTCGTTAAGCGCCTTCATGCATCAAAAGAGTATAACAAAAATTTTCGAATCAAGACAATCAACCCGTCGCACACTTGTGGTGGTGGCATAGGTTCGGTCGCATCAAAGCGTCCAAAATGGGTTAACGCACGAGTGATCTGAGCTCAGGGCGATCCCTCATGCAGAGGCCATCGACATTCGGGAAGGATATGTTCGGGGAACATGGTGTCCACATACCATGCAAAGCGAGGCTTGGTTGGGAAAAAGAGCATGCGGGTGGTCCTCGACGGCAGTGACATCTGACTACTGATCGCTTTGCTTTGGTATGTGGATAAGGTGGTGAGACAAATCCGTGCGGTGCGATCGTGGAAAGAGACGGTGATCGTTTTAAACGTGCATTCTTTTCGTTCAGCGCGTGTATTGTGCGATTCAAGAGGGCTTGCAGGCCGCTGCTGTTTCTCGATGGTGCACACCTCCGGGAAAAATATCGGGTACACTCTCGGGTGCCACGGGGAAAGATGGAAACAATGGTTTTTCCACGTCGCCTCGGTATAGTCGACAACGAGACCGATGCCAATTGGACTTGGTTCATATCTAAGTTAGGCGATGCCTTATACGAGGATGGAGATTATCATGAGATAATTACGTTCGTGCCGGACGATGTCCAGAGGGCCTTGTGAGCGCAATTGCAGAGTCTTCCCTTCGATCGCCACACGTCATCGTCTTCGACATTTGGAGGCCAATTTTATGAAAAGCCGATGTCGGACTTGGGAAATCATTGAGGGAGGAGTCTTTGGTCCATATGCTTCCGCATTATAGTGGGCATCCACGGCTAAAGATTTCGATAATACCGTGAATGAATCTAGAGCCACATCACCAAGCTCATCACTGGTTGATTAATAAATCGGATATGGCACATTGTTGAATTATCTGTTCAGAGGTGATCGTTGGGGTGAGATGTATTCAAACGTCGCGGAGTCGTTCAATGCTTGGATCAAGGAAGCACGTCATTTACCGGGTGGCGAAAAATGGTCGACTCCATAAGGTCTCGCGAATGTTGGTTTTCACTTAACATTTAGTAGTCACCCTTTAAACATTCTCAATCTTTGTTTAATTACACTTATCTGACTTTAAATATTAATCCTTACGTTTAAATATTTACAATAATGTTTAAACATGTTTACTAATTATTTAACCATCATCTGCTCTTTGTTTAACCTTATTTGCAGGGTTCAAGTCGATGCAGCATGTTATGTAGCAGCGTTAGCAGCGTAATAAATGGGAGACCTACTTATGCCCGGACATACATTCGAAGGTAGAGATCATTGTTGAGGACGGCCGAAATCTTCGTGTTGGTGGTAGTGTCGACGATCGTTACGAGTGATCGACCAGATCGCGAGAACTCTCGTAGATCTCGCCATCGAACTTGCTCATGTCGAAGGTGGCAAGTTTATGGTATCCCTTGCAAACACGCCATGCAGTGAATAATGCGACGGACACCAACGCACATCGATTTATTAGCGGTACTTTCACCGTCGACAATTACAAGCGGGCGTACAGAAGAAGCTATATTCCCCATACCCGACGATGACACGCCTTCGAGCCGGATATCGTGAGCTTCGCTTCTGATCGACCGCGACGAGAAGGCGAGCACTGGCGGCCCTAGACGAAAAGAGGATCGAGTCGCAGCGTTTGATGTCCATGAGTTACATTCTGCGACGCCGCCATGGATCCGGTCACGATCGACGATCTTGCATGAAACTGCCGCCCTGACTAGGCATCAGTAAAGTAAGCCGGCGATACGGGGAAACATTAGTGTATCGATGGGCAACTTTCCATATTTAAAGCAGAGACATTGTTATTTTTAAAGCGGATACACTGTAATTTGAAATATTTCAACCGATGTTTAAAGCGATATATACTATATTTAAAACAATGAAAGTGAAATGCACACAATTAGAAACGTAAATTAAACAATGAAATGAAAGCCGATTGGAATTTAACACGCTTTACAATTCAAAAACAAACAAAAATTTACATTAAGATATATCAAGTCATGCTCTTGAACACGAAAACAATGAATTGAATTTGTCCAGATTTACATTCGAAAACAAAATTGACATTCAGATATACAGGACATGTTCTTCAAAAACAAAAAATTTAACCCGCTGTGACGACCCCCTTTATCGGACGCCTGCCGCCCTCCCCTCCTTAAGTATCGCGGGTAACATACCTTAATGCGAGGTAAGGAACGCTCAGTCTGCATGTGGCCGTAACTTCTCACCCCAAAGTAATTGCTCGATAAACCGCATGACGTAGACGGGCGCAATCGACGCTTCCTTGTTTTTGGCGTGGGGTTTTCTATATCGTACATGCAGTGGGTACTTTGCCTTTTGCACGACTCGCAGAACTCCATATCGACACAAATGTCGAATAGATTCCGCTGTCGAGATATGCAAGTCGAGATTAGAATACCGATTTAAATACCACACAGATATTAATCGGACATAATTAAAGAACTTACCATGTCCAACGCGTCCTTATCGTACCCGGGACATGAAGAATAATGCCTGTATTCTTGTTTATCATTGTCTAGGATGACGACATGGAAGTGGCCATTCATGATTATCGGGAGGATGACAATTTGAATTTCATGCAGTTTGCGCACAACATCCCCGATCATAGCCATAATTGTGTCATGTGCGTCGTCCTCGCTTTGACATAAACAGCATGGCGGTCATCGGTGATGGGAGGCGCTTCTTGTAAGGATATGGCTCTTTGCTCGCGACTTTTGTATTAGGCATACTAAAGCGTCCATCACATCATCAGGTGACCATCTCCTTCCCCTCAAGCAGCGTGTATAATTTTGTCGCGTGTGGTCGACAGACGTCATTCTTCCACACGACAGTCTTGAGTTAAACGATAACAAATATAATAAAGACCATATTGTAAATATTTAAATGATATTATCAATTGTTACATGATATTATATATAATTAAAGCGTTAAGTAGACAAATTAAATGATAACATAAAGGTATTAAACACTATTAGGTAATAGTTAAACACTATAATAAAACCTTTAAACAATATCATAAAAACTTTACACTTACCCGTCCATAGAGCAGTTGAGGAAGATCCTCATCAACTCCACGCTCGATGTTTGTTAAAACGACTCGAGGCCAGCCCCATTTCTTCTTCTTCGAATAAAAAGCTTTCCGAGCCGTCGGTCCAATTTTTGATTGGCCTTGATCATCTCTCTCGTTGCTCGGTCGGGGGTCTTCGACGATCTTCCTTCGATGCGGGGAGACGATGGCGGCGAGCATCAGCTGCAGAACACGTCCTTACATGGTTGTTCTTGTTGTGGGATTGTGTACGGCCCGATCTTGAGGGACGACGACGGCGAGCATCAACCGAGACACATCCTTACATGGTTCTTGTTGTGGTGGGATTGTGTCACTGCGGCTGTGATGACTATCGGCGACTGACGCGGCGGCCAGCGGCAGGATCGGATTCGACGATCTTCTCAGCCCGTGGCCACGACAGCGAGCATCGTTTGGAGACACGCCCCTTAACTTGTTCTTGATCTTGAGGGATTGTGTCCATCTTTTGATGCCGCTGATCTGCGGCTAGGTTCCACCGGGTCGAGGATTTTCGTTGAAGCGAGTCAGCGACCTTCTCAGCGGCGGCAACGACATCATCTACGATGTCCTTCTCGACAACGACGTCGCCGCCGATGGTGTTGCTTATTATTTCATCGTCGTCCGGGCGGTGGAGACGAGGCGATATTGTTTCTCATCTTTTTCGCAAGTCTCTTCGAATGTGGCGCCTTTGGAATGACATTCCCGATGATATCGCTCGTCGCTCAAATTCCAGCGTCTCGTTCGTCCAGGTGCTTCGAGTTCTTTCGAGGGATGGCGCAGCTCGGGTTGTGAATGTCCTTCCGTGCCTCAATCGGCGACAAGTCGAGAAACTCGGTCATCAATATCCGCGTGCTGCGTAAAGAGTTCTTTCGTGACATCTTCGCCTAATATCATCTGGTGGAGCTGCGCTGTCGAGTCCGCACGGTCGGTCGCCACAATCGGGGGCGTCGTTGTACGTGGTAGGGGGTTGTTGCAAACTGCACGTGGTAGGGGAGGGCTTCTCGGCATCGAGGAATGCGTCGTAGCGTGATGGAGTGGAAGTAGGAGAAAGCGGCGTCCAGTAGCGCCGCGATAGAGGGTCGCATCCTCGTCCCGCCTTGAGCAAGTGGTTCGGGAGCGATGGCATCCATCCGTCGGTTGGCCCAAACAAATATTTCTTCTTGACGATTCAGCGGAATCATCTCGGGGAAACTAACATATGTAAACCAAACAATTTCAGCGAAATCATTCATTTTAAACTATAAAAACTATATTTAAGCAGTGTTTATATATTTAAGCGTTATAGAATATAATTAAAGCGGAGAACAAAATATTTAAACCGGTATGAATAAGTTTTAAACGGTAAATACTAAAGTTAAGCGCTAAATAAAAATATTTAAACATTAAAGACTTATGTTAAACATTGTCCATGATTTATTACCTCTTTTCCATCGAGCGATGACAAGCTCGTTTCTACCGTCAGCTTGCTTCGGTAAGTACTTTCACAGTAGCACAACATCCTTAGGGATCTTGCCGAAGCGGACTTTCTTCCCGTTCGGTCATCTCGTAAAACCAGGGACGTTAAGCGCTGACAGAGCAACCCTTAATGTCTCCTGTGTTGGTCTTACTTCCCGTGCGATCTATCTTGCGCTCGGCGGTCGCTTGTGGAATATCCTCCATAAGCCACTTGCATAACGCTCGCCTGCGCACATGCGTATCGCCCATGGGCTGAGTATATCATTGGCGTAATCAACGATCCGAGTTCGGAGCGAGCATGATGTATTTGGGAAGAGGGTCGTCCCCATGAGTACACCATCGGGGAGTTTGACAAAATTATCTTCTTCTCCCCTCTGTCGAACAAGTTCGCACTGAGTGCTCTTGATGGAGTCTCTGTCTCTCGTAGGTCTTTGATAGATACCAGCCCTTGACGCCGGCACGGTTTTTCTTCTTCGACATGACCAGCTGCGTCGCCATCGCAGCGCGAGACCAAGAACGAGGGCCACATCTTGAGGTGCTGAAACTCGCAGACTTTTCCCGATCCCTGAATTTATTGAGTGCGACCATCGTACCTTTGCGAAAGAGAATCAAGAAGGGCCCTCTCTTGGTATATAACTTCCAGCTCGATGAGCAGCACAAGCGAGTGTCCTTGAATAACCTCCCAGGTCGAGGGGGTCATGTTATCTTCAATTGACTAAGGTCTCCACAGCCGGTGTCAAATAGCATCGCCCATTAACTAGGTTGACCGCCATGTCAATCACAAACTGCTGACAATAACAACACATTCAACATGCAGTATTGACAAAAAGTTTAAGCGGAAATATAAGGTTTTAAGCGGTAAACTCTCGATTATTAAAGCGATGATATAAAATGTTAGCAGAGACCCATTTTGTTAAACGAGGCGAGAATACTTAAAAGCAGAGACAACAAATTTTAAAGTCTAACATCTAATTTCTTAAACGTCAACCTCCTTTGTAAAACTACAACCATATCAAGCGAAGGGAAATGTACGTTATAAATATTACATCGAAATCATAATAATCGAAAAAACTATTTCGATGGTGTATACATCTGAAAATACAAAACAAAACAAAACCCAGTAGAAATCTCCTCAGACTAACAAAACACGGTAGAAATCCCCTGCAGGACTTGATATCTTCCAACAAAAAGCAGGAGCATAAAACAAAAACCGAAAAAATCTTTCTTTGTATGCAGCGTTAACATAAATCCATACTCAATACCTTAGATTTCAAAGCGAGTGAAATGCCAAGTAGTTCTTGCGGGTGACTTCTCCTTTGAGATCTGGGTGGAAAGGAAAAAAAGCTGCAAATTTAGAGGCTTGCGAGTAGAGACAACTCGAGGAGGCCGAAAATGGAGCAGTGAAGGCGTGAGTTGAGAAAAAAGCAAGATGGCGGCTACTAATAAATTGGTCTCCCGGGTTACCTCCCGAAAAAACCACTCACCTCACTCTCCAAATCGCTGAGGATGGGCTGCGTACCTGACTCCCATGTAAGAGGCATTTTAGTCAAAAAATTTTGAAACTCACTCCGTTCATCCATTCTCAGGGGTTTGGGGTTTGAAAAACATAGGAGTTTAAAGGAGGGATTTTTGGGTATTCAAAAGCTCGAGGGTGTTTTAGCGATTTTCTAGAAACTTAAATGGTTTTTTGGCAATTTTCACTAAAAAAAATTCACCAAAACAATTTTTATTCCCCATGCCAGAATTTTTAATTAAAAAATAATACATTTTTTTTCCATTGAAGCTGCTGCTTCCAAATATCTAATTAAATATAATTCATTTTTATCAAAATAAAAAAATTATATAATTTATATATATATATATATATATAAACTATATATTCATCAAAGGCTCAATTATTATTAAACGACCATTTCTTCACTCACTTCAAATTTGAATTCGAGCGCAGTCACTGACCACTCTTTCTCTCTCCCTCTCTACACCAACAATGGCGGACTCTCGCCGTCTCTCCTCTCCAATGCCTTCGGTTTTCTAGGGTTCCATCTCGATTCTTGATCGGAATCATCTCCACCATGATGTTCTCCACCTCCAAGCGAACCAGCTCCAGACCAAAGGCCATTGAAAGCATCGAGAATGATGGCAAGAACACTAGAGACTCCCTTCCTCTCCCACCTTTCAGATCCCTCTAATCTCCATCCAGGACCCCTTCCAGACCTCTCTGACACCCAGATCTGCGCCGGCCACTCCGGCGGAAGTCGTTTTCCAGGCTCATGTTGGGGAATTTGAGCTCGGGAACTAGTAATGGCGGGCATTCTCATCAGGGAGTGGTGGCAAGGGATAAGGGTAGCTTGTGCCGGACTCCGAGAGGGATAATCGATTCCAAAGCTTTAATGCCGGTTCACGTCCCGCATTTTGAGCTCAGTGAAGACCCCTCCTTCTGGAACGATCACAACGTGCAGGTTTGTGCTTTCTTTCTCTTCCTGCTGAGTTATGACTCCATGCGTTCTGCTGAGAAAGTTGAGATTTTTATTAGGATTTCATTCAATTAACTAATGTTCTCTTGCAAAAAAGGAACCTTTTTTTTTGGCTGTATGTCAATGCACTGTGTTACAATAATTGCTAGTGAACTCTCGAAAAAAAATGGTTCCTTTTTTGAGGATTATGGTTGTACTTCAGTGCAATTTAAGTACGCTACATGAGTTAATGCTTTCATTTATCATATAATGGATTATTGCTGCAGATTTTGATAAGAGTTCGGCCAATTAACAGTGCTGAGTTGGGCTCCCAAGGTAACACCAGATGCTTGGTGCAGGAGAGCTCGCAGACAGTGGCATGGACAGGGCATCCCGATACCAGATTTACATTTGATCATGTAGCATGCGAGACCATTTCTCAGGTACTGAACTATGGGTGCTATATTGTTGTGATGGACGATTCTCTTCAAACTTATAGCCTGACCAAATGGATATGTGTTGCTATGTGTTAAACAGGAGAAGCTCTTCAGAGTTGTTGGACTGCCAATGGTTGAGAATTGCATGTCAGGATATAATAGCTGTATGTTTGCATATGGTCAAGTAGGTCCATCCATGGCTCCTTTTTCTATTTCTAGGATGGTATGTAGCAGTTCCATTATGACTGTTAAATGTTTTCTGCAGACTGGCAGCGGAAAGACATATACTATGATGGGGGATTTTCATGAGATGGACAATATGCTCAGTGAGGATTGTGGGATGACTCCTCGAATCTTCGAGTATCTATTCATGAGAATAAAGCAGGTGGGTTCTATTGATGATGCTACACCTGAAACATAAGCTTCTTCCAGTTAGTTTTGAAGTCTTTATTTGCAATACAGGAAGAGGGGGCTAGAAATGATGAGCAGCTGAAGTATAGTTGTAAGTGTTCCTTCCTCGAGATCTACAATGAGCAGATAACAGATCTCCTTGAACCATCATCTACCAATCTGCAGGTTAATTGATTACCATGGCCTATCCATTCTTCAGTTCATGAATTCATCTATTTTTTTTTATTTTTTTATTTTTATTTTTTAAATGTTCACTTCCATGCCATAGCTGAGAGAAGACATGAAGAAAGGTGTCTATGTTGAAAATCTCAAGGAATGCGAAGTATCTTCTGTCAAGGATGTCCTTGAACTTCTTCTAAAGGTTTTCTTTACTTCTCCTCAAGTAACATTGCCTATTCTGCTACTACTATTATGAAGAGTGACCTGATACTTAATATTTCTGTAACTTGCCAGGGAGCTGCAAATAGAAAAATTGCGGCAACCCGCATGAATAGTGAGAGCAGTCGCTCCCACTGTGTTTTCACCTGCATCATTGAGAGCCGATGGGAGAAAGACTCATTGCTACACCTTCGATATGGACAGCTGAATTTAGTGGACCTTGCTGGTTCCAGAGGTTGCTTCTGCAATTCTAATATTCTTATATTCAAGATCTCTGCTTGTAGTATACTTAACAAATTAACCTTGATTAGGCAGAAAAGCTCTGGTGCAGAAGGAGAGCGTTTGAAGGAAGCTGCAAATATCAATAGATCCTTATCAACTCTTGGGTAAAATTTCTGAGTACCAGGAAGTATCATAATAGACCATATGCTCAAACATCTCTCTGCATTGTTAAATGGTTTTACACTTTTACTTGTGGACATGAGGTTGTAAGGTTTTATCAGGAATCTTTGCTGACCAGTATCATGAGAAAGTGACACTAACAAGCAATTTGTCATCATTTAAAACTGAATTTATTAAATTTAAACTGATTCATTTGTCCTGTTATTTCCCAGACTAGTAATAATGACGCTGGTCGATGTAGCAAATGGGAAAAATCGTCATGTTCCTTACAGGGATTCTAAGCTCACTTTTCTTCTTCAGGTTGGAACCAGCCGTGACATGTTTATTGACGCAACACAATCATGTTTCACTCTGTAACTTTTGTCATTTACGAAGACTAAAATGATGCTTTGCATCTTATCTCAGGATTCCCTCGGTGGAAATTCTAAAACAACAATTATAGCAACTGTCAGCCCATCAATCTGGTCTTTTTCTCTCTTTAACTCTCAGTGTACTTCTCCAAATTACTATTCTTCCAGTTTTAAACTGTATTTGATATTATGTTGCTAATCAACGAAATTATTTAATCATGCAGCTCGGCGGGTGAAACACTGAGCACTTTAAAGTTTGCCCAACGTGCCAAGCTAATACAGAACAATGTAAACTGAGCGATGCACCTTTCCAAGATATTTTCTTAGAACTTATCAAGCAGATAAGCAACCTGTTACATCTCTTTAGTAGAGTTTTTGATTTGCATATCTTATCTCATCCAGGCTAAAGTGAATGAAGATGCTTCAGGAGATGTAATGGCTTTACAGCAACAAATACAAAAACTGAAGGTTTAAAAACATATCGAGAAGTCTTTCTGGTTTTGCACTAGTTTTCATTGAGATGAACAAGCTTGTTTTTCTACTTCAAACAGGATCAGGTGGTCTTTCTCATCAAGCATCAGAATATCCAGAGGTTCCCGGGTCCTTTATCTACGAGTCTTGAGCAAGTCAATTTGCATGATTGTCATGATGATCATGGTTCTTCTCAAAATGGTAACCCTGATGCTCTCAAAGATCCCAGCCTCCTAAATGAAAAGGTGTCCTCTAATTTCTTTCAATGAATTTTTGGTGGGCATGCAATCTTTTTACACAAGAAATTCAACTGTTAATCCTTCCTTCAAAGACAGATTGAATTCCTGGAAACTGCTTTAATTGGCTCTTTACGAAGAGAGAAAATGGTAGAGGCTACAGTAAGGAGATTAGAAGCTGAAATTGAGCACATGAACAGACTGGTATTTACTGCTTTTCATTGACTTCTTACTTTTTATTTCATGCACAAGTAATTTCAGTGGATTTGGAAAGGACTATCAATGTGTAGAAATTGTGGTATCTTACAAAACTCTAATTCCACTGTGTTTCGTATCCCGTGAATGATCTTTAGCTTCTATAATGCTTGTAGATCCACCAAAGGGAAGAGATGATGCCCAACATATCAAAGCCATGTTGAGATTCCGAGAGGAGAAAAATTAAAAGACTGGAAATGCTTGCTGACTGACTTGTTATCTTCTGATGGATATCTCATGGAGGAAAAAATTTCCCTTTCTGAAGAGAATAAGTTATTGCGAGAAAGAATAGATAGGAACCCAGAGTTAACTCAATTTGCCCTGGAAAATAAAAGACTGTTGGAGCAACTTAGAGTGTAAGTGGCATGCGTTATTTTGACAGTATGATTATAAATTCTTTTTATAGGGTTGTCCTTATGCTTATCATCCATGTACATGGATTATGTAATGGATTCCTTCTGGGATTAGGTTTCAAGAATTCAATCAAGAAGGAGAACGTGACATGCTACTATAACTGAAGTCTCATTTGCGCAATCAGGTAGGCAGGACAATGCCCTGTTTAACTTACTATCTCCATTTCTGGTTTCATGTTTAATTGAATCATATCTGACATTTGATATTGTATTTTTCTAGCTTTACAATGTCCTTGAAGGAAAGCTTGCTCAGGTTAGTAGCTTGAGTTGAAACAATTGAATCATTTGGTCTTTTTGATTAGCAAGGTATTTCATCATTTTGTCGTTTCAGATTTCTCATTACTAAAAGAATTTGTACGCATATACGGAGTCACTCCTGTGACATTTAACATTTAATACTAAAATACTGACAACTTCTTGATTTAAGGATGATGAGAGTTGTGAAAGAGAGTTGGAGAGATGCCAGGGAGCAGTTGGACCATGATGTGCCTAGAAAAAGAATGTTATGCTCACTAGGTAGGGAACTGCTCACATATAGTCAAATTTTCTGTTCCTTATGTGAAATTTTCTCTAACACAGTGTTTGTCCTGATGAATGAATTTCACCATAGAATTGGAGTTCAATATTTTTCATGTTTTATTTCAACAGAGAAATTGAGCTATTTAAAGGAACCAACTTACATAACATGGAACTTGAGGTCCTCAGTAGAAAAGGTAAGAGGCACTCAGCTTTGCTAAGTTCTCCTAAGCTGACACCGCTATTTTAGCCAGGCTAAACAGTATTGAACCTCAAGATGATGGGAATTCAAATCTACCGCCTGATTGTTGCACCATTTTGTTTCCTTCTTGATGCGGCATTAAAGAGTACACACAAATTCGAACAAAGCATTATGTGTGTATTTACATGCAAATAATTTGAATATAAACAACAAAAACTAGAAGTTAGCTATAGCCATCATAATGAAGAATTTGAATCCTTGGTTTATGCTAATAATCATACAATGCTAAATTTTACCATGTTTCCACGCTATGAGCTCCCAGGCAATCACCCTCTACTAGAAGGAGTACGTTTTTTGCCAATTCAGATAAATAAAGTTTTTATGTTTAATCAATCATTGGATTTGCATTTTAAATGGCTTGCAGATGGATGAACAAGAGGAAAATGATGAATATCGGTACCTATTTGCTATATGGAAACCAGGCGAGCTTTTATGAAATCAACTACTTTAACTGTTGGATCATGCTTCAAAATACTCTTGATTTACTTCAATGCTACTATACTAGGTGAAAACGCAGAATCAAGCGAGCCACCCATAAATCACTGTAGCTTTCAAGGATTTGATGAACTCTGCAACAACATGGCTTGCTTTCGATGCAACGGTTTACGGGAAGCAAAATCAGAAACAGTTAGAGGCACACTTCTGGTGAGTCATATAGCACAATTTTCCTAGTCACTGATTATAAGTATCTTAGAGGGCAAGCCCTGAATGCATATAGGTTACAAGAGAGAGATGCTTTATTACCTATATTAGATCATATAAATTATATAAGTAACAGCTTACAAACATAGACAACTCATCTATTGTACACAGATATAAAAAGAAATGTATCCTTGTTTGTCTAATAGATTCTGCTGCCCTGAAGTCATATAGGGTAATAAATTTAAAGCATAGACTTATGAAATTGAATGGAATTGTATTGGAAGTAGTTAAAATCTTATTAATTAGATGAAATGTGAGCGTGGCAGACCTTATAGTTATTACATAGGTGATGAATTCAAGACTTTTATATATCCCATGATATTAGCTAAAGATTCCTATTTCTTCTTCTTAAGCAAGTGCTCAGTAGTTCATGATATATTTCCGTCTTTCGTTTCCTTTTTGTATGCTTCAATAAAGATAATTCATCCATTCTGATACTTTTTTTTGGTTCTATCGATTCTTTTCCATTTATGATGTAAATATCATTTAACTGTATAGATCATATTCATATATGAATGAAATTTTGGTAAATTTCTATTCAAGTCTGCCCTTTCCCCTAGAGATTAATCTGAAAGCCGTATCTTAACCTGGAAGTGGTTTTTCTTGACCCTCATAAGAACAAATTCTTAAACTAATTGTCTTGTTTTCATTAATAATGTTATAAGGGTATGTTCAAATTGCTTTTGGGATTGAAGCATATGCTTAATTCTTTTTATCTTCAAACTTCTTTGAAGTGTATGCACTTAAAATTGAAGAGAAAAGACATGAAATCATCTTTGCCTAGTTCTTTAACTAATTTTTAAATTTGTAAAAATGATACATGTGTTCTGATAGAAAAATAAATCACCATTTGTAGATACCTTGCAGAACAGCAATGAGAGGGAGATTCCCACTAAATGGAACTTATTTTCAAGTCAATGAGGTAAATAGTTTAGTTATGTTTTTTCTTTCAATAATTTTAACTTTTTTGTTATTTTCCCTTAATAAACTCAATTAGGGGGAAAAATATCAATAATGGCAACTGTTAAGAAATCCCCATTGCTCTGTCACATGTAGGTTTTTGCTGATAACAAGTCCAGTAAAGACCCGATTGTTGTTCCTAGGAATTGGTTATGGAACCTCCCAAGAAAAATTTGTTATTTTGGAACCGGCATTTCAACAATTTTCCGAGGTTGTAATATATGCATGCTCATCTCTATTAAGGAGAAACTTACTTTGATTTTTTACGTGACAATGCTTATAGTTAAACTTTTTTCTGTTAGGTCTAACAATGGAAGAGATACAATTCTGCATGGGTCAAGGTATGCTATGGCACAACTAACTTAATAGATATCCAATGCACTGACTTTTAGACATTTTTTTATTATCTCATTTGTTTGTCAAAGATACCAATGAAAAACAATTATAGATTAACGTACTGGAAATTTGCAGGAACTGTATGCATCCGAGGATTTGACAGGGAAACAAGAAGAGTAGAACTTCTCTATAAAAAGATTACATGTTCCTGCAAGTCAAGCAGCGAAGAAAAAAAGATGACACCAAAGAAAAGAACACCGATGACAAAATGGCATGCAGACATTTTATTTTCTTTTAGGGATTTATACAATGTACATTTTGTAGATAAAAGACATCCACTTTGTGTATATATATGGACGAACAAATTTTTGAATGGTTCTCTGATCTGCGATTTATCAGATAGACAAATAAAACCATTGAATAACATGTGTTGCATTGCTCTCAGTGTAAAATTTTCATTTGCAGATCAACACGTTTTGGTTTACATGGGAATTCTGTATGAGTATAGCAGACAGACAAGCAATAAACATTAACAATAATGGAGAAAAATGATTGTCCATATACAGACTCATAATGGATATGCATCAAATTTTTATTTTTTATTTTTATTTTTTTATTTTTTATTTATTTATTTTTTTTTAATGTGTTGACAATGTGGACAACATGCACAAATTTTTTATATGCATCAATTTTTCAAATAACAGTCACTTAACTAATATTTTATAATTTTGGTATAACAATTCTAGAGCAAAGTGCAGAGGCAAAAAGATAAAGAGTAAATGCTAAACGAATAGCTTTCCCTAAAATATGCCCTGAATGACATGACATCCACATCACTTGTACAAGAGGCCTCGTTGACAGTTGCTTCACTGTTTAGGGCAATCTCTTCTCTGCCTTTGATTGCAGTATGGTCTATGTCGGCACAAGGAAGACCTATGGAATTTGATCATCGCCGGCACTGCCAATGTCCGCACTAATGTCTTCAAAATTTATACACCATGTATTTTTTATTAAAAATAAATATAAAATTATTTTTTCAAAAAATATTATAACTTGATGGTAGACAAGTTATTTTAAGTGGAAATTGCCAAAAATACCCTGTTAGTTTTGCAATCCCCAAAAACCCCTTCCTTTTTAACTCTATGTTTTTCAAACCCCCAAAGCATGGAACGGATGTCAACGGAGTGATTTTCAAATTTTATGAACAAAAATGCCCTTGCATGGGGAGTCGTGAGTCATGCCATTTTCAGCGATATGAGAGGAAGTTGGGGGTTTCGTAGGGGTAACCCCAAGAGACCAATTCTATCGGAGCCGTTTACTTGTTTTTTTTCTCAACTCGCGTCTTCGACTTTTTCCATTTCAAGTCGTCTCGAGTTGTCTCTCACTGCTAGACTCTGTAATTGCAGTTTTTCCCTTTCCACCGGTATCTCGAAGGAGAAGTCCCGCGCAAGTAGTTGGCATTTCATCAGTTTGCAATCTA
Source organism: Dioscorea cayenensis subsp. rotundata (assembly GCF_009730915.1). Classification (NCBI taxonomy): domain Eukaryota; kingdom Viridiplantae; phylum Streptophyta; class Magnoliopsida; order Dioscoreales; family Dioscoreaceae; genus Dioscorea; species Dioscorea cayenensis. Next base: position 985,245 of record NC_052477.1, read on the forward strand.
AGGTATTGAGTATGGTTTTATGTTAACTATTTTGTTACAAAGAAAGATTTTTCGGTTTTGTTTTGTGCTCCTGTTTTTGTTGGAAGATATTGAAGTCTTGAGGGATTTCTGACTGGGGTTTTGTTAGTCTGCAGGGGTAATTTCTCCGCTAGGGTTTTTGTTTTGTTTTGCATTTTTTCGATGCATACACTATCGAAATAGTTTTTTCGATTGTTATGATTTGTGTAATATTTATAATGTGCATTTCCCCGTTCATTTGATATGGTTGCAGTTTTACAAATGAGGTTTACGTTTAAGAAATGAGATGTTACAATTTAAATTTTGTTTTCTCTGTTTAAGTATTGTTGTCTCTGTTTAATAAAGTAGGTCTCTGTTTAACAATTGATATCTCTGTTTAAGAACTGAAGGTTACCGTTTAAGATCTTATATTTCCGCTTAAACATTTGTGAATATTGCATGTTGAATGTGTTGTTATTGTCGCAGGCTTGTGGCTATGGCGGTCAACCTAGTTAATGGGCGATGCTATTTGACACCGGTAGTGGAGATCTTAGCTGAATTGAAAGATAACATGATCCCGCGACATCGGGAGATCATCCGAAGGACATCGTTTGCATGATTCATCGAGTGGAAGCTATATACCAAGAGAGGGCCCTTCTTGATTCTTTTATTGCAAAAGGTACGATGGCCGCATCAATAAATTCGGGGATCGGGGAAAGCTTCGCGAGTTTCGAGCCTCAAGATGTGGCCCCTCGTTCTTGGTCTTCGTTGTGATGGCGACGCAGATGTGTTTAAGAAGAATAAAAACCCGCTCGGCTCGAAGGGAGGTATTTGTCAAAAACCTACCAGAGACACAGAGACTCCATCAAGAGCACTCTTGTGCAACTTGTTCGACAGAGGGGGGAAGAAGAAAATTTTGTCAAACTCCTGATGGTGTACCTCATGAGTACAGTCCTCTTCCCAAATACATCATGCTCGGTTCCGAACTGGATCGTTGATTATGTCGATGATCTACTCGTCATGGGGCGATACGCATGGGCGTAGGCGACACACAAGTGGCTTATGGAGGACATTGTACAAGCAGCCGCTCGAGTGCAAGATAGATGCGCCCGAAAGAAGACCAACATAGGGTATATTAAGGGGTGCTCGGTCGCGCTTAACGTATGGTTTTACGAGCTGACCGGAACGGGAAAGAAAGTCCGTTTCGGCAAGATCCCAAGGATGTTGTGCTACGGTGAAAGCAGTTACCGGAAGCAAGCGACGGTAGAAACCAGCTTGTCATCGCTCGAAGGAAAAGAGGTAATAAATCATGGATAATGTTTAACGTAGGTCTTTAATGTTTAAACTTATTATTTAGCGTTTAACTTTATTATTTACAGTTTAAAATTAATTCATAAAGGTTTAAATATTTTGTTTTCCATTTAAATATATTCTATAATGTTTAAATATATAAAAACTCTGTTTAAATATAGTCTGAAATGTTTTAACTGAATGATTTCGCTGAAATTGTTTGGTTTACATATGTTAGTTTCCTGAGCTGGTTCCGGCGAATGCTGAAGAAGAAATATTTGTTGGGGCCAACCGACGGATGGATGCTATTGCTCCGGAACCACTTGCTCGAAGGCAGGATGAGAGGGCAGCCTCTATCGTGCGCGCTCAATGCTGTTCTCCTACTTCCAGCCCACCACGCGCACGTATTCCTCGACGCCGGAGAAGCCCTCCCCTACCCCGCTAGATTGCAACAACCCCTCTACCACGACAACGATAGTCCCCCTAATTGTGGCAGCCCCCTGACCATGGCAGCCCCTCCGACCGTGGCAGCCCCACCGACGACATTAGGTGAAGATGTCACTGCAACTCTTATGCAGGCGTGCCAGATTTTGATGACCGAGTTTCCTCGGCTTGTCGCTCGTGTTGAGGCACTGGAAGTACGTTCACAATCGAGTGCGCCGTCCCTCCAAAAAAATGAAGCACCCGGGACGAACGAGGCATCGAAATTTGACGATAACGACATCATCGGGGTGGCCATTCCAAGATGACCACATTCGAAGAAACTTGCGAAAAAGAGGAGAACAATACTGCCTCTGTCTCCACCACTGGCTGACGATGAAACAATAGCAACACCATCGGCGGCTGATGCTGTTACTGAGTCTGTCGCCATTGATGACATGGCCATGACGGTTGAGGACATCGTAGATGATGTGGCTGTGGCCGCGGTTAAGAAGATCGTTTACTTTCTTGTTAACGAAATCCCCGACCCGGTGGAACCGGCTGTCGAGAGTGTGGCATCAAAGATGGACACAATCCCTGAAGAACAAGAACAAGCTAAGGGTGTATCTCCCGTTGATGATGTTGCCGTGGCCACGGTTGAGAAGATCGTTGAATCTGTTGCCGTGGTCGTAGCCGTGGCCGTGGCCGACAGTACCGCATCGAAGCAGGACACAATCCCACAACAAGAATAAGCATGTAAGGGTATATCTGCGGTTGATGTTGTCATCGTCCTTGCATCGAGCTTTGACACAATCCCACAACAACAACAACCTATGTAAGGATGTGTCTGCGGTTGATCTTTCGTCGCCGTCGTCCCGCGATCGAAGGAAGATGTCTGTTGGTGCTAAACACCGTCAAGGCTCAACGGCAAACGGTCCCCATGAAGACCCGACCGAGCAACGAGAGAGATGATCAAGGCCAATCAAAAATGGGACGAGACGTCGTCGAAAGTCTTTTGTTCGAAGAAGAAAAAATGGGTTGGCCAATCGCGTCTTAACAAATACGAGCAGGAGTTGATGAGGATCTTCCTCAACTGCTGTATGGACAGGTAAGTTTAAAGTTTTTATGCTAGTGTTTAAAGTTTTTACGATAGTGTTTAAAGTTTTTATGATAGTGTTTAAATGTTTATATATTATTATTTAATTTATCTACTTAACGTTTAATTATATATAATATCATTTGAAAATTGATAATATCATTTAAATATTTCGAATATGGTCTAATTATATATGTTATCGTTTAACCTCGGCAGCATCGTAGTGGAAGAATGACATGTCATAGACTTCACGGGGACAAATTATACACTCTGCTTGAGGGGAAGGAGATGGTCACAGATGATGTGATGGACGCTTTCGTATGCATAATACGAAAGTCGCTGGGCAAAGTGCCATATCCTTACAAGAAGCGAGACTCCATCACAAGACCACTCTGGGCGCTCTTTTATGTCAAAGCGAGGGACGACATGAAACAACTATGGCTATGATCGGAGATGCTGTCGCGCAACTTGCATGAAGTTCAAATTGTCATCCTCCGATAATCATGAATGGCCACTTCCATGTCGTCGTCCTCGACAATGATAAAACAAGAATACAGGCATTATTCTTCATGCCT
>NC_052477.1:989622-1013968 GCF_009730915.1 Dioscorea cayenensis subsp. rotundata
GTCAAGCTCCCGTCAAGCTGGGTTAACCCGGCCAGTGCCCCCTCTACTTTCCTTCTTAGGCAAGCAAGGTCACACACCGCTTTCACCGAAAGAATCGTATGGGCATTTACCCTATTAGATGCATTGATGACAAAGGCACCAGTCAATACCTCTAATCTTTACCATTTGGGACAATGCATGTTCCTAGGGCATCTCCAGCAGAGCTCTAAATCGGTTGGGGATGCTGATTTGGCCAGATGCGCTCAATCCGAGCCCGTCCACCATAAAATACGGTTTTTGCTCTGATGACACCGTATTATATCCTTTGTGTACCGGGTTATTTTTAGTTTAATGAAATTTGTTTGTCCTCTTACATGTCACTTAAACTAATTTTCTTCACATTTTTATGGTTGTTGTAAAGTTTGGGTCATTAATTACAATTTTTTGATACGCACAGCCACATAAATATACATCAATATAAATTTATCTTATAATTTCATATTTAATCAAAATTATTAACATGATTCAAGTTTATATTTTTTAATTCAACAAGAAATAAAATTAAAAATAATAAAAATATAAATTCATTAAATTTGGAAAAATTATGATAACAAAAATAAAAGTGAAATAATAAGTAACATAGATTCATCGACATCAATACCATCACAACACCGAAAATACAACCATAAAGTGCCTTTGTATATTATGTTTTACTATTTGACATTTTGCCTTCTGTATGCTACGCTTTTTCTATTATTAATTAATGTAATGTTTGCTTATTTGTATCTACATCAATTGGAATTCCATTTTCTTTTAATCAAATGTTTCTCTAAGTATTTTTATTTTATGTATTTAATAAATATATAATATATATCGTTTAAATTCAATGGTTAAAAAGTGAAAAGTATCATTGTGCTGATTAAATCTAAGCTTGATGCTGAGAATATATAAACTGTGAAGTGGGAAGAATATTTTCTTTTAGAATAATCTCCTATTCTTTAGAGTTCAAAAATTGTGAGTCGCGGTCGACCCTTTATCAGAGAGAAACTGTATTTCTTTAACGTATCATCACTCTTTAAACCCTTGAGGTTGCCTGATGGCCCAGAGATGTCACTGTGACACTCGGTAGACGTTATGAATAAGACCCAAACTCTAGCCACACTGAGGACAAACAGATGAACTTTTGAACTATAAAATTTAGTGATTTATGGATATCTAACCAGAATCAAGTTATATATAGGACAACAAAAACAAAAGAAATTGTATGATTCAAAATTTAAAAGAAACATTTGTATACATAATCTAGTAATTACCTGCACAATTACCATGCAATGATTCTTCACTAAAACTTGGTGCAATCAAATTTATCCATATAATGTACCCTTTCAGACATAGAACTCTTTCTTTCAAGATTGAGATTCATCCTACATGCTTGCAATGACCTCGATCAACCCAAGTCTTAATAGTTGTGATGCTCTTGCTCTTCATTGCAAAAACTTTTCCATCAAAACCTTCTTGGAAGAGATAAGAGTCTTCGACATGCTTTTATCCGAGTTCTTCTTGCTGCGAGTTAAAAAGTTTGGATTTGCTACGTCCATCAACTTGGTATCGAACCATGTGTATCGCTCCCCATCTCTCCCCATCTCGAGATTCTCGAACATAGTGTCAACATTTAAAAGGTTTAAAAGTCACCAAGTTTGTGCCTTTCATGGATGGTTTGAAGAATTCCCAAGCTTCTTTTGGCGACTTGCATGTTGCAACATATTTGAACCGGGTTCTCATCGACTTCTCCAAAGATTACATTGAGAACTCCTTCCCATTGGCATTAGCTTTACGCACTATCTTTGGTACTCCGTTACTTATCTTCTTTATGGTCTCGCTCGTTTTTCATCAACTAGAATGAGGAGGAGACCAACCTTCTTCTACACGGAAATCCATGCACTCTTATCAATGGATTTAATGAAAGTCTTCATACATGCCTTCCAATATGGATAATTGATCCGATGCAACGGTGGTCGTGTGATAGAAGTCCCCTTCTTTTCCGCCATCAATGGAACTTGCTAGACCTCACCGATTTTAGAACCAAAAGTGAACACGATTTCGACCAATTCTCTAATACCACTTGTTAGTTCCGTCACCGTGGTTTGTTGTTTAGAGAACACTCAAACACTCATAGAAAAACTCGACACAAACCAAATGAAATTAGGGAGACACGCGGAGTTGGTAACCTGGGCTCAGCGCCCACTCGCCACGCCCTGGGGCCAAGCTCGGAGATTGTTGGTTGTGATTTATATAACGCAAGTGTACGCTATCGCAAACAAGTAATATAATGATAAGAGAGTATCGTCCCCACGCAGGATTGAGTTTTATTAATTACCAAAATTAGTAACCCTAATTCTACTTTACTAATGAGATTGGAGAGATTTAATTTAGAAAATCTAATTCAAGGACTAGAGAAAGATAGTTAGATGAAAAAGAAATCAATGTCAAGAGATTCTAGGGTTTCCGAGTTCACTCTAGACTAATTCCACCTAGATAATCTAGTTCAATCAATCATTGTTTGTTTCTTATGTTGTCATCAAATTTCCCTAAATTATATATTGATTTTTCTCAAGCATCAATATCATATTCCACTAGATAAGTTAACTTCATCTCTGAGATAACTGTGAATCTATGGAATTCATTAAGCTCTAGAAATTTATAATGATGGATACAACCTCATAAATATCTCTATCTTATGATGATGGTACGATATTTCAACCAAGACTTAATTCAATTATCATCTCTCGGTCTCAAATCAAATTACTAATCATGCAATTGGTGATCAAACAATCACAAGCATTAAGCATAGATTAAAATATCCAACATAGTCTTGGAACAAGCATCAATTAAATTAAACAAAAATGAATCTAGGTTTTCATAGTCTGACTACATCGTAGCTCTAGAAAGAGTATTTAGAACACAATAATTGCAAAGTTCGACATGTGAATAAGGTTCATAATAAAATAAACAAAGAAAAACTAAAAACTAAAGCCTAGCAATGAATCTGCGCCGAATCTTTGCTCCCGGCCTCTTGATCTCCGAAATTCTTCTCCCCTTTTCATCTCAACCCTAGCCCATTTTATAACATAAAAATCGGGGTAGTGCCTAGGCGCCAAAGACTGCGCTATAGTTTCTGTTTTATATCTCTTAATGTTGTAGCGCCTAAGTGCTGCATACTAGCGCCTAGGCGCTATACTTTCTGTTTTGTTTGTTCTCTCTTTGTTGAAACTTTCTCTACTTTCTCCAATTTTGTACTTTTTACATATTCTTCCTTCAAATCATTCTCTTTCTTTCCTACAATGCAATAGCAATAAGACTAGGAGTAAAATTGCTTCAAAATAATTCAAATTTAATTCATTATGAGTTAAAGAAGGTCTATATTTTGAGTGCAAATTATACTCATCAGAGATAAACAATCCACTAAAAGAGACAAAAATAATTGAGTACAAACACTTTGTCACTCATTCTCCCAAATAAAGATCACTACTCTAACTAGATTGTCTAGTGCCCACACACTCTCCTCCTCAAGTGTCACACCCAATCTCAGAGCAAGGTAGCTTATATAGACACCTCAACGTCCCAAATATAACCCATACCTCTTTTAGAATCTCCGCGGCTGTGAGCTCCTTTTTTTCACTCGGCCTTTGATTAGGGTTTACCGGTTAAAAATAAATGGATCACAAATCAATTTTTTTAATTTTTTTTATATGACTTCAAGGGATTATGGGTTCATGACATTCCATTAGGGGCAAACCCCTAATGTTAATTACCCTAGACATTGTCTCAGGAACCTCCGATTAAGAAATAAGTGTGAAAAAGGAAATAAGTTGTGACAATAATTTTTCATTCATTTCAATAAATATGAATTTACAAATTTCGTTGTCAATACAAGGAATTTAGAATCATCTTGACAATCATCTTGACTTATGAACTTATGTCTTGGACGTTTGCATTTTGGATTTGATTTGCATCTTTAATTTGATTTGAAGTTCAAGTTATGACTTTTCCATGTTGATGAACTATAGACTTGATTTTGACTTTTCATAAGCTTCGGCTTTTATACTTGTGAAGCTTTCTTCTTGACTTTTGAAACTCTTTGAGTCTTTGACCTCTGATGTCTAGAGACTACTGAATTTAATTGTCGATTTATATAGATTTTCAAATATTGACTTGTGAAATTCTTTGTGTCTCTCGACTTTTTGATGCCTTGAGACCACTTGAGTCTCAATTCATCGATTTATACTGATTTTTAATATTGACTTGTGAGGGCTCTTTGGGTCTCGACTTCTCGATGTCCCAGAGACCACTGAGAGCTCAATCGTCGATTTATATAGATTTTCAAATATCGACTTGTGGAACTGCTTTGGGTCTTCGACTTCGATGTCTTGAGACCCGTTGAGTTCAATTGTCTGGGTTTATATAGATTTTTAAATCATCGACTTGTGGAACTCTTTAGGTCTTCGATGTTTGATGTCTTGAGACTACTGAGTCACGTTTGATCGATTTATACTGGTTTTCAAATATTGACTTTTTATATCTTGAATCTTTACTTGGTTGCTTTGGTTTTGAATTTTTATACATCCATATATATGTTTTTACATCATATATGTTTGAACATAATCTATCTGCATGTGCCCCTCGTCACCACATTATATATGCCTTGTTGTTGTCTCTCGAGATAAATTTAGCCACTATCTTGTGATAAACCTCTTATCGTTGCTTTGAGATTAGCAGTGCATATTTTCTCTGCTATCCGTTTGCTTGCATATCATTTCCAATTCTTTTTTATTATATATTTTTAATCCACACTAATCATAGTGGGTTATTTTTATTTATTTATTTATTTATTTATTTTAGACGGTATGTGAATTTATAGCATGCACGCTTCTCATTTTTTTATTCCTTTATGCGCGTACGCATTATTCTTAAATTTTATCTCGTGCACGCGTGCATAAAAGTTTTATATCATGCCCATATGCATGCATGACATGCTCCTCAGACACATTTAATTCTTCTCATCTTTTTTCTATATATATATATATATATATATATATTTATGCATGCTTCTCTTTATTTTTATTTTTATTGTTTCTATTTTTTTATGTCATGAATGCATGCTTTTTTATTTCTTTTTTTTTATGTCATGAATGCATGCTTTTCATTTCATTTATTTATTTATTTTTATTTTGTTTATGCATGCTTTTCAATTTTGTTTATCATGCACGTATGCATGCTTCTCATTTCAATTTTTTATTTTTTTATTTTTATTTTATTTTCTTTTTATTTTGTTTATGCATGCTTTTCTTTTAACACATTTTTTACCTGGCGTGGTCATTGTCATGTTAATCACAACTCTGTTTGATGTTTCTCATCATCACAACTATTTGGAAGCGACAGTAGTCTTAGCACCCCTTTTCATTCTAATCTTTGGATCAATTGAACTTATATAATTCTCAGCATGCCTTGCCAAAGTTCACCATGGAGGATGCTCCCTCTTGTGTTCTCTTTTACTCATTCTAACGTCGATGTCTCAGTATGACATTATGAAACCCATAAAGCGGGATTTTAAAATAAAACACCAGTTCATGCATCCTCTATTTCACACATAATCAATTATATATATTTTGATCCATTTTTATCCCATGTGCCACTATTGAGTAATGGAACCCGCCTTTGAATTCTATATGTGAATGAACAATGGTGGGTCCGACTTTTTTTCATTATTGTTATTTTTTTTAAATATGCATGCATGTTTATCTGCTCATAAATTGAGATTTATCTTCATCATTTTATGCTTTGTATGAATTGCCTGGAAACTCCATACTTATTATCTTCTCACTCCCACATGCATCCATACTTCTTCATTTTTATTTTGGAATATGCATGCAAATTTTTTTTTAACTATTTGGTGATTTGCATGTGTCTCTTTCATGATGTGGGACCCGCTTCTAGGGATTTTTTTTAAAAATCATGCATGTGATATGCAGGCACTTGATCACCTTAATAGGTCATTTCTCGTATAATATATATATATATGTATATATATACATTTAATTGAGAGAAACCATGGATCAACGTGGCCCATTCTCAATTTTTTTTATTTCAAAGCTCCCATGACATCCAACAGCAGCTCCTTTATAATAACAATAAAATAAAATTTGCAACATTAAATGGCTGCATCATCAAAATCCAAAGATCCACTTCCTGAGCATTGACTATTAGAATCCATAAAAGTGTGGTAAACTGGTGGTGAAGAAGCCTGTTTTCTGGATCACTGTTCAAACATTCAAATGCTACTTTGATTGCTTGTATGACTGAATCTGCAACGCATCCCTCTGGACCTGAAATTCTTTGGTCCGCCACATCCTTCACCAGCATACTCTGCTTGGTTGATGGCAGTAATGAAGACAGGAGTTCCATTGGATGTTTTCCCACCATTACTTCTGGTGTCATCACTATATGCAAACTCTGGTGCAACATGACCATGAGTTCCGGCAATAGAAATCCAATTAGAGGAGTCAGTTTTCAAGAGTCTAGCAGTGTCAAAATCAGAGACACAAGCCTTGAAATCAAAATCCAAGAGTATGTTCTTACTGGATATGTCTCTGTGAACTAGGGATGGAATACAGCCATGGTACACGTAATATAGAATGTGAGCCACATCTTTGATAACTCTCATTCTTCTCATCCAATCCAACTCCATTGCTCCTTTGAAATAACCAAGTGTAACCTGTAAAGGCTACCTTTTTTTTATATTGTAAACAATATTGGCACGATCACCACTTTGTTTTCACTTTAGCATGTCTATTTCTGCAATTTTTTTTTCTTTTATTTGGATTAGAGTGCGCCTTTTATCATTTCCTGTTAATAACCTAGAAGCACTTCACAAAATGAGCACAAACAGCTTTCATAGCATTATAGTATTCTGTGACAACTTAAAAAGTAAGCACTTCGCTTCCTCCAATTTTACAGCTAAAGAAAGTTCCATTTTTTTTTATGCTGTGAGACATCCTTGCATATACCACTGATCACACTACAATTCCTCATCTGAATCAGAGGTGCAAATTCTGACAAACTTCGAAACATTGACATTTCAACCATTCCTGGACAGACCATCAGGGATTAATGAGGCCACAGTCAAGATGTATCTTATCAAACCATTTCTCGACCTCCACCAATCTCTTTGCTTTGCAAAGCGCGGTCATCACTGCAATATAGCAATGCAGATTTGGAGTCACACCATAACTCTCCATTGAAGCACCAAAGCAGAATCTTCATTAGAGTTTTTTTTCAGTACCGGCTAGTCATCATATTGAAGATAACCATGTTTGGCTTGAGGCCACATCCAACCATTTCATGGAACAACCACCATCATCAAAATTAAACTTCAAGAGCCCATTAAATAAGCACATATCTGGCTCATAGTCAATATTTAGCTTGGCCTTCAATATTCTGTACCGTTTGCAAAAGCCATAGGCCCAGAATTTTAACAAAGGGAGAGAGGATCGAATTGTCAAGGTGGATGATGCAATGAGAATGGAGATGTTAAGGAGTTCAGTGTGATAGGAACAAAGGTAGGGGATGATGTTCTGGAAGTGCTGAGTGATATTCAAACTTCATATCCTCATGTAGTACATAGTGAGTCTCTCTTATAAGAGAGAACATACATAAGGAGTCAAACCTGACACTGTTTACATGCAGTAAGTAAAAGATCAAATAGGAGACTGACTAGCACTATAACCAAGCCAACAGATTGACTGGTAGCTATTCTCATGCAAACCTACGTAAATAGTAACATAATAACCAAGGTGCCTTGTTATCCATCGTGCATACTGAGTAACCTTCAACACACTCCTCTTACTCAGAAACTCTTGACTCCCAGCTGCTCTGTGAGAAAAATGTGCTTTTGAATTGGGAGTGCTTTGGTAAGTACATCCGCAACTTGTTCGTTAGTGCAGCAGTGAAGAAGTATGAGAGATTCATCAGCAATTAATCCGCGGATGAAATGGTATCTTGTGTCGATGTGTTTAGTGCGGTCGTGCATGGCCGGATTTTTAGCAATGGCTATAGCGGACTTGTTATCACAGAAGATTACAGTTGGTTCTAATTGCTTCTCATTCATATCTTCCAGGAGTCGTCTCATCCACATTGCCTGACAAGCAGCTGAAGTCGCGGAAATGTACTCAGCTTCGGTGCTTGATAACGCAGTGATATTCTGCTTCTTCGAACACCATGCAACAGCGGCTGAACCAAGGTTGAACACCCAGCCGGTAGTGCTTTTCCGATCGTCAATCGATCCCCCCCCAATCACTATCCGTATAGCCATTGAGTTTCAAGTGATCAATGCGCTCATATAGCAGCCCAAAGTCGATAGTGTTAGCAATGTGATGCATAATGCATTTTACTGCTCCAAGATGATGCATCGAGGGATGATGCATATAACGGGATACAACTGAGACTGAGTATATAAGGTCAGGCCTGGTATGAGTGAGGTAAAGTAGACTGCCAACCAACTTCCTATATTTCTTAGCATCCGCATCTCCAGAGCCATCACCAAGACTAAGTTTCTCATTGGGATTCATTGGACTTGGTACTGATTTGCAAGCAAGCATGTTATACTTGCACAAGAAATTTTCAGCATATTTTTTTTGAGAAACAAAGACAGAATCTTTTCCTTGTTTTACTTCCAAACCCAAGAAGTATCTAAGCAACCCAAGATCAGACATTTCGAACACTTTCATCATGGTGCCTTTGAAGTCCAACAACATTTCCTGCGATGACCCCATATAGACGATATCGTCTACATATATGCATAGAAGAAGTATGTGAGCATGGCCTTGATGCTTTGTGTAGAGAGTGGGCTCATTAGAACTACGCTCAAACCCCAAGTCAATGAAGCATTTGTGAACTTTGCTGTACCAAGCACGGGGTGCTTGACGCAACCCATACAAAGCTTTCGAAAGTTTATAAACCTTCATCTCTTCTCCCTGCACAACAAAACCTTGAGGTTGAGATACGTACACTTCTTCTTGTAGGTCTCCATTTAAGAATGCGGATTTGACGTCAAGTTGATAGATAGGCCAGCCTTTATGTGCACCTAGAGCAAGAAGAATTCGAATGGTCTCCATGCGGGCCACGGGTGCAAATACTTCATCGAAGTCGACTCCTTCTCTTTGAGAGTAGCCTTTAGCTACTAAACGGGCCTTTCTCTTGAGCAAAACTCCATCAACATCATACTTGGACTTAAAAATCCATTTTAAACCAACAGCTTGCTTCCCTTCCGGTAGCTCGACTAGTTTCCATGTATGGTTGCGCTCTATGGAATTCATTTCTTCTCTCATGGCTGTCCTCCAGTCACAGTCTTCAACAGCATCTTCATATGTAGCGGGATCTGAAACAGTAATGGCAAAGGAACAAGTGGTGTAGATATCCGTGAGAGAGCGATACCTTGTGGGAGATCTACTAGATGAGTCGTCACTTGAGTATGCAGGAATTTGGGTGTTGTTTGAAGGTGATCTCTCGTTTTGAGCATTTAAAGTTGTTGAAGAAAGCTCTGTTGACTTTACACCTGGTGTATCAACAACCACAAACCCGGGCGCTGAGCTGTGTGATGGTGACCAATCCCAAGCGAGATTCTCAAAAAAACTTACATTTCTGCTGATGGAGACCTTTCCATTAGTTGGGTCAAACATCTTGTAGGCTTTTGTGTCTTCACAATACCCAATCAAAACACATTTCTTTGTTTTTGAGTCAAGTTTTTGTCGAAGATGTTGATCAATCAGCACATGGCCCACGCAACCAAACACGCGCAAATGACCAACTGACGGCTTTTCTCCTTTGAGTGCCTCAAACAGAGTTTGGTCTTTGACTGCACTGGTGGGTGACCGGTTCAAAATGACCACCGCTGCAGCAGTTGCCTCAGCCCACAGAGTCATCGGAAGATTCATCTCCTTGAGCATTGTCCGCGCCATTTCAATGACGGTACGGTTCTTTTTCTTGGCCACCCCGTTGTGTTCGGGTGTATATGGTGCGGTAAGTTGATGATGAATGCCATGAAGCTCACAGTATTTAACGAATTCAAGGGATAGAAACTCCCCTCCTCTATCGGTGCGAAGAGCTTTCAATGGCAGACCCAACTATTTCTCTTGCATTTGTTTGAATGTCTTGAACCGGTCTAGAGCATCGGACTTTCTCTGCAAAAAATATATCCAGCTATAGCGAGAATAGTCATCAGTGAGGAGGAACATATACCTATTGCCTCCCAAGGAAGGTGTTTGCATTGGTCCTACTAAGTCTCCATGCACGAGTTCAAGTGCCGTAGTTGCCCTCCTAGCTTGTCCCTTTGGGAAAGATTGTCTTGTTTGTTTTCCAGAAGCACATGTTTCACAAGGGTGCTTGAACTCACCCTGTGCAATAACAGGTAAATCCTTTATAAGTTGTGAATGAGCAAGGAGTTGTAAGCTCTTTAGGTTCAGGTGACCAAATCTTTTGTGCCAAAGCTTGATTTCATCATCTGTACTGAAGACAACATTGGCTGAAACAATATTCCCAGCATCGAGAGGAAAGAGCCGATGTGTAGTTATGCGCACACACGCCAGCAAGGTGTTATTACTCTCGTCTACAATCTTGCATTCGCCACGGGAAAAGTTTAGAGCATAGCCGGCATTCATCAACTGGCCCACACTGAGAAGATTGCGTGCCAGTTGAGGAACATACAAAACTCTTGCAAGTTTGCTTACATTTCCATCATTTGACTCGATCAAAACTACTCCAACACCAGCAACCCTCAGCTCCTTATCATTTCCAAGTCGCACTGTCTTCTGTGAGGTGATTTCTAGTGTTTCAAATAGCTCTTTTGCCCCGGTCATGTGGTTTGAACAACCACTATCAATGAACCATGTTGCACTGCATGTTTCTTCATCATCTTGAGCAGCCATAAACAACACTTCCTATTCATTTTCTTCACATTCTTTTACTTCTTCTTCAGCAAAGTTTGCCTCATTATACCAGCACTGCGATTTTGTATGCCCAAACTTTTTGCATACATAACACTGGATTGGAGGTCTCTGCTGCTTCTGTTTGAAGTCCTCTCCTCCAAACTTTTGTTGCTTTTGTTTGAAATCTTCTTGTCTAGACATGGGTTCTATTACTCTTCCTTTGCCACGACCTCGGAAGCGACCTCGATAGAAGCCACGACCACGACTTCATCCTCCACGAACATTAGTTTCACCAAACTCACTGATCATAGCTTGGAGTGTTGTTTCCTCCTCTCCGGCGGACAGCATAAGTATAGTTTCATGTCCTTTGAGTGAGCTACTTAGTTCTTCGACAGTGAGTTTTCCAAGGTCTTTGGCTTCCACGATGGAGGAAACAACATGTTTAAAAGTTGGATTGAGACTTCGCAGTATTTTTCCAACCACAGCCGTTTCTTCCATGGATTCACCAAGTACCCTCAGCTGATAGACAATATCCAACACCCTTGTTATGTAATCTTGGACCTTTTCACCATTCTTCATTCTCAGCGTCTCTAGCTCTGACTTAAGGGAGTAGAGTTTGACGGAGAGGATTTTTGAGCCTCCTTGAAACTCAGTCTGCAAGATATCCCATGCTTGTTTAGCTGTTAGGGCCTCTGTGATTCGAATGAGGATTTTCTCATCTACCGCTTGTTGTATAAGATACAGAGCACATGCATCAGCTTCTCGTCTCCGTTCAACAACTTCCTCTTCTCCTTCTTCACTGAAACCATTCTCCACCGTGCTCCAAAGTCGTTTGGATCGGAACATGGTCTTCATTTTAAGGCTCCATAGGTTGAAGTTCTCACCTTTGAAGATAGGAACATTAGTTGGAGTGGAACTGCTCTCGGACATGCTTACCCCGTGCTCTGATACCACTATCAAGGTGGATGATGCAATGAGAATGGAGATGTTAAGGAGTTCAGTGTGATAGGAACAAAGGTAGGGGATGAAGTTCTGGAAGTGCTGAGTGATATTCAAACTTCATATCCTCATGTAGTACATAGTGAGTCTCTCTTATAAGAGAGAACATACAAAAGGAGTCAAACCTGACACTGTTTACATGCAGTAAGTAAAAGATCAAATAGGAGACTGACTAGCACTATAACCAAGCCAACAGATTGACTGGTAGCTATTCTCATGCAAACCTACATAAATAGTAACATAATAACCAAGGTGCCTTGTTATCCATCGTGCATACTGAGTAACCTTGCCGTCACCAAGCATTACATCAAACAGGAAGCATGCTTCATTCAGGTAACCCTCGGAGCACAATCGAGTAATCAAAACGTGATAAGAGGATGTAGGAAAGAGAACACCAGATTCAACTTATCACATGCCCGACAGCTTCATTCTTCGAAGTAGTACTGTGATCATCATAGTAACTATTATCATTAGGTAGTCTTCGCTTCTTGTGAATAGCCGAGAAGTCCATGGACCCAGCAACAGCCATCTTCACGAGAGTTTCCATAAAAGTACAGGTTCTGAATGGCTCTTTGGATGAAAGAGATCATCTTCTCTTGCTTTTGCTCCATATCATGAAGGCGTTGATCGAGACCGTCGAGTTGGGACTTCATCCCCGGCTGCTACTACCTAAATTGGCATAAATCAGCCTGGGCTGTGGGTGCCATGTGTATGAGCTTTTGGCTACTTTCAGGGCAAGTATGGTGGCCGGAGTTGATCTACCGGGTGATGGAGCTCCGATCGTAGGTATGACCAGAGATGATGATCACCGGATCTCGCATCAAATTGAGGGTGATCGGGCAATGGAAATCATTGAGGACGTTGAAGGCTAAGGAGTTGAACGACGATGGGACGAATATCGACCAATTGAGGCCTCTCAGAAAGGAGAGCAATGGCCGGAGATGATGCACCACCGGGGATCGAATCATCTCGCCAGCAGCGGAGGTGATGGATATAAGGATGTTGATGTTGGAGTCAGCGATGATCCCGTCAGTGCCGACCTGCTTTGAGCTTCATTTTCTCTTTTCTTTTTTTTTTACTTCAAATCTTTTTATTTTATTATTTTTTTCATCTGGCCCGGTCCTCCCTCTGGCTTCCTCCTTCTCTGGGTTCAGTGGGTTTTTTTTTCTCTTTTTTCTTTCTTTTCTCTGTCTTTTTTTTATCTGATTGATTTTTTCTTTCTCTGGCTTGGTCATTCCTTCTCCTTTTTTTACTTTTTTTTCCTTTGATGGAGAAACATTGTTATCGCTATCTCCGGTAGCAACAGTGATGCCAGCGAAAGTATTAGGCATGCTTGGCGGCATTATTTCAGCCACTCAAGCAGCCACGACAATGAGCATCGGTAGTGGTGGTAGTCGCAAACGACATGCTCGGGACGGCATTATTTTCGACCCACTCAAGCGACCCACGACCATGAGCAGCGGCGGCGTGTGGCGAGCGATAGCAGCGGTGACAACGGCGAGCAATTCTCTTCTTTTTCTTTCTTTTTATTTATTTTTTTCTTTTTCTTTTTCCTCATCCGATTTTTTTGTTCTCCTTTGCTGGCCGGTCCTCCCCTTTTTAAAGAATCTTCTGATTCTTATCTTCAACATCCGAAGTATCTGAACCCCCTGTACAATCATAACGACCAAGCGAGAGAAAACGGATAAAATCAAAATTTAAAATTTAAATTTTGAATTTTTTTTAAATTTAATTAATAAAATTTCGAGAGAGGATAAAAATCAAAATTTAAAATTTTAATTAAATTAATAAAATTGAATATGCCTCTGGATATGTGTTTGGGAGCCCTAGGATTTGCATTTTCTCATGTTGCCTTGAGATTTGTTCTCAAGCTACATGAAATTTAGGATTGCCTCAAAATATGTATTTGGGCTATCCTAAGATTTGAAATTACCTCGAGATATGTATGCTAAAAGGCGATCTCGTAATTTGCATTTTGCCTTGAGATTTGATCTCAAGTGCAATTTTGTAATTTGCATTTTGCCTTGAGATATGTTCTCAAGGGTAATTTTACAATTTGCATTTTGCCTCGAGATATGTTCTCAAGGGCTATTTTGTAATTTACTTTTTGCCTCGAGATATGTTCTCAGGGGTAATTTTGTAATTTGCATTTTTTTTGCCTTGGGATTGGTATTATAGTCCAAAACAACCAAATAATCAATTAAGATTAAGATTAGGACAGTTAAATTTTAATTCTAAATATATCTATGATTAGGATATATTAGAATTTAAATTAAATAGGGATTTGGGTTCCATTAGGACACTGGGTTCTATTAGGACATATGTTACATTATTTATACATAAACAACGGCTACTAACTTTAGAACCTTCCAAAATTAGCTGTTGTAACTCTTGTTGTAACACAACTTGCAACATGGCTCTGACTGATGACTTGATTAAGTTATGGTTAAGTTGCGAATGACCTCAAGACCCATCAACATCCCGGTCATGCTTAGTCCGAGCAAGTGTAGCCAAATCTCCCAATCACGACCACCCGCAACTAGCCTCCCTCCTCAGTTTCTCACCACGCAGTCCCCTCGCAAGGGGCGCATGATTTTGTGGGTCTTCACTAAATTTTCCAAACTTAGATCTTCAATTCATCCAAGTTTGGCCTTCAAATCTTCTGAAGAATAGATCTTCAATCAATCATGCCAATCATACTAACAATAGGCATGTTTTCAATCAAACCCTTAATAGTATTCAATCATACTTGTTAAGGTTCTTCAAATCATACCTTCAATAGCCTTCAATCATACCATTGATAGATATTTCTTCAATTAAGCTACATTCATATTTAGTTTCCAATCAAATCTCTCTAAATATGGTCTTGATATGATCTTCTTTCAAGTTATAACACATACCAAAAATAGCTTCACCAAAATCTCAAAGATATTTGCCTCCAAGCAAAGACTCCTTGTCATGTCATCAATTATGGCGCGTCACAAAGGTTGCCACGTCGCCTTGTCTTGATGTCAAATCATGTCAATTAAAGTGCATTTGCACTAATAATAATAATAATAATAATAATAATAATAATAATAATATTTTTATTATTATTATTTGACAAATGCGATAGCTGTATTTACAATCATGCAAGAACAATGACAGTCCACCTATACACTCTCACACACCCGAATGTGGATTGAGTTGTAAGCCCGCTCCCACAACCTGGGATATTTGGCACCACTACATTCAACGCATTCCAAACCTAAATAATAAAAGTCATGCAAACCAGTGTAGTAGTGCTAGTAACAGTGGACTTACTGCCCTTTGGTTGTCATATTTTCATAAATAGTTAGATTCTTATAATATGTTGTAATGCGTGGGTTTTTTTTTTTTTGAAAGTCGTTTTTCAATGAAATGTAGTACGTATTTGTTTAGTTGGTTGTATTTATATAATTAACTCAAGATCATGGTGTTTATTTTCTTATATTAATTTAATGTAACAAGGTATATGAAAATGCCACGTATACCCATCAATGGCATAAGCTGTAATTTTGATTTTAATCTTCATCACAACTCTTTTTGCACCACGCTTTTGTCGCCCTTAATTATACAATCAAATTAATAAAAGGTTAGTCTAGTAGTACACAAGATTAGGCTTGCTAAAATGTCCATTAATACTAGTAGACTTCATTTTGCTTGAGAATTAATACTTTATTTTGTGCACACTTTCTTACAAGATTGGCACGTGTATTAGGTCCCTATTAGTTATGAGCAAAGAATCATGAGATTTGTCTAGCAGACTTTTTTCTATTTTAACTTATTCTATTTTATTTTTGTTCCCCATACGGAGATAGTGAATGAGAATTTTTAGGGTGATATATATGAGTGCTTCGCACTGATCTGCCGTACCTTTTTCCTTACCTTTTTTTATAGTTATTTCCTTCCTCTTTTATCTTTGTCATCCTAGCTATCTTCCGACTGCTTTTGTTTCTTTTAACTTTATACCAATTGGACATAATTAATCTAAATTTAAAAATTGGGATGATAATAGTGCCTATATGCCACTCTTCTTCATTAGTTATTACTTCATGCATAAGTAGGATTAGAGCTTTTGATCGCATTAAAGATTGATATTGGAAAAATCTCTATTCAAATCTCTAATTGAGTCTTCCTCCCTTCCTCTTCAACTTTTATCTTTAGTTTTCACTTCTTCACATTCCCCTTCTATAATTATTGGCATGTGTTTTAGAACTAGGCAAGATGAACTATGAGCCTCCATCCTTCATTAGAAAAAGAAAAGGAAAACCAACCCTTCGTTACCAAAGTATTATATTTACTTAATTATATTGATATTTAATATTTTATATTTGCATTTATAAATTATTAAAAACTATACAAATTTGATCGATCAACGTGTCCCCTAGCTATGTGAGGTCCATTAAATTTCTCAAGCATATAAAATGAGTATAAGTTATAAATGAGAAAAATTATAGACAAATGAGCAGGATACTCATATAATATATATATATATATATGGTATAAAAACTACGCTGGTTCCTCTCAAGTCCCCTCGACCAACGGCCGTCCAAATCTCCATTTGTTTATGATGACGTGGATTAAAATATTAGAAAAATTATAATAACACAAATCATTGTCTCGTAGTTGGATTTTTATGCCACGTCATATCTGATCTGGGCGCATGTTATCTCAAACCCAAACCTGATAACCCTATCTTCTCCCAAACCGTTGCCGACCAGCACCACTCTCCCCTTATGAGCCGCCACCGCCACCGTTGCCTCTATTTCACGTCCCCAAAATGAGCCAACACCACCGAACTGCTACCTCATAGCCGGAGAAGTCTCTCCTCCGTCCATGATCATGACATCCTTCTAATGCAACGTGGCCCCTCTTTCCCTCCTCTGTGCACTCTTTGCCAACGACATTATTGCCACCTCATAACCGGAGAAGTCTCGCCTCCGTCCATCATCATGACCTCCTTCTCCTGCTCCATCCTGTGCCTATATTTTAAGTGTATTATGAATAGAGAATATGTTTTGATTGAATTACTAGAGTAGTGTTTGGATTGTATTACAAATGCAGTTTACCCAAAGAACAATTCAAACTTTCATATAGTGACCAAAATTTATCACTCGGTTCTTACAATGATTTGTTGCTGCAATTTACATTAAATAGGAGAACAAAAAAATTTATAACTGATACAAAATCGAATTCAAGAATACCAAACTTTATTATCTGAGCATGCAAAATAGATACACTATCTCACTACAAGAAAACAGTCGCATCACTGACGGAATTTTTCCAACGGAATTTTTCCAACGGAATTTTTTCCATTGGTAATATCACTGACGGAATTTGTGACGGAATTCCAACGAACAATTTTTAACACCTCAGAACATATTAGTGACGGAATATAATTTTATCACCAACGGAAAATTTCGTCAGTGATAATTTCCGTTGGAAGTTCCATTGGTGAAAAGAATTAATTTTATTTCTATGATTTAAAATAAGTTGTTAATATTTTTGAAAATTATTATTATAAGATTGATCAATAACCTCGATGCCGGCGCTATCAACCCCCTCCCATCTCACTATATTTTTATTCTTATTATTTAAATATTATATTAAAAATTAATAAAACAATAATATAATCAATTATTTTTAAATGGGAGATATAACCCCCGGGCGGGGGTTACTAAGTGCTAACCCCGATGCGGGGTTATTAACCCCTCCCACTATATTTTTATTTCTAATTTAAATTATTATATTAAAATTAAAAAAAATAATTAAATAATAATGGGAGATTGTAACGCCGGAATTAATTGTATATATATTTAATATAAATACGTTTTCAACTAAAAATAATAAAAAAGGCTTTTTTTTAATTCATGAAATCATGGTCTCAATTTTAATCTCTAATTTTTTATTTAGTTAATAAATTATTTACAAAATTTAGAAATATTAAAAATATGCAAGATAATTAATATAAGTTTACAATTTTAGTTGTTTTTTATACTAATGTCCATTTAATTATTAATAATTTGCTAATTAAATAAATATGTGGGCTTTACTCTCAACCATTTGATTCTTGTCCAAAATCATCTCTACCCTTGGTTCAAAATTTCAAATCACATGAGAATCCATCACTCCATTAAATTAATGTAAACATTGATAAAAATAAATATTATTAACTTACTTTCAAATATAAACTATTATTTACTATTATTAATAATACTAATACCAATAATAATAATAATAATAATAATAATAATAATTAGTAATAGTTTTTAAAAATATCTAAAAACTAACTTTTGATTATATTTAGATTATAACAAAATACTTAAAAAATAAAATATTACAACTATATTATATATAAAAAATAAAAAGATAAGATATTGATCTAGAAGGATGGAAGCATCACCAAGCATACCGGTGGATCGATCCCTTTTATGGTTCATGCGGAGAGGATGGTATGTACACAATTCATATTTTAAATTTTACTAGAACGTGTCTTTATAATCTCTTATTTAATATTGTCATGTAGGAAAAACAACTAAACCGAAAACCAACCTATGGAGAATTGTTCAACCGCACCCACAAACGTGAGAAAGGTCAAGGTGATTTTGTTGATCATAAGTCCAAGAATGTCTGTGTAAGTGTATGCCTTTGATAATGTGCACTTCTTTTCTTATGTGGTTGTCTATGTTCTTAATATTTCTTTTCACTTTATTGGTGAATAAATGTGCTACTTTTTTTTAGAGATAGTATTTATAGAATTTAATCATGGTGTGCTTTCCATCATGGCCATATAGGAGAATTTACATATGTTTTCTTACAATTGCATGTATTTCTATTTGTGCATGCTTCTTGTGCCAAAAACTGAATATGCTTCTTGTATGGGGATTATTACATCACAATTTTTTTTTTTATTGTCAACTTTTTATTGTGATGTAGAAATGTAGGATCATTGATATGTATATTAATGAAAATTGCAACTAGCTAGTTTATAAATTAATTTTTGAAGTATATGTTGATCTAATTGGTTTGTTATTTTTATAGGAAGCTTATACTTCTTCAATGAGTCAAAAGTATGGTCTGATGAAGCCAATCATCCTCGAGTTTGACCCCGAAGTTTGGTGTGATGCAATTGGAGGGACAAGGTACTACACGCACTCATTTCTATGGGGTTTGGAATCACGCCACGTGGTAAGAATTTCATATCTATTTCCATCAATGCTGGAGATGCATCATACTCGGCTTGTAGTCGTCCGAATCATGAACGTGAACAAACTCCAGTTGAAATTGACAATTTACGTGAAGAAGTGACACTAGTGAAAGACAGAATAATCAACTTAGAGGATAAAGTAGAGAAGCAAGCGAGCGATACGGCGGATATCAAGAAGTATCTTGAACAAATGATGGAAATGTTTAATCCTGCGCGTATGTTTACAAATGCTTCAATAGGACCTTCTCAGCCTACCTCGCAGGATAAAGACACTGGGAGACCACCACTTTGAATATTAAACAGATTAATATATGCTATACATATGGTACTGTTTATTTTTTTTTATGTTTAGTACTTGTTAAGACTTGTTATTTATCAGTGATGTATGTACCACTTTGACAGTATTTAATATTGTGGTAGACCACTATTTTGTTCTTATATGTATTGGTACAAGGAAATCAAGCAGGATAAATATAATTAATAATATAATATAAGAGTTTTAGTGACGGAATTCATTTGGATGTAAATGGATTGATTCCGTGGGTGATATTCTTTTAGTGACCGAAATCCGTGGGTAATACACCACATCAGTGACAAAATTCCGTTGGTGTTAAAAAAGACTTTCTGACGAAATTCGTGGGTGAATCGGGAATTCTCATGGACGAATTCAGTCGGTGATATCACTACTAGTAACAAAATTTGTTTGGTGGTAAAGAGACTAAATACCTAATTCGGTGGGTGATAATTGTTTAGTGACGGGAATTTACGTCGTAATCACACAACATCAGTGACGGAATTCCATAGGTGATATACACTATCAGTGACGGAATTCCGTCGGTGATATACAATATCAGTGACGGAATTCATTCATGAGTGAAAGAGACTCAAATATAGATTTCCGTGGGTGATAATTTTTAATGAGCGGAATTACATGGGTATCACACCACATCACCGACGAATTTCGTTGGTGTTAAAGATATTTACTAACAGAATTCCGTTGGTGAAGTGAGTATATCCGTGACAGAATTCCGTCGGTGATATGTATTTTCTTATTTCAAATTTCAGTT
This sequence comes from Dioscorea cayenensis subsp. rotundata, assembly GCF_009730915.1. Lineage (NCBI taxonomy): Eukaryota > Viridiplantae > Streptophyta > Magnoliopsida > Dioscoreales > Dioscoreaceae > Dioscorea > Dioscorea cayenensis. The sequence continues at coordinate 1,009,875 of NC_052477.1, forward strand.
TTTATTTTGGATTCACTAACAGAATATTCCGTCGGTGATGCTCTAGCATTACCCACGGATATTTCCTCACGGAATATCATCACGACACAAAATTTTCCAACAAAGCGTTTCAACGGACGGTTGACATCGATGTAGATCATCAGTGACGGAATTGTAGTTTTCAGTGATGGAAAATTCCGTCAGTGATGCAACTGTTTTCTTGTAGTGTCTCCATTTGACAATCCAAATCAATGCAACAATTCAAATCATCATACAAAATTATGTGTTGTTTTCACATCACTTGCTAATGCAATTTACATAAAACAAGGGAAATTCAATACACAAGAATTGAATTTAAGAATACCAAATTAATGCCAAACTTCATTACATTTGAAGCTAATGCAATTTACAAAATCCTGTATTTGTTTTCACATTATACAATCAAATAAATGCAACAATATTGTGTTTGTTTTTCACATAACTTCGATAGTGCAATCATAAATTAAAATCAATTTTACTGACCGAGACAATAAAATTTAATACACTCCCAAGCTTGAATTCAAGAATTCCAACCTTCATCACCTTGATTATGCAAAATTGGTAATTGTCTCCATAATGTTAACCAAACTTAAGTTCCACATTGATATGTAGCTTACAAAAACATTTTTTTAAAAAAAAGGAAAGAAACAAAAAAGAAAAACAATCCATCTGACAGATACATCCATCAATTCTTTCCTTCAAATGTAGCCGAGTTTTGTGTTGGAAAATCTATAGTAGTATCTGTGATGGGAAATTTGCAAAAATCGAGTTGTTGCAGAGATATGCTCCTTTGAGTGCTCTCATTCTTGTTTTGGTTTTGCAAGCAACCCTCTTGCTTCTTTGTATCTAACCATCATAAATAAAAACATTTTTATCTATAATATATCTCAATGAAGCGGTTAATGTTAGTGTCACATGGGGTTAAAATTAATTTACCAATTCAGCAGCAGTGACAAATGAAGCATGGTTGTGAATTTCCCTTCCAACAATAACCTCACCTGTGTTAGCTCCTTGCAATATAATTTATGAAAATGTCTCATCATTCTGTAAGACAATGAAATAAAATTCAACATGACTATTACTACAAGGTACCAATAAAATTCAACATGACCGAGAGGAATTAATTCTTACTCTAATGATTTGCACTTGACCCCAGGTAGGAATAGTTTTTTTCTCCCTTTGATCACTTTTGAAGCAATTGACCCTATATTTCTCCTTCTTTTCTTAGCTAAAAAAACATTAGCAAAATTAGGTGTTGGATTTACCTCATCAATTGGTAGAGTGTTGTCATTTTGTCGGTTGTCATTTTGTACTGGACCCTGTATTTACATTACATTATAATTAAGAAATAAACATTGGAAGAAATAGGTATTAATGACAATAAGAAGAAAAAAAATTAAAACTCACATTTTTTATCTTTTCTTGGACATCTCAACTTGTTATAACCTATTTGGTGGCAAAGACTACACTTGAATACCCTCCCATGCCTGGAAAGCTTTGATGTGCTGCCATTTTTTGCTTGAAGTGGTTCTCTCCTCCCTTTCTTTATAGGTCTGCCACGCATTCTTTTGATCACAGGTGGAAGCATTAGTCATGCGTCACTTACTACCCAGAATTCCCTTCCTTTTACTGGGTTCACAGATGAATTGTATGCTTTGATGTATGTGTCTCTTTTAAACCACCCAGTGAATCTGCCCTATTAAATGGAATTGCAGCCATGCCATGTTCACATGGGACTCCACTTTTGTTCCATCTCCCACATGAACAACTTTGGTCATCAGGCTTGTCCAGAATTAAGTAGATAAGATCAAACCTAACAACATAAAGATTTTATCATGAATTAGAAATGAAAACGACAATGGCCAGCAATTTACTAGTGAAACCACAAAGACGGGCATACAAAATAACTCTAACTCAAGGAATGGCAAGATGAGTTTATCCAGACAATTTACAGCATAGTACTACCATATTAGATTAATATTTATTTAGCATTTCAATCACCACCTGGATAGCAGAGTTGGAAGAAGAAAAATATTGTCAATAACAAAAAGCCGAGGGTTATAGTGGGATCCACTCGGATTTGCACATGCTAAGACTGATGTCCTTGCGTTTAAAGATGTAATAATTCCAACCTTTGCAATTGAAACCGTTTGTTGCTCCACAACCTGCCAGAAAGGAAGCTTTTTTATATACAAAAATAAGCAACAACTAAATAAAATAAACTGCAGTTATCCCCTTCACAAAACATACTTGTTTAGACTATAAGCTTATAAGAATTATAAAAACTACACAAAGAGAAGTAAAAAGAGAGAGCTAAAGTAAAACATGGTCAAATTTAAGAAAATTGATTAGGATCAGGATTAGGTTCATGAAAACATCATGTTGCATATGCACACACATGCAATATAATGAAAACACATGTTCATGAATGCATTAGCATCAGGTTTATCGTCTTGCAATGAAAGAACATGAAGATAAAATATACACCATTGTCGAGCTTGAACACAGTTTTCTAGAGCTTCATATGCTTTGCCACACAAAAATCATATAGCTGCAATAATCTGCAGACAGGAGATGAATTACAAGGTTACTGCATCAAAGATAGAACAATGGAATATTATTAATATTGACAACAATTGGCCCACCAAAACAGAGGCAAGACAACAGACAATCATTAACTATATACCAAGTACAATATCACTACAGAATTTCATTTAAGAAAAGTGAAGAATTGCGGCACTGAATTTGATCCTCTTGAGTGAGAAGGAAAGCAAGAATAGCATACGATAACCTCAGGATCATACAAATGCAGATGAAACTTTTATTATAAGAAAAAGGATTTACAGAGTTTAAAAAGGCAAAGGAAAGAATACAAAGTATTCACAAAGTTTAAAATGACAAAGGAAAGGATAAAAAAGACTTACAGAGTTTAAGAAGATAAAGAAAAGATATGTTTAGATTAAAAAGAAAGAAAAGATTAAGAATGAAAATCAAGGAACAAAATTATATTTAACATAAATGTTGTATTCACCCATGTGTTTTGCTAAAAAAAAACATGTGAGATAGAATAGCAATAAAATCTAACCAATTATCATATTGTATGCACACATCATATCCTCACCCCTCTAAGAATCTAGAAAATAATATTAAATGAATAATCAAACAATTTTAATGTGTTCTAAGAATCGCACAAACTTTCATAATTGCAAATCCAAAATCAAGGATCACTTTTACAAAATTTTAACTTAGTTTTTCTGATTAAAGTAGTTGCATCCTGCAGTTACAATAAAACAACCACATTATATCTGCAAATATAATCAAGCCTTTCAAGCCATTCATTTTCATAATAAGTCATGCATTTTCATACATGTACTTAGGACAAGGCCTTTGCATATGATTTGCAGAAGTTGTTGGGTAAAATAGACACAGAAGAAAATGCCAAAGTTAATTATGCCATCTATTCTAGAAAAATTAATTCAAGAAGGCGAGAATCTACCTGTGTCGTAATCTCGCTTTGCCTCAATGCATAAACCTAGCAACATGAATAAATCTGGTAAGGCATCAAAAATATTCATTCACCAAACAAAAATCTCCGAACCTATCATACAAACACCGATCATTCGAATCGGTAAGCTATAAAAATAAGAATACTTCTCAAATTCCACCCTCAAGAGGTGTAATTCACCCCTAAGAAGGTACCCTAACTCACTAAAATGAAAATTTGTTTAATACTTATACAACATAAAAGAAACCATAATTCAAAAACCCACCAAGTGGCACTCTGAAAAGCACAAAATATAGACAAAATGCCTAATAGGGAAAAAGCCTATGTGTTTTATAATTTAACATGGTAGCCATAAAGTTTCTGTAGGTAAAAGATAACTAATCTTTGAGAGTGCATTTTTCCATCCCACTTGATTTTAGTCACCGTTTTCAATGCTATTGATATTAACCATGATCCTCATTAAATCAAAACCATATTTCCACCGCATATAAAAACTAAATTATTTCAATGCAATATTAGTAAATAGGATTCAAATGAAACATAGATGGTTAACGCTCTAAACATGGGCAAG
>NC_052477.1:1014968-1133893 GCF_009730915.1 Dioscorea cayenensis subsp. rotundata
GGCTCTTAATACAAATGTTTGGATGATGGAATAAAAAAAAGCGCTTTCATTTAAGAGATTGTCAAGTGACAGAGATGTGACGCAGTGCCGCATCAATTACAGGCTGGCTATCTGCTTTCCCTGCAGAGTGATCCACTACCCATGTCAGAACAAAATGATAGAACAAGACTATCTGCAAAGGATCAACTCTTACCCTCTTCCTCGCAGACTTTGTGCTACATACCATCGTACTATCCAACGATCGATGGAAAACTAAAACTTAGTTATCCACACATATATATAACTATTCATCTACAAACATTCATAGATATTAAATCTACATATATTCATCATGGGCCGTTAGATCTCCATCCATCCAACGATCACTACTATCTCACCATATTCATTTCATAAACAGTGCAGCTACATTATTGCGCTTTTATCTCACCTGTTGTTCCACCCAATACAAGTTTTTTTGTTATGTTCTTCACCTGCTGCAGTCTCTCCCACCAAATTTGTGTCTCTATCTCTCATCAACTTTCTCTATACCTTTTTAAAAGCGGGCGAACCACTTTCAATGAACAAAAGCAACGTAAAAAAACAGGATTTGAAATTGATGACCCACATTCCTTTGGGGGAAAAACAACTACAACAAATTATTAGGATGGGATAGGATAGTATAGGATCTGAAATAACAGGTCATAGTCCAATTTGGCAACAGAAACCTTAATGCAAATTCCACGAATCCATTTGGTGATAAGAAAAGAAACAATACATAATAAGACAGAACAAGTGCAGCGGGAACTACCAAACAAGCACATGGGATTTTAAAAATAGGAAAATATAGATCAGCTTGGAAAATTCAACCTGTTCAGTGATATGATATGAATCCTCAAACAGTTAAAACCAGCAATTCTCCCTTTTGAAAGAATTGGAAAGACATGCATACGTGAATTTAGCCAAAGTGGGCATGCTTGAAGATGTGGACTAGCAACTCAGCAAGGAGTTGGTTCGAGATTCTTTGGCTATAAGTTTGTAGACATGACCTTTTTGAGGTTGATGATCCTTTAACATAAAAACCTCCTGTGGTAGATCTGTAAAATTTAAATGACCAGCTTCATATTAATTACAATGATGGGGACTAATCAGACATTTAGAAGTGCCTAATGGTATTATATATCTGTGTCAGCTACTTAGCTTGTATCTAGACGTCAGCTAGCTTGTACTGTTGGCTGTTGTGCAAAGGTTGACTTCGTCTTGTAGAAACCATGTATCACACTGCTTCCATTGACCACCCAATGACTCATTGTACTAAAGAGAAGTCATGTGCACCAAGCCTAATCCTTCTAATTTACTTAGCATGTGCTTCCATTCACCCACCAATTTTGCATTGTACTAGAGAAAATCATATGCAACTAGACTAATCTTACTAATTTATTTATTATTCACATTGAATATCTCAATATTCAATACCCAGTGGGTGATTGAAATAGAGAGTTCAACGACCTCAGTGCCTTCCCTTGTTGTGTGGAGGCGTCATTCTCTTTCTCTTGTACAAAATGACATAAGCAAGAACAAAGTGGGGAACTGAAAACTGGAAAAGAGAAATAGGCCGGATCCAAGCTAACTAGGAATCATCACTGGGAGTGATGAACTTCCAAGACACAAATTGGATCCAAGCTCAAAACAACAAAACAACAAAACAAAGAAGGAAAGCGCAGCTGGGAGACGAAGAGCGCCAGAAGGTGTCACAGGTCTTCAACATCTGAGAAAGAGGAAACCGGAGTGGATTTATTTAATTTTACACTGATTTTACTCTGTTTTTACACTGTTTCAAAAGCTGAGAAAGAGGAAACGGGGCTGGAAGACGAAGAGCACCAGAAGGTGTCTCTTGTTTTCCTTTTCTTTCCCTTGCCCTTGAAATAAATGCGATAAACCACAACTTTATCGAATAGAAAGAGTAACGTGAACGTAAGATAAAAACTCTCACCGTGGTGAAGTGAGGAAACCAAGAAAGCAGCAGAAAAAAAAAAAAAAACGAAGAGAAAAAAGCTGAGAAGGCGGAAGACACCGTCTCGGGTCCCCTCGAGCCCGCCTGCACCAACAAAAAGAAGAACTACTCCTCGCAAAGACTGGAGTCGGGATCTCCAAACTGATTTGAGACTTTAGCGCTTAAGAAATTAAGAGAGCTTAATTTTTCCTGAAGCTTCATTAAAGACGATCATTGTCTTTCAAGAAATTGTGAAAACCAAGAAAGAAGCATATTAAGAATTTTAATAAAAAAATATCAGAAAAGCGGTAAAAGCAGTCAATCGAAAAATACTGATTATTTCGCTCAATCCATATATTCCACAAAATCGCACGGGAAATGAGATCCCAGAGAGTTCGGTGTTGAGGGATCAGGGATGGAATCCAAGTAGTTCAATCCATATTACCCTGTTTTTCTTTTTTTTTAATGAATTCGTGATTTATTTAATTATATATATATATATATAGAGAGAGAGAGAGAGAGAGAGTTGAAGGTATTGACAATCTCTTGTGGGGGAAGTGCTTGTCAACTTTGTAAACAAAGAAATAAAATTTAAAGGTATTGAATTTTGTGACCCTTATGCGCAACCTGGCATTCTATTCTGCTAAAAGACATTGAGAAAGAGCAGACTCCTAAACTAACCTGAGAATGCACTAAACTCTTTGCAAATCGATCGGTTGATTGGCTTTCTCTCTGCTCCAGAATGTGACATAAAGAGGCTCATCTGTATTCAATCAAGAAGTAGAAACTTCAGCACAGGCAACTATCAAACTTCCATAGAATTCATGGCTCTCTTCCTCCAAGAGATGCGCAACAAGTTGCAGGCTTCTCTTGCTGCAATGAGAAGTAGAAACATCAACACAGGTGACTACCAAACTTCAACAAAATGATAATGCCAGATTGTATTATGTCATGATTTTATTATGCCAAGAAAACAACTTGAAAATGTTGATTTTCGAATGACAAAAATCCTTCCAGAGCATGAGTCCCAAAAGGCTTTTCAATATGCCATCATTAAGGATACGATAGAAGAATCTATCCGAGAAGGCTCTGTTTTTAATAAATTGAATAAAACCACAAGTTTATTGGGAAAAAACACACGAGAGAGAACAAGGGAACCAAACAATAACAAACAGAGAAAAAACAAAACAAAAACAAGACAGACAAGCCGAAAGCAATGAACTGCAAAAAAAAAAGAGAAGGCCCTGCTGCTTTTAAGATGTCAAATTTTAGAACGACCTAAAACTATCAAGAAATACGGGATATTCTATGATTTCCCAAATCTTAAAAAGAGGTCTCTCAAAATAGTTATGTAGAGGGAGAGAGATTGGCAAGGAAGCCTTCAATCCTACCCACAAAAAAAGGGTAAATAGTCCTCCATTCTTTATGATAGATAGCAAGTAAAGACAGAGGCTGGTATGATATGAAATAGGAGCTTTTGTTAATAAGTATGCCACTTTGGCCAAAACCCTTTGATAGCTTCAAATCGCAAGAAACAAAAATTAGGGAAATCGGCTGAAATTGTTATATAGAGCCTTGGTTTTCCTGTCAGCCAAGTGACTTTGAGTTGAGCAGACATGAATCTGGATAGCTTGACATGATTATTGCTATTGCCACAAATGGATAAATTTCTGATTTTGATTGTTCCATGGAACCTTGTTTTTTCTATAATTTTTGGTTGTTTTGTTTACTCTTGCCACATCTTGTGATTTATGAGATGTTTTTTTTGCAGGTCTCGTACTTCTTTTATTTTGCTTTTTATTATAAAATTTTGTAGTTCATCTTCTTTATTTTTTTTTATAAAAAATAGATAAATTACATGCATTAGTAATAAAAAAGTATAATACCCTAATTGGTCACTCTACTCAAAAATGCTCCCGACTAGTCCTTCTATTTTTGAAAATGTGTCGACTTAGGAAGAAATGCTCCCAACTAGTCCCTCTACTTTTGAAAATGGGCGGTATAATCACCAAAATAGTCCCTATACTTTTCTCTCTCTTCCCTTTTCATCCCTCTACTCAGAAATGCTCCCGACTAGTCCCTTTACTTTTGAAAATGTGCCCACTTAGTTAGAAATACTTCCAACTAGTCCATCTACTTTTAAAAATGCGCCCACTTAGTCCCTCTAGTTCGGTCATTTTTAAAAGTAGAGGGACTAGTTGGGAGCATTTCTAATTAAGTGAGCACATTTTCAAAAGTAGAGAGACCAGTCGGAAGTATTTTTGAGTAGAGGGACCAAAAGAGAAGAGAGAGAAAAGTAGAGGGACCAATTAAGGTATTACACCAAAATGGGCTCACTTAGTCGCTCCACTAAGTCACATTTTTAAAAGTAGAGAGACTAGTTGGGAGCATTTCTCCTTAAGTGGGCACATTTTTAAAAGTAGAGGGACTAATCGGGAGCATTTCTAAGTAGAGGGACTAAAAGGGAAGAGAGAGAAAAGTAGAGAAACCAATTTGGGTATTATATCTATTAAAAAATACAACACAATAGCAGATAGACCACATGAGAGAGAAGATGCAAAGACACCATAAAACATACAAAGACACAGCGAAACAAAGTGGGCAATGACCAAAGAATGCATCTTCTTCATTTAAAACTAAGAATTTTATTCAATACATGTTTGTCAGTTCCGAAATATAGTATAATGCAGAACGAATCATAATGTAGAACACAGTCATCAAGGAGTGCCTAGTATTGTTATCTGTGTTAGCTGCTTAGTGATAGACATAAAGTTGAGAATGGAGAATGAATGTGTGTTAATTAGAGTGAAACCAACCCATGTAAATACAAGAAGGATGTATACAGGAGTATGTATACTCAAGGGTATATACATATAAGTATACAATATATGTACAAGTAATATATTACTCTAACACACCCCCCTCAAACTCACGGTGGGTCATAAACCCAGAGTTTGTCAACTAAAAACTGAAACCGAGAGACAGTATGTGCCTTGGTGAAAAGATCAACAAACTGCTGTATAGAGGCAACATAAGGAAGAAGAATACTGCCAACAAGATAATGATAACAAACAAAGTGAAGATCGATCACAAGATGCTTCGTACATTCATGAAATACAAGGTTGGCAGCGATTTTAATGGCATTCTGGTTATCATAGTATGTAGGAGTGGGGGCAGAGATAGAGATACCAAAGTCCATCAAAATCTATCGCAACCAAAGAACCTCCTTAGCAGTAGAAGACATAGCACCATACTCAGCCTCAGCAATAGAAAGAGCAACAATAGATTGTTTTTTGCTTTTCCAAGAGATAAGAGAATCTCTAAGAAAAATGCAAAAACCCATAGTAGAATGTCGATCAGAGGCATCACCTGCCCAATCAGCATCACATTAGGTGCGCAACTCAAAAGAAGACGTGGCAGAGAAAAGTAAAGAGCGAGATATAGTGCCACGAAGATAACGAAGAACTCGTAAAAAAGTAGCGTAATGAGTAGAGTAAGGGGCACACACAAATTGACTAAGAATACGAACAACATATATAATATCAGGCCGAGTAATGGTCAGATAGACAAAAGCACCAACAAGTACAAGATAGCGAGTAGAATCAGGCAGAGGCTCACCATCAGAAGAAGAAAATCGGTAATACAGCTCAATAGGAGTAGAGGTAGTGTGGAGATCAGTGATATCAGCTCGTCAAAAAATGTCAAATATATACTTCTGTTGAGACAACAAATAACCTCGACAAGAATAAGAAACCTTAAGACCCAGAAAGTAACAAAGAGGGCCAAGATCTTTCATCTGAAACTCTGTATGTAACTACTATTTCAAGAAAAGAACAGTATCAACATCATCACCAGCAATAACCATATTGTCAACTTAAAGAAGAAGAATAGTGATGCCTCGAGGAGTCTGTCGAGTGAAATGGGCACAATCATGAGAGCTCTTGGTGAAACCAAGAGTAAGAACCACATTGCGAAACCACTCAAACCAGGCACGAGAAGCCTATTTGAGCCCATAGATAGCTCGACGAAGATGACAAACATGCTAAGAAGGATGAGAGAAACCAGGAGGATGAGTCATATAAACGTCCTCATAGAGATCTCCATGTAAAAAGGCATTGGTCACATCTAACTGATGAAGTGGCCAGTGATAAGCAGTAGAAATAGCGAAAAAGAAGATAAATAGTAGTCAACTTGGCTACAGGAGCAAATGTCTCCTCATAATCAATCTCATGCTCTTAAGGAAAACCACGAGTAACAAAATGCGCTTTGTGGCGCTCAATACTACCATCGGCTCGGGTCTTGACTTGATAGACCCACCGATAACTGATAGGAGTAACACCAGATGGAAAATGAACAAGATCCCATGTATGCATGCGCTGAAGAGCATCAAGTTCCTCTAACATAGCCTATTGCCACTGAGGATATTTCACAGCTTCACGATAAGAAGGAAAAAGACAAAAGGTTGGGATTTGGAATTTTAAAAACCACGCCTGGAATTGCGAACTTGGCCGCCTGTCTCCTGGTCGGGGAATCAATGAGAGAAATTTGTGGAGAGGTTGGTTGCGAGCACTGCTGTAACAGAGGCGGCTACGGACTGCATCGGTTGAGAGATCGTCTTCTAGATCTCATCAGAAGTTCAACGGATATCCGATCGGCAGTGGTTCATCCGGATCGGTAGAGTGAAGTGGAGAGCAACTAAAGTTCGTGCGAGGATGTCGTCGTTTGTCAGTGGATCGGTTCGATGGTGGAAGAGAAACTTGTTCGACAGAGAGATCTGGAGAATGTGTGCAAAGTTTGGCGGAGAAGCAAGACAAGAACACAACGGTTGTTTCAGAGTTCTCCTGGTGTGGGAATGATAAAGCAATAAAAATAACTATGTTGTTTTAGAGATAACAAGCTTGTATGTTCGTCAAGGGAGGGGGGCAGAACTCTGTGGAGAGCTAACAAATTACTTTGGAGGGTGTATTCTGATGTTTCTTGGGATCCATTAACAGGTAAGGCTGGCTTTGGGTTTCTTATCTCCACTAATCGAAATCTTATTCTTATTGCAGGTGTTGCTGGTAGTGTTTGCTCTTCTCCCTTTGAATCCGAATTACGCGCCATTCTTCTCGCTTTAGAGCATTGCCTTTTGAATGGTTGGTCTCCCTGTAAGCTCTTCTCCGATTGCCGATGTGCCATTCAGATGATCATCGATGCTTGCAACGTCACTGCCTGGAGATTTGCCGATTCCATCCATGCCATCAAAGACATTACTTCTCTTTGGCCTGATTTCTCTTAGGAGCACATTGATCGTGATTTCAACACCTTTGCTGATTGCTTAGCTCATTTTGGCAGATCAAATCCCACCCTCTCTCTTTTTGCGCAGGGTCGTGACCGGCCCAGATGGATCGAAGACTTTTGCTTTTCTCTAAATTTCTTCTTTTAACTTGTTGTTTGTTTTCCTTTTCTTATTCTTTTGTTTTCTTTTTTTTTAGCTACCTTTTGCACTTTTGGAGGGTGTACAGAATCTGGCAAACAAAGAGATGATGAACAAACGATGTTGTTGTCACAGACCAGATGGAACAGAAGTTTGGTTAAATCGACCGGCATCTGATACCATGATAGATATAAAGTTGAGAATGGAGAAATCATATGCATGACCAAGCCATGTATTCTTTTTTTTTAAATTTTTTTTTTGAATGTCTCAATATTCAATTCGTTAGTGGGTGACAATCAAATACTTCTATTTATTTATCACCATGTGCTTGCCTTGGCCCACAGTATACAAAAGAAAAATAGATGTGCATCTAACCTAATCCTTGTAATTTATTTATCCTTCTAGTATTCAATTGGGTGGTGGGTGATAGAAATAGAGAGTTGGGAGGTATTGAATATCAAGAGCTGCATGTGCAACCTGGCTTTCTATTCTTCCAAAAGACATTGAGAAAAGGCAGATTCCCAAACAAAGCTGCAATAGGATTATAGTATTTGCAAATTGATATGTTGCTTGACTTTCTCTCTGCTCCAAAACAATGAGATACAAAGGCTCATATCCTTTCAATCATGACCGTTAACAGAAACTAGAGAAGGTACATTTGTCAGAGGAAGTTATTAATAGAAAATTATTTCACAGAAGCTAATTACCGTATTGGATCTATATGTAACAGTACCAGGTCAACCTTTGCGTTGAAAGCTCAACTTTATTTTCCATATTAAAAAAAAGATGGAAATAAAGAGCAATCAAGTTCCTGAATCAGTCCGCAAAATGGCAAAAGCATTAAAAATTAATTGCAGATTGATCTGTTGCTTGCCTGTCTGCGGCAGAATAATAATGGGATTGAGAATAAAGACTCGTCTGTATTATTATGACAGGATAGAATAGGATAGGATCGAATCTGTACCATTACAAGATCATAGGAATACAAGCATTGGTCTAATGCTGTTGAATTTACTGGCAGAGACCTTGATTCCCTTTTCCACCCATGCACTTGGTGACAAGAGAGAGACAATATATAAGTCAGAACATGGGCCAACAGGAACTGCCAAACAAGCAAGTGGGATTTAAACAATAGGAAATATGCATCAGCTTGGAAAATGAAATGAAAGCTCCAACAATGAAAATCAGCAACTCTCCGGTGATCATTTAGCTTCTGTTTTCAAGTTAAGATTAGTGAGGAGCTGTTTTTTAAGCTAAAGAAGATCATGGCAGTGGTGTTGGCCTTTCTCCAAGGACTGTGCCAGAGGTTACAGTCCACCATTGCAGCAAGTGATCAGCTTCCACTCGGCGTTGACAACCAGCTGGAGAGACTTCTCAAAGCCTTTCGAGCAATTCAACTAACTACAGTCGAATCTGCGGAGAACAAGCAGAGCAAGAGCAAGGCTGTGCGAACCTGGCTCCGTGAGCTTAAAGCAGCTGCATATGACGCTGATGACTTACTAGACTGCTTGGTTTTGAAAGCTCAAGAACCTGAAGTCGAAGCCAGTGGCAGGGAGGTGGTAGACCAGCGCTGCTGTCTTATCTTTAACTGTGGCCAAGAACACCCTGCCACACAAACAGAACTCATCATGATCCAAGACGTCAGGAGGAGAGTACAAAAGTTAATGAGAAAGAAGCCTTCTTCTCTTGATCTTTGTGGACAACCATCAAGCTACAACATGAATCATGAATTTGAAGCAATAGAAGCCACAGCTGCGAATTCAGGAGAGTTTGGGAGAGGTGAAGATAAAGAGAAGTTGGTCAAGTTGTTGAAATCTGATGAATCTTCTCAGGTGTATCTTTCTCTCATTGCCATTGTTGGCAGGGAGGGTGTTGGGAAAACAACTCTTGCACGCACTGTCTATAATGACAAGGAAGTGGCAAGCTATTTCAACCTTAAGGTGTGGATCACAGCATCCGAAATCCATGACAGTGCTAGCCTGTCAACATCCATTTTGACTTCAGCTGGAAGTGGAGTACAAGAAATTTTTGATGATCAATTAGCTGAGGGGCGATTTCTGCTCATCTTGGATGATGTGAGGAGTGAAAAAATTGAATGGGAAGCGGTGTACGAGAAGTTGCAGCTTGCACAAAATGGCAGCAAAATCTTGATCACCACTGAGAATGAACAATTTGTTAATAAGATGCGACTGTCATCAACTTGCTACCATTTGAAGGTCCTTTCCCATGGAGACTGCTGGTCTCTGTTCAGACAATGTTCAAATCTCGGAGCTGCTGCATCTGATTTAAGTACCACACAGCTGGAAGAAGTTGGCATGAAGATTGCAGCAGAGTTGGAGGGGCTTCCACTAGCTGCCCAGTTACTTGGATCTCTCTTATGTTCTAATGCCAACCTAAATGACTGGAAGATGATCTTAAATGCTGAAGTCTTGAAGTCTAAACCTGAAGAATTATGTGGCATTCCTGCTGCTCTGTGGCTGACCTATCAGCACCTGCCACCACAGATCAAGCAATGTTTTTCATACTGTTCAGTTTTCCCTCGAGATCACAAGTTCAACAAGGATAACTTAATTCAAATGTGGATGGCCCATGGCTTGATTCAACCTCAACCTGGAAGACAAATTGAGGAAACTGGAAACGAGTATTTCATTTATCTCATACAAAGATCCTTATTACAGAACTCTGGAGGTGAGTACATGATGCACAGCTTGGTTCACAGCTTAGCAATGGCTGTCACTGCAGATGAATCGCTTTGCTTATGGGGCACTGATAAATCCAGCAACCAATGTGAAAAGGTGCGTGCACGCCATTTATCACTCCAATCTGATAATCTAGAAATGTCGGAAATTTTGGAGTCATGCATGCTTAATAACCTGCGCACACTTCTCTTTTACCGAACAGTTAGCTCTAATTTTGAATATGATGCTCTGTTTGCAAAGTTGAAGTGCGTAAGGGTGATTTGTTTGAGTGATGAAAGATTAAGTCACTTGCCTGAGTCAATTGGAAACTTGAAACAACTCAGATACCTAGACCTTTCTGAGACTGGTATTTCCACTGTGCCAGATGAACTGTGTGGCTTATACAATTTGCAAACTCTGAAGTTGGGCATGTCATTGTCCTGGGACCCTTTATCCAAGTGCACGCCACATTTTGTTAATTTGCGGCATCTGAAAGGAAATAGTGATAACATCTCAAAGATTTACAAGATTGGAAACCTCAAATTCTTGCAAGAGCTGGCGCAATTCAGTGTTATAAGAGAAGATGGACACAGAATAGAAGAGCTCAAAGACATGAAATAGCTCCGTGGAGTGCTTCGCATCTCACATCTTTATGCAGTGCACACAGAGGAAGAGGCAAAGCAAGCCAAGTTAAATGAGAAAGTGCACATCAGTAAATTGGAACTACATTGGACATGGACCATGGAAGAGGTTGACATTTCCGAAGGATCTGACGATTCAGTTCTTGAAGGTCTTCAGCCACATCAAAACCTCAAAGAGCTTGAAATTTTTCGCTACAGTGGAGCCAAAACTCCGAGCTGGTTGCAATGTGGATATCTAACTAATCTTGAAGCTTTAGAGATTCGTTCATGTGATAACTTTGACCTTAGACTATCCGGTCAACTGCATTGCCTAAAATTTCTCAAAATACACGGGTCAAGCAAGTTGTAGCAGATTGGAAGAGGAGTTTGTGAAGGGGAAGAAGAAGAAAGTCATCACTTATTTCCTTGTCTTCGGGTTCTTCATTTGATCCAATGCTATAGTCTGACGGAACTGACCCCCCTCCCATCAACATTAGAAGAGTTGAAGTTGGATGGGTTGGGCCTAGCGGAGCTTCCCAGATTGCGTCAGAACAAGAGAGGAACACCACCATCTTCTTCATCACTCTTATCGTTACATATTTTAAATTGTAACAGATTAACAACTTTAGAAACAGGGTTGCTAAGACATCAGAACCAGCACCAACTCCGAGTTCTCGAAACCTTGAACATTGAGCATTGCATTTCGCTTGCTTCTTTGCCGAATCATGGCTTCTCGGCCCTTGAGTCACTGAAGGTTTTGCACATTAATAATTGCTTCCAACTCAGATACGAGCCAGTAGAAAACAGTACTGCCATACTTCCTTCATCACTCATAAATTTGATAATCGACGCTTGCCCAGCTCTTCCCAATGACTCGTTCTTTATGGGCCTAGAAGGGCTTCAATCACTGGGCTCCATGTTTATTAATGGTTTCTTCAGGCCAGACATCCCTACTTTAACCTCAGTCTCTGAGGAACTGCTGCAACACTTGAAGGCACTAACACAACTTACCATTGAGGATTGCCATGGGCTAGTATATCTTGGAATCCAATCACTTGTGTCTCTCAAGGAATTGTGCATCGAAGACTGTTCTAATCTGGTTTCATGCTCGTCATCAGTGGATACAGATGAACCACTGCCTCTAGAACTTCTGAAGCTCAGACATTCACCGGTCGAGTTCATCAACAGGAAGTTGCTCGGAAGACTCACCTCATTGAAAGAGCTCCACATATCAAACGCTGATATTGTAAGCTTCCCTGAAGAGATTAAGGATGGACTACATTGCCTTACATCCCTCAAAAGGCTGTTTATACAATGTAGAGCTCTCCAAAGCTTGCCTGATGAGCTTGCAAGCATTCCCTGTCTGGAAGAGCTATACTTAACTGCATGCTCTGCTTTAAAATCCTTACCAGAGAAAGGTCTGCCTGCATCCCTTTCCATCTTGGTCATTGATAATTGCCTCTCTTTGAGAGATACATGCCAAAGAGGTGGTGCTGATTGGAACAAGATTGAGAACATCTTCTTTGTCCAAGTTCATGCTCTAAGCGACGACGACGACGACCGTCCAAATTCTACCTTAGACGACTTTTGATGAAAAATATTGATTTCATTAAGTCCAAATTTGTGGTCATGCTCATGCGTGGAGAAATACAAATGAAAACACATGGGCATTACCCCATTGTAATAAATTTGTAGCTATAAAACTCATGATTGTCCTTCCCTTGAGAAAAGAGTTATATAATGAATATATATTTTCTTTTGAATGTTGCTTGGACTGCTTGCTTGGGGTGCCATCTGCAGGGGACTCTTGAAGAGTGAATTGATTAGAAGCTTTGTTACTGTGACACTATGAACCCAGTCAAAGGAGCAGTGTGAAGCTCGGGAATTGCACACAAGATTGAATGACAGCAGCCTGACCGTTTGTTGTTTTTTGAATATGCTTGAAGTTATGCATTTACTGTAAATTTTTTTGTATGTTTTGTATGTGATGTGTGTCTGTACTAAACTGCCATGTCGGCATGTCCATCAAGTGTTTGTTAAAATGCTTTGATGATTATTGAATGAAGAATGAACCAGTTTCAAGAGTACAAGTGAAAAACCTGTCCTCTTTTAATAAGGTGGATAAACCACTTGCATTAAATAAAAGAACTGAATACAAAAAATCCACTAGACGTGGATAAAGTTAGGAAACAGCAAAGAAAACAACAAAAAATAAACCGGCAAACAGCTTCTCCCACCGGTTGGAGCGCAGAGCAGACGGAGAACCACTAGCTGTGCATCTGCAACAGGTCCTCCCCTCCGAAAAAATTTGGACAACTGAAAATGTCCACCGAAGGCACGAGCAACCCAGGTGAAACAAAATTCTCCTCCGATGTGGAACCAAAGCATGCCAAAACAAAGTTGAGGATAACTAAGTGAACATTCAACCCGCACTTCCCTTTAATAATCATGATCATCAAAACGACATGGGGACCAACCTCCGGGTGGGCCAACCAACCATCCGGGTCCAAAGGCCCAATCAAATGAACCAACACCCCACCCATTTCACTTATCAGAGAAGGCTCCACAAAGACCAAACTGACCAAAACTTCAACAACAACCTGGCCCAGCTTTAAACCCGGCCCAAATCCGACTAAAAAAGGAAAGCCCTTCCACTTCATCTCCACGTGTTGTACCCCCAAAATTTCAAATTCAAAAACCTTAACCAAATAAAGGATGCCACCAGTCACTTGCTTCTGTACGCATCTAAGCTTCGAGATCAGTGCGAGCTCCTCCTCCCAATGCAAGGAGTGACTTCTCTCGGGGAACCTCGCCCACATCCGACCAGCAGTCCTACCAGCGCAACCACCCTCTTCGGCCATCGCCACCTGAGCAACGCTCGATTGGAGACGCACCTCTCCATCACCGTTGAGGCATGGCGCCACCGTCACTGATCGCTCACAAGTCATCACCGCCCGCCCTCGTGGGAGCCGAAGCTCAACCCAGTATCGCGACCATCTCGTGGAGCCACTCCACCGTGCCAACGTCCCGATGGATTGGATCAATGGCCAAGAAGCATCCTTACTGATTTCAGACAACCGATCCTCTCCCCGCCCGGCAGAGAAACATCGGTTATCAGAGTAATCGCGCTGGACATAGACAAGGTAATAACCCATTGCCCTAACTTCGTCATTGCTACCGGAGCCACCTCGTCATCATGGAAGCCAAGCGTGACCATCACCGACCATTCCACCGGAGTGTCACTCATCTCAACAAGTTCCCCGGTGAGACTTGCCGTTGATAACCCTTCCTCTTTGCCAAGCACCGGCCGAAACACTCGCAATCACTGCCGCCTCGGCGCCACCAACGTCGGCTGGAGCGAGAGCAAAAGCTCCATCATTCCATGTACACCCAAGTCACTAGGGTGGGAGCTTGGCTCCACCACCCCGAGATCACTAATGACACCGTGCACGGAGCCATACTCCACCGCTCCCATCCCGGGCTGAGGACGATGCACCACCACATCAGTCATCTCCATCGGAGCGTCACACATCTCTAAAAGCTCCACGTTGAGACAAGAAGCAGATATCCTTTCCTCAGCGCCAAGCACTGGCCGGATCACCGAAATCACCACCTCCTGGCGCATCCCAATGTCACTGGAGCTGGAGCAAAGCTCCACCGCTCCATGACCACCCAAGTCACTAAGGAGGGAGCACGACTCCACCACCCCGCAATCATCAATAACACTGAGACAGGAGCCAAGCTCCACCACTCCCAGCCCGAAGTGAGGACGAGGCACTACCAAGTCAATCATCTTCCCCAAGTCAACCGGCACAAGTTGCTCAAACTCAGGGGAAATCTCTGTGTCCTCGAGCGTCGGGTTCAAAGAGCACCGAAAAATGCTCCCCTCGCCTTCCTCCCTCACCATTAAAGGGCCAAAGGAACTCCCCCTCCTCGGCCTCCACATGCGGATGAGAGGAGGGCACTGGCACGTACACCAGCCGACCATCAGGATCAAACATTAGGCGGACGTCGCCTTTCATTACTTTCATTGAAAAACCTGTTCTTCTTCTTCATTTTTTTTTTTTAGCTCCTATGTGAGAGATAGATACTCACAATAGAGTGCAAAATATCAAAGGAAAAACTAAACAGTAAGTACATGGCCATCAAAAGCGGAGAACAAAACACAAAAGATATTAAAGGAGATAACAACTAAAAAAATATGATTAAAAAAAAAAAACAAGTAAGACGATACAATAAAAATAGTAGACTGCTCTCAATATTAAAATTACTTCTAATGAATGTGGTTTATCCACTTTTTTCATAGTAGATTGTTCTCAGATATTAAAATTACTTTGGTTACTTATGGATTTTACTAGGGCAAATTTGTAGTACTTCTTTTAATCATCAGGATAGCCTCCTCCAACTTAGTCTTTTTAGTATCTAAATCTGCATATTCTGGTATTCACCCATATAATAAGCAATTGATCTAACTCTTCAAATAGAAGAAAGATGTGCTATACAATAAAAAATGAGAATGTTTCTTTTTTCATTACCTACCTTCTGTTTCCTTTTTTTTTAATTGCAAACTTGTAATTAATCTTCATATATTTGAAGTAAATAATAAATAATATATAATACGTAAATAAAATAAAATAAAATAAAATAAACACAAATTTATTTATTTTTTTAATAACGTAGATAACCACTAATGCATAAAAACACAAATTTATTTGAAAACACAAAATTTTAAAAAACCCACATAGAAAAAGAAAAAATTATAATAATGATAGTTTAGTTTGCCAAAAAGTTTTCACATAATAAAACCCAAAACTATATTTAAAAAATATCGATTACAATTAGTGTTGACTTGGATTCAGCCTTTAAACATGTCCATACCTCAATAAATATGTATAATGCACAAAATTACATTCCTCTAACTACCCGCTGTTATAATTGGGTGTATATATATATATATAAATATATATTTTCACCTTTGTGGATTGGGTATATATATATATATATATAAAGAAAGGAGATATTTTCACCTTTGTAGGGTTGTAGGTAAAAAAAAAAATTTAGGAGATTTGTAAGATATTGTAACTGGTGCATTTTCATACATGTATGTTCTTTTAACAATCCTTTAAATAAAAGCGTTTATCGCCTATTAATAAATATATATAGAGAGAGAGAGAGCGGGGATGCAAAGAGTATTCATAAAGAACCAAAACCTTGGAAACTTATAGCAGGACGAATTTAAATATTATTGTTTAATGGAAGATAAGGATTGAATTTAAATATATAGGACGAATTTTCTGCTGTTTTGATGGGGAGGATAAAATTCTCTCTCACAAATCTTTTCAAGAAAGGTTACAATTTTCAAAACTCCACTGATACTTGTGTCCTCTGCCACAATGCCTCTGAGAACCTTCAACATCTCTTCATCGACTGTGACTTCTCTAAACGCATCTAGGCATTTTTTTCTCAAATTTTAGAATCAAACTCTCTTTTACAGACAATTCCTTTATTGTGGACCACTTAGATACCATCCTTTGGTCCTCAACACTGACTCCTCTAGGACCTCATTTCCAGTGCAATCTTGTGGAATATTTGGCTCGAAAAAAATAATCGTATCCTTCAATTGACTGCAATACCGCATTTCAATATTATTTTTAAAACTGCTAACATGCTTTTTTTTTGTTCTCAATAGCTATTGATAGGCATCAACAAACTCTCAATGAAGCATCCCAGAAAATCAAGCACTCACTCAACTTCTTCAGCGCTAGAGCCTCAAATCCTACTGACGATTCCGACCACAACGCAAATGAAGAGTAGACGTTCCTTCTACATTTCTAGACAGGCCTGAGATGCCAGATGATGTTTTCCACATGCTTAGACTTTTATCTACTTTTTGTTTCTCTGTTTTATTTACTGTATTTTGTACCCCTCACTTCTAGTGAGAGGATCTCCCACTTTGTACTGCCGTCTTTCTTTTCAATAAATCAGTGGTTTATCCAGTTTTTCAAAATAATAATAATAATAATAAGGATTGATTCTATGTTATAATTACTTTCATTTGAGTTTAATTATAGACAGACTATCATTTGTTTGTTAGAATTAATAATAATAATATATGTGATATAATAAATCATATGATATTTGGATTAAGATAATCTATGAGAGAAAATTAATAATAAATGAAAAAAAATTATTAGTAGCTTTATTTCTTTTGCTTATTAATTTACTAATTTTATTAGTTTAGTCTAAAGCTAATAAATTAGAGAACTTAGTTCATTATAAAAAATAAATTGATTTTGATTTAATGCACAATTAGAGGCATAATTTATGGCTAATTATAAACGATGAAGTCCCTAAATCCCAAATCACTACTAAATTAATTAAAGAAGTTGACTACATTAAACAAGTAAACAAGACAAATAATTAATGGTCTTTTGAAAGAGAAGGGGATCCTCACATGTGGACATTGAACTTAATTAACCCACTCTTTAAGCATCCAAATAAAAAATAAAACAAAATCAAAATGGAGTTAATTAGAACTTTCAATCCTACCATATGCATCACTGCTTTTCATTATATATATTTAAAAAAAAACTGAAAATTTCCTCATTTGGAATTATGAATGATCAAAAAAATTTATGTAAAAATTACTCTAATTCTAATAAATAAGAAACATTTAGAGGTGGCCAAATGTCCGCTAAAGGTGTGTATACATATGTATGTATTAATATTTTTTAAACTTTCAAAATTATAATCTATTGAAAAACTAGTAAAAAGGAGAGATGAAAATCAAATAAATTGACGAATGTTGAGCGTAAATTGACACAAATAGTTTATTAGATTGAAGCATTTAACGTCTCACCCTACATGAATATTTACTCTAATAAATTAAAATTCATTCTACTTCTATATTTAATATCTATAAATTTATTATTTTAATATAATCAATTTTTTTAGTAAAAATATGTAATTTGTATAAAAAAAAAATTCAGTGTTAATAAATTAAAACAATAAATAATTAAAATAGAGATTATCTTTTCAAATATTATGAGAAACTCTTGCAATAATAGTTGAAGTGAATCGCGGAAGGCCTAACACCAGTTACGACATTAATTGAGGGCACACATGGGATAAATTACATATGGCTCTGTAAGTAATACCATTCATTGTCATATAATCTAATCTGCATAATAATTAAGAGTGTGACAAAAAATTAGGAGAAAACAGTTGTGGAGGAGAAGGTTCTAACATCAAAGAGTATGGTGATTGATCACACCTAAATTTGGGGCACGTGTAAAACCAAAATGGTGGCTTGTTTATGTGTGCATACAAGTGTCCTTCCAAAGTCATTCATTTCATTAATTAGGGTCACAAAGGTATACCACATCATATACCTTTTTAGTAGCTAGGACGCAATGTCACCATCCGCAATGAATGGTTTTTTTCCCGCCTAAATTAATTAATATCATACTTTTAATTCTTATTTTCATAATATATATATATATATATATATATATATATAATATAGAGAAACAACCTCACACATTTTAAATTCTCAGTGATCTTTCTAAAACAACAGTGAAACCACCTTCAACCTTCCACATGACATTTTAATATTATCACTCAACTAATATATTGATGGTAAAATATTCAATACTTTTTTTATACACATATGATAAAGTACTCAATCTTACCCATTCGGCTATATGAATGGAATATATCATTATTATTTTCATTATAATTTATATTTATATAATGATGTAATTTATATGTAATTAATGTTAATAACTACATAGTCTACTGATACCATTTATTTTGCGTAGAATATTCATATTTTTTTATAAAAAAAAAAATTTAAATCTCAGTTCATACAAAATGAAAATACAAATATATTAAAATATTAACTCTACTCATGTGCAAACTCCTAACATAATTTATCCACATATTGTATAAAAAATGATTAATAATTTCATCCGTTCAAGTACTTTTTTCCAGTTATTATATTTATTTATTTACTATTATTTTAATATTTTTATATCAATAACATGGCATTTAAATCATTCAAATAAAGTAAATGTTAATTCGTTTGGGTTTGTTTATATAAATTGAATAATATAAAAATAGTTTGAGCATACTTCAATTTGCAAGCTATCATGTTAGAATATATTACGTGACAACCAACTTCTAGTATAGGAAACTTGTTAGAATATAGTACTTATATGGGTCTATTTTTTGTTATAAAATAAATAAATAAATCATATTTATTAAAAAAAAATCATAAACATACAAAACACTAACAACCGATATCAAAAGTCAACTCCACTAAAAGTGGGGGAGTGAGCACGGGATACAACAAAAAACCAACTAAAGAAGTAAAAAACAAAAGAGTCAATTAGAGGAAAGGATCACCTTAGGGATCAATTTTTTTATCTCATATACATATTGGTGGAATGTTTAAAAAACAGAACTATTAATTGATTTTTAGTGAATACAAAGTTTCTTTTTTTATATAAATTCAAAGTCTTTCGGTAATTATTATAAATAAGACTCCATGAATAAATTGGAACCTTCATAAGTTTTTTAGAAATATGAGAAAATTATCAATAAAATTCAAACCTCCAACCTTTAATTTGGGAGGGAAATGAAAACAATACTCTATTGTTGTAGTGCTTTAATAATATTTAAATTTTTATTTTTATATAAAAATAAATAAAGATGAAGGTGTGGTTTGATATTTGACGTGGCAGTTGACAGCACTAAATTAGGTGCCGCCCTGGACCAACATATGTAACCTGCACACACTGATGAGTAGAGTGCTAATTAAGGTCTTAATTATATGTAATTATGTGTGTTATATTTTTTTAATTGCCGACCAAGTACCATCAGCAATAATAATGTTTTTTTGTGGCCATCTTGTGACATTGAACCGCATTGTAAAATATGTTTTATATAAATTTTTATTATTTAGAGTTTGAAATACGTCAAATGTATTGGTCTCAAAAAAAAAAAAATCCCAACAGTTGTGGAGCAAGTTTACAGTGCAATCTCCTCATCCGAGTATGTATAAACCTTGATTATTTTGATAGTTAGACCACTAATTCTAATGAACTGAATCTAGTATCAAACTCAATCAAAATATTTTAACCCTTTGTTTGCTCTAGTATTACCTAGAATGATCGATCTACCCCCTTGCAATCATTCCCTGAGTGTCACCTGTGCCTTTGACTTTGCTATTACTTTTCTTGTAGTAAATTCTACTTTATTACTAATAGATTACATAGTATATCTTTAGATCATTGTTAGAGTAATATACTTTTATGTATAACATATATGTATGCTTCTTTTGTTTTTTTTTTTGTTCATGTATATTTTTATATACTCTTGTATCTATTTATTGGATTGTTACCCTAATGAAATATAGCTTTTTCTCTCACATTTCTTTACCATCATTATTTCTATTGTGTTTTCATTTGTTTTATATTTTTCGAAATTTTTTTTTCGGATTTAATAATGAAGTTATAGTTTATCACTTTTATCGAAGATAAAAATTAGTTATATTAATAAAAAATCAGTTATTGTGTCGTTTTGTTCTCAGTGTTTTTTATAGTTCTCTTCTTTCTTTCGTTTAATGAATTTATCCATTTAAAAAAAAAATCATAATGCAGTGAAAATATTTACATATGTATAATCATAACAAAGAAATAAAAGCATGCCACCTCTATTTTATGGATTAACTTTTTTACCATATTCACGGATAGAAATGATTTCTACACAAAATATTTTTTTTTATAAGTTAGTGGGGATCATTTATATTAATAAATGAAAACTTTTAGAAATATATAAGCACAGGTCTCCAAAATAGACCCAAGAAGTCAAAAGCATAATATCAAAATAGACCCAAGAGGATCATGCAATGTGGTAGCTCAACTCCCCACACTTTTTTTGTCTTCTTTTGTCAACCCATGAACCCTCTCCTCATTTGAAACTCAACCCTTGTTTCTTTTTACCCTTTCATTATCCTTTATATATATGTAATTTTATATAACTCGGGTAACATTAATTTTTTTAAATAAAAGATATATTTATTTATGTATACCCACTAAATCTTTTAGTAATTATGATAAGTGTAATCATTTTCTACATTCATATCGGTTTTAGTGACAATATAAAAAGTAAGCATTTGTGCCTGTACGTTAAGAAAACATATCATTTTAAAAAAATAAAATTACATATATACCCTTAAAGGGTTGATCTCGTCAATTTCTTTTACAAATAAATAAATCATAATTTTATTAAAAAATAAAATGAGTATAAACAAATGAGGTATAACAAATATCCACTAAAAATAGAGATATACTATAAATAAAGAGCAGAAAAAAAAAACAAATAATAAAATAATTAATATGACAAAAGAACAAAAGTATGAAATTTAAAATGGGGATGTATATATCAACAACTGAGTTTAAAATCTGTATGTTAGGATGGAACGCATCTCATATTGAAAATTTTGAAAACTGAATCATTTTCTTTATGGCTCCAGTAGTAAAAATATATTGATAAATATATTAAAAATAAAAAATATATATATAATTATATAAAAATATATAAATATGCCTTACAAAGTTAAACAGAAAAAATATTAAATATTTGAAGATATTTCATAATTAACTCCCCTCAAAAATATATTGAAAAAAAAATCTTAATTATTCAAATATAAACCGTTGTAAGGTTCTACTTGTACTTACACCATTAAACGCACACCAAAAAAATGAAAAATTGAGTGTAGAAACAAATACCAATTTTATTATCATTTTTGTAGAAAGCAATTACCATCTTTAAATTAACATACAAAAACTTTTGCAACATTATCATTATAATTTTTAAAATGGATCAATCTTATTATTATTATTAATTATTATTATTATTATTACATAATAATAATGAATAAAATAATTTATAAAAATAAAAAAAAAAGCTTCAAATGCAAACAATAACAATCTCTCTAATGAGAAACTCTATACAACCTCTCAACCTTCAGAGAGAGACAGAGAGACAGAGAGAGAGAGCTCCATCAATGGCGCCGCTCCTCCTCGTCTTCCTCCTCTTCTCCCTCTCCGGCGCCGATAACACCTCGCCGGAGATCTTACTCACCCTCTGCGGCTCCAACAAGACCAGCAACGCCCAAGCCTTCGATATCAACTTCGTTAATAGCATGGAGCTCATCTACCAGAACATCACCGACCATGGCTACGGCGTTGCCGTCTCGGGCACCTCCGACACCGTCTTCGGCATCGGCCAGTGTTTCAACTACCTCTCCTCCGTCAATTGCCAGCTCTGCTATGCCGAGAGCCGTGTCAAGCTTCCCCACTGCTTGCCGGCCACCGATTCCCGCATCTATCTCGACGGCTGCTTCCTCCGTTACTCCGATCGCAACGTTTCCACTCAATCCACCGATCTTAAGGACACATCGATCTGCGGGAATTCCTCCACGGTGATCCCATCCACTTCTACGGTGACTTCTTTGTTGAAGAATATCACGGAGGCGGCGCTCAATAATTCGAATTACTATGCGGCGGCGAGCGCCTCCGTCTCGTCGGATTTGACGGTGTACGGGATGGCACAGTGTTGGAAATCTTTGAATTTGAGTGGATGTAGAGATTGCTTGGAAAAAGCTGTCAGTAATGTCTCCCACTGCCTTCCGGCCTCCGACGGCAAGGGTTTGAATGCTGGTTGTTTTGTCCGGTACTCGACGGAGCCTTTCTATTTGTCTAGTTCGTCCTCCGGTGGTGGTTCTTCTTGTAAGTAATCTTTCAAAGTTCACATCTTTGAATTCTTTGCTTTCGTTCGCTTGAATGAATGAATGAATTTGTTTGGGGTTTGCTCGTTGAAGCTGGGAGAATTTTGGCGGTTGTGTTGGGGTGTGTTGCTGCTGCAGTGGTGGTGATTGGAGTTGCAATTTGGTGGATGAGGAGAAGAGGTGCTCATGATTCTAGTGATGGTAATCACTGATCAAAGATGAGATTTTTTTATTCTTTGTTTTGTTATTTGTTTGTTTGATGAATTTGTTGAAACATTGCTGCAGATGAGGATGGATCAGGGGAATTCATTAGATCAATTGCAGGATCTCACCTTAGTTTCAAGTATGAAGTTTTATCCAAAGCAACAGATAATTTCAGCCAGATCAACAAGCTTGGCCATGGAGGTTATGGTTCTGTTTACAAGGTATTAAAGGGAAGAGGAACTCTCTTTATTAGTGTGATTTCTTTTGCTTGTTTGATTGAATTGGTGTTGTTAATGGTGTTAGGGAGTGTTACCAGATGGAAGAGAAGTGGCAGTGAAGAGATTGTTCTTGAATACAAGGCAATGGGTTGATCAGTTCTTCAATGAAGTCAGTCTCATCAGCCAAGTTCAGCATAAGAATCTTGTTAAGCTTCTTGGTTGCAGTGTTGAAGGACCTGAAAGTCTCCTTGTTTATGAGTACCTCTGCAACACTAGCTTGGATAAATTCTTATTCGGTATGAATTCATATCTATACTTTTCTCTTAATTATTATTATAACCGGTGAAACAAATGGTATGATGTGAATGATAATTATCAGATTCTTTCAAGAAGACTGCTTTGGATTGGGAAAGGAGGTTTGATATAATACTTGGAACAGCAGAGGGTATTGCTTATCTGCATACTGCTGCACAAGTTAGGATCATTCACAGAGATATAAAAGCTAGCAATGTTTTACTAGATGAAAGATTCCGGCCGAAGATAGCTGATTTTGGCTTGGCGAGGTATTTTGCCGAGGGTCAATCTCATCTTAGCACTGGACTTGCTGGAACATTGTAAGTTTTGAGAAAAACCAAATACAATTATATTCTTCATATCATTCTTTGTTATAACTAAACTGTTTCATTCTCATACAGTGGTTATATGGCTCCTGAATACATTGTTCACGGGCAGTTGTCGGAAAAAGCTGATACATATAGCTACGGTATACTTGTTCTAGAGATAATCACTGGAAGAAAGAATCAAAATTCAGTAGCAACATCAACAGATGGCCATTCTCTGATATCTCTGGTAAATTTTTTTTTTTTTTTTTTACTTTAGTAACTGAAGAATACGAACTTCATTCGAAACATTCTAATTATTTGTTGGCTTCAACTAGATATGGAAACACTACACTGAGAAGACGCTGATTGAACTTCTGGATCCTAATCTCCAAGGACAATGCTCGGAGGAGCAAGCTCTCAAGATATTCCATATCGGTCTTTTATGCGCACAAGCTTCATCTGGTCTCAGGCCACATATGTGGAAGGTGGTTGAAATGCTTATGAGCAAATCTCAAGACCTCCCTCTTCCAACACAACCTCCTTTCATCAACATCAAAGGTGCCGATGTTTGCAGCAGTTCAGGCTCTGGAAGCTCTTACAAATACACATCCTCATCAAAATCCGGCCATTCAGTGAATCAAATGTCAGTGAGCCAAATGCAAGGAAGATAAAAATCATCAAGAAGAAAAAAAGAAAAAAAAAGAAAGTTTACTTCATCTAAAACAACAGAATGTTATTCTTTCATTTTTGTTTATAATGTTTGTGTTGATGTATGTGTACAATGTACATACATACACTAAAAAAAGAGAGTTTGTTGTGAAGTTTGTTGGCCATATATGAACACAAAGCAATTCTGCATAAATTTTGAACAGCCTCAGCCTTAGCCTTAGCCTTAGCCTCAATGTTTGACTTCAAACTTGTTATTGAGTTGAGGAAACAAACTCATCAATGCTGACATTCTGATGTTGAGATCTTGCTACCATTTTCTTTCTTTTACTTAAAATTCATAGCACATGCTTATGTGGGGTAGTCTTTATGCAGCCAGGTCACAATTCATGTTTAGACATTGAATTGGATAGGGCTCATATCTCACCCAAATGTTTTATTTAATGGTTGTGGTCCATTAAGACAGCAGTCTCACATCTCATGCTATTATTTATTATTTATTGTGTGGTCCATTAATACCTCTGATGAAGAATTCAATGGTAATTAATATGGGTCAGCAAAAGGGTAGTAATTAATAAAGGTGTTTTTAAATTAATGCCCGTGCAAACACAAAAAAATATTAAAATATCTTCATAAATTCCACTTTTTTATTCTCTAATTTTGACCCCAAATACCCCTCCGTTATTTTTTAAGTTAGTCTTAGTTGTCATGTTTTAAAGCTTTTCTTTGTTCTTTTTTTACTTGTCATATTAAAAATCTTATGCAGTATTACATAATTTTTTTCCAAATTAAAACTTTTCTCTGTTCTTTTTTATTTGTCATATTAAAAATTTTGTGCAGTATTATATAATTTTTCCAAATTTACGTTTTAATTTAATGTACTTGTATAATTTTCAATAAATCACAATCAACTAAACATTAAATTATATAATCCACTAATGAAGTTTTAAATAGAGGTAGTTTTGAAAGATAATAAATTTTTTTTATAAAATAAAGATAACTAATTTTTCTTAATCGGTGTGAATTAAATAAATATGACACATAAAAATGAACAAACAACTTTTATTTTATAAAATAAAGATGTACTCATTTTTATCAAAATAATAATAATAATAATAATTATTATTATTATTATTATTATTAAAAATTAAAAAAAGATAAAAGAGTGGTATATAGGTAATAATCTTAAACTTTGAAGGGGTATGTATATATGAAACAAGCAACTTTAGAAGCGTACGTTGATGTCTTGAGAATTGGATTTCTGGATAAATTGATTGGTCCTTTTTATTTATTTATTTATTTTTGGCTTTTATGATAAATTCAAGATTTCTAGATCGCTGAATCGCTGATGTAGATATTCTTGAGAATTGGTTTTCTGTGAAGACTAACCAACATTATTACCTTAGAATTCAGTCCACCTTCAAAAGTATGATATTTTTTTGACAATGATAATCTCATAAATGCAATTAAATTTCCAGTTTTGATCTAAAAATCTTGAATTCATCATTAAAAACCCACCCATTAATTTATTCAGGAAAAAGTTAGAAACACAATTTTCAACCACCAACATTTTATTCCCATGTCATAATTCTGAAGAAAGAAAAACTTGCTCATTTTTTCTGACAAATCTGCACTCTAATCTTTCTCAATCACTTTCAATTTGTGTCTGAAAATTGACAATTTGGAGCATTATTTCCATAGTCAGAAATCATCATGCCAGCAATCAAAAAGAAACAACCACATTTCTATCAAGAAAGCAACATAGCTTGTACATTCTGAATTCCAATGCAAAAAAACAAACCTATCATCCATTTGAGGCAATGAATTAACATGAAAACTTGATCAACAAGGGGTGACCGAAAGGACTTGCATGTTATTAATAATTTTTCACTTCTATTTGTACAGGCTTATCCATTCTCAATGACAAAGCTTAACATCTGTAATTGTTCTTCGGCAAGCCATCCTGTTACCGGATTTATGTTCAGCAGTCATCGAAGTCTACTCAGAATGTTGAGCACATGAATCAACCATGGCATGGAAGTACTGCTATATATGATATACGAACGATCTTTTATGTGAACAAGCAATGCAATTCGGCATTAAGTCATATTGTAGGAACTATAATATGTTCAAACTACTACTTTCAAAGAGATGAAGCATTACCTGCTTCTCGAAAATATATCAGATGATTCACACAATGCCTGAATGATACATTAACAAGTGGATACTGTATGAGAATGCCCTTGGGTTGCTTTGTAGCATTGTAGGCTGCAAAGAGGAAGATTTGATTTGGAATCCCGGTACTTGTACGTGTTTGTACATGACGGGCGGGCGCATTTCTCACGGGGAGGAGGATAACTGTCGAACAACAAGTACAATGTAATTAGAGCTGAAGTCGAAGCAAGTGGTAAACTCTTATGAACTCTTTAAGTCTGACCTGCATGGCTTGGAGTCGAATATGCTTGGGAGGCCCACATCATCAGCAAATGTCACAACAGTGCCAGTTGGCCCCATGATCCATCTAATGGTATTTGGAGCTAATGTCAAAAAGTTTGCGGCCCTCTCCTAATTCAACAACATGTTCAAAATTTAGCATTTGCTTAACTATGAATTAAGTGGCACGATGAGGTGGAAGTTCAATACCTGTGCCTTCTCATCAAGCTCCTTAAGCTTCTCCTCTTCCTTTTTCTTTTTCTTTGGATCTTGTCCTAAGATCTTACTTATAGTTGCAGCCTGCAAATAAAGAACTGAATGAGTCACATCTGATTCCAAAAGGTTAATGCAGTCCAAATGAACTAGAGAAAAACCTCCAATTCTCTATTGGCTTTCTCGACTTGCATTCTTCGTCTTTGAGCAGCTTCAGCTTTTTTTGCCTGCAGCTCAACTTCAGAAAGCTTCTCCTTTTGTTCTGTGATCAGAAAACAGAGGAAATAGCATGTCAGATACCATACAATCTACATAAATTATCAAAAATTCATTTTCCTCGAACACATGATAAACTCAGTTGTCTTACTTCTTGGAGGAGCAGGAGGCAGTCCATTTGGAAACTCAATTAAACTTGAGCCAGTGCTACCATCTTTACTTGACTGGAGCGCCCGTTGACGTGTTGTGAGAGGCTCTGCTCGCGAATCAGTTAATGCATCAACCGGCTCTTTCTGCTTCTTCTTTTTGGCCTCTAGTCCTGTATCAGAACCAGGTTCTTCCTCTTCCATGTAATCAGCATCATCAGACTCTTTACCTGATTTTGATCTCCTTCGATTGTCCTTTCCCGACCGGGACACATAATCCTCATCAATATCATATCCAGTTCTCTTACTCTTGGACATTTTTGATATTTTCTTTTTCTTTAAACTGTCCTCCTCATCATCTTCATTCTCAGCGCTATAATCTCTTGTGACCTTTGCCATTTTCAACCTCTCAAGATAGCGAATCTCATCATCTTCATCAACTTCATCAAATGCACCATCTAAAACCCGCTTCTTAGGAACTCTCTTGCTTTTACGAGTAGGCTCAGAAGAGCTAATGCTTTGGGATCTGTCTACTTCCTTCATGGACAAACTGCCTTCTGTTATTTTGCCCCTCGAGTCTACCTTTGTTCCACGAGAAAATCCACCTCCAAAGTCCTTCCATGCCCATTACCTGTGTTGCGGAATTTCCTCTTTCAGAGGGAGAGTCCTCCTCATCTGATGTTTCCTACATCAATATGGATGTTGAACATGTTAGAATAAACCAAGCAGCATATTTTACAATAACAACAACAACAAAATGGTAATAAAAAATAATAATAATAATAATAATAATAATAATAATAATTGGATAAGATATAAATGTCAGCAAAAGGCTATCCTAAAGAGTGACATAAAGAGCAAGCATTTCTGAACATTGTTTACGATATAGAATCATATCAAGAACATGAGTGTCATGAACATATGAACTACCGGAAGAATAAGCTTTTGTCGATGCCGAGAAGAATCTGAAGAACGTGAAACCTTAGTTGATGAATCAACTGTGTTGCCAGTCTCCAAATTGGATTTTGCATGAATAGTGCGTACAACTCCACCAACCTTGAGCTTCACCTTCTTTAACTGCTTACTCTCAGCAGATCCATTGGAACCTCCAGCTGACTGGCTCATGCCATAGCCATCACCATTCCTACCAACATGCCCATCAGGGGATCTCGCCTGCATTTCAATGTTTTCTCTGGCTTTATTGTTAGATTTCCAGTTAGCCAGAGCAAGGGCACCTTCGCTAGATCGCCTTAATTCCGAGCCACTATGTCCTGGTGCACTGCCTCTTGAACTACTACTTCTATATAATGCATCCACATCTCCAAACTTCCTATCTTCTCTCCTGATCTTCTTCGAGGAACCCAAACCTTCAATTTTATTAATTGAAGCAACCTTTTGTGAAGAGCTGTTCAGACTGAACTCTTTCCTTGGGAAACTAGGAGCATAAGAGGTATTGTCATCGGAAGAAACCTTGGTTGCATTATCAGAAGATGGAGTAGACGAAGGTGGAGATTGATCACGGTTCTCCACTACAAACTGAGAATCTGGTCGAGGCCGCCTAGACGTAACAGTTCTCCGTCTTTTCACTGCAGATACACCACTGAATCCAGAACCTCCAAAAGCTTCCATCAGAAAGTATCCTACTCAAACCAAGGCACCAATCACCAAGTATCAGAATGACGGATATGAAAAGCATTGGACAAGTCAAGCTCAAACAACACAAGATACTAAACAAAGACAAAAGCAACAATGTATCAGCACATTCAACTACAAACACAATGCTAAAGGAAACAAAAAATGGCAGATAAACAAACTCTAAACCATCAATCCCCACACACAAAGTTTAGATAAACAAAATACATAGCAAATCAACACAGCAACCAAATTGAACATGCATGCATCCTTGCATCCAAAAATATCAGAACAGCTACTAATCAGTACCTTCAAGAACAGAAACCACTAAGAAAGCCCATGAAAGGGTTGAGGACAAAGAGTACCACATAATCAAGAAAGATAAAAGCAACAATTCATATCAACACATTCAACTACAAACACAATGTCCAAAGGAAATAAAACAATGGTAGATGAACAAACTCTAAACCACAAACCACACACACACACACACACAATGGCTACAAACACAAAGTTTATATGAACAAATTATATAGCAAATCAATAGACAAACCAAATTAAACATTCAGCCATGCATCCAAAACCATAGCTTCAGCATCAATAAGAAAATCAAATGAATGGAAACCAAAAGAGTCCCCATTCAACAACCCCAGCAGGAAAAAGCAACCCAAACTACAATCCAACGATAAAAATCTCACCTTGGCGAAGATTCCCGAGACCTCAAAGCCACAGAAACTCGGTAGAGAATCGAAGCGGAGGGCGAGAGAGAAGAAGAGAAAGGCACAAAGATGGGATTTTGATGGGATTGGAGGAGTAGTAGTGATATGAGGATGAGAATTAGGGAAGTTAGGGTTAGGGTTTCATCCAAATAATCTCGTTCCTTCTCGATTGATGGCTTAGGGCTCGAGAAGGCCGGGCCTTTTAGTCCATGAAGGAGATGATGGTGAGGTCTTTTGGTAATTATCTCCATCTTTTTTTTTTTCCTTTTAATTTTCTCTTTCTCATCATTTGGTCCATTTCTATACCCCTCCTTCACTATATATACTTTTTAATAATAATAATAATAATAATAATAACAATTTTTTTCATAAAATAATAATAATAATAATATAATGTGTGCAAGCAAATATATAAATTTGTTTATTATCGGGGCAAACCACCAATGCACACTCTGTATTT
Source organism: Dioscorea cayenensis subsp. rotundata (assembly GCF_009730915.1). Lineage (NCBI taxonomy): Eukaryota > Viridiplantae > Streptophyta > Magnoliopsida > Dioscoreales > Dioscoreaceae > Dioscorea > Dioscorea cayenensis. The sequence goes on from NC_052477.1 coordinate 1,044,955, forward strand.
ATGCTTTAACAATGATGAGAGTCGAATCCACAACTTTTTATATGGGAGTCAAATATCTTAATCGTTCTGTCATTGCAATTGTAGTATGTATATAAAATAATTTTTTTAATTTTAATTATAAATATATATTCATCAATTTTATTAAAATACATAAATAAGAAAAAATAGGTTTTTCTTTAATAAAATTATAAAATATGACAACTTTGCCTTAATGTTGTTTGATAAAAAAATAGTCACTATGCATATTTTAACAAATTTAGAAATATATGATTTCATTGATAAAATTTAAACATTAAGCATACTAGTGAATTGAGGGCAAGCTAGAAAGTTATAAAAATATATGAAAAATACTAATAAGATATTTTCTTATATACTACTAATAATTACTAATACATATAATTACTCCTATAATAACCTAATCACTAGTAAACATTTAAAACTATCAATAAGAAGGATCATTCATCCGTAATTACTTTATTAACTCTAGGATCATTATATTTATATATATATTATACCCATGGTTTATCTTTGGTAATATCTCTCACCCTTCATGTGATTATCTGAATTTGTATCTTTTCACCTTCAAAGTTTTACTTAAACAAAGATCACAAAACTTTCATCCAATTTTTTGCACAATAACCTCCACCATTTATATTACAAAATTAAACATCAATTAAATCTCTCAATGGAACAAAGAAATATTAAATCATTGGACAATTAACACACATAAAACATCCAATATATATATATATATAATATGACAAGCTTCACCTTATTCTTTCACATTAATCTCCCCCATTTGTGCATTTTATTGAAACAAAGAAGGAAGAGATCATCAAATAAAACACACAAGTCTCCATTATACTTTGACAAACCTTCATTTTTAATCTCTTCACACAAATCATGGCTTTAAATTATACTTGAGGTCAACAATATTGGTAGCCACCTTTCTGAGTTCCTCATCTTCTGTGGCTAACAAAGAGACCTGAATCACTGCAGCCATCATTGGATCTGTGTAACTGTCTATGCATGTTCCAATATCGGTAAGCGCCGCATCGATGCTAGTCGACTTTGTGGCAAAGTCAGCATCACCCAATGCCGTCTGATATTCATATTGCATGGATGTATAGAAGTCTAAAGAGGAACTCTACATCCAAAAAAAAAAAAACAGACTTAATTAGACATATATATTTAGATCAACATATGTTTAATTATCGTCGATAATACTTACATTGAGAAGTGTAACCATGGAAGGTAAAGTTGTAGGGGATGCAATGAAGTTATTAGCCTTGGCTATGGTTGAGTTGAGTTTATCAAGAGCGAAGAGAATGTTTGCTTTTACGGCGGAGGATAAATCAATGTCGGCATTTGGCAGAAAACCTGCATCAATGGCAGTTTGACAGACATGAGGATAGGTGGTGTCATTGCAAAATGGATTGAGCTTGCTCGAAGGAGCTTTGGCGATGACTTGAGGGACCGGGACGGCATATGAGGATGACCGGGAGACGCAATCAGTGGCCATTGAGAGAATTATGGAGAGAAATAATGTCATAAGAATAAGGACATGGTGTGGCCTCATTGTTGCCATTGTGAGGATGAAGAAGAAGAGGCCAGAGATTTGAGGAAAAGAGAAAAGAGCTATAAAGAAGAGAAATACAAGAGGGTTTTTTTTAAGGGGTTGAAAATGATGGAGCTCTTAACAGCAAAATGCTAAAGCGCCTTTTTCTCTGTGCCTTTGCTTTGTAACTAACTTAACTGTCATTTTGCAGCATTGCAAAAAATAAATTGTCTAAAGTTGGATGGTGATAGAGTTTGTTGATATAATGAGTTATGTGTTTTCTTGGCAACCATATGCCTTCAAGTGGTTTTCTTGATATTTATAAAATTGTGATTTTTTTTATATATAATTTTAAAAGAACTACATTTGATTTTGATAACAAGACATTGTAATTGGTGCACTTTTATACTTGTCTGTCTTTTGACAATTCCTTAAATAGGAGAAGCTTATCCCTTATTAATAAAAAAAACTTTGATAATAAGAGAAGGATTGAAAATTAATTAAGAAAAAAATGAATGTTAAGTTTGATAAAAGATTTTAATTTCTAAAATGGAGTTTCTCAGAAAATATATAATCAATAAAAATGATAGAATGAAATTTTGATGAACCAATTTTAAACGGTTAGGAAATTATGTGGTCAATAAAAATGATATAACAAACTTTGGTTAAACTCATTTCAATTCTTAACTCAAATAAAAACTTTTTAAGGCAAGCATTAAGGATCACAGGGTTTCGTTTGCACAATTTTTTTTAATGAATTGCTTTCATGCACAACCTTCAATTTTCAATTTTTTATTTTAATTTTTTAACAGTACTTTGTCTTCTTGGTTGATACATAGTCATTATTTTTTCTTTAAATGAAGTGGGATATGAGCATATGTAATTACGGTGTTTGGACAAAGCAATAAGAGCCTACTCATACACCCTCGCTCCGCCAATGAAAGGATTGAATTGCAAGTCTACATCACAGCGGGACCTTTTGAATATTTCACAAACCAAGTCTTTTACAGCAGAGTAATGACGTAATGACACCTAACCAAAAGATCTTTGGCTATTGGGATCATTAATTAAATTCTTTAATGAGATAAAATCATCATACATACACAAACATTAATAAAATTAAGGAAACAAAATAGACATCAAATCATTATATATTTGAGTGAAACAAATTAAAGAAGGAAAGGATCATCAAACAAACCACACACAAACATCCACAATCTTCCTCTTTAATATCTCAATCATATGCAGAGCCAAGAACAGCTAAAAGAAATAAAAGAGGAGAGAAAGAGATACACATAAAATAAATAGAGAAAATTATAACTTTAAACCATTCTTAAGGTCAATAATATTGGTAGCTGTCCTCCTGAGTTCCTCATCTTCTGTGGCCAAAAGAGAGATTTGAATCACTGCAGCCAACATAGGGTCTGTATAACTATCAATGCAAGTTCCGATATCGGTAAGAGCAGCATCGACATTCGTCTCCTTTGTAGCAAAATCAATGTTACTCAAAGCAACATGATATTCATATATCATGCTCTTATACATCCCCAAGCAACTACCCTATATATTTCAAGAAAAAAAAAAAAAACTCAAATTACATTTTCAATTATATATATATACATTTAAAAACTAACATGTTGTTAATTATTGTAGTAGTACTTACTCTAAGGAGTGCAACCATGGAAGGTGATGTTGTGGGGCTTACAATGAATTTCTTGGCAGCATTTATGTTATATTTGAGTTTATTAATGGCGAAGAGAATGTTGGCTTTTGTCACAGAAGGAAGGTCATTGCCGGAGTTCGGTAGAAGCCCGGCATCGATAGCAGTTTGGCAAACAATGGGATAGGTGGTTTGGTTACAAAAGACATTGAAAGGGTTCAATGGAGCAATAGAGACTACTTTAGGGAGCTGAATGGCGTATAAAGAAGAACGAGGAACACACTTAACCGTCCCTGCAGAAAGAAGGGAGAGGTAAGACGAGATGGTGATGAGAAGAAGGAGGACATGTTGAGGTCTCATTGTTGCCATTGTGAAGATGAAGAGGAAGAGACCAGAGATTTGAGGAAGATATGTGGAATTATATAGAAAAATTAATAGATATGAATGAAAAAAAAAAAAGAATGTTTTATTAACGGTAGAAATGAATGATGCCTTTAATAGCTAAATACTAAATTGTTCAATTTTTTTTAACTAACTTGCTTTACTTAGATTAACAAGTAACTTATTTTTGGAATTTAATAAATCAAGGAGATATATTTATTGAATATATATATATATATATCTTAATTAGAGCCCAATGGCATGACACAAGTGTGCTAAAGGGGAGGGCAATGATCTGAATCTTTTTGTTTTCTCTATTGTTCATGCAATGTTCATCAATACTATTCATAAGGCTGGGTGCAGTGGTTTTACTCCTCCAATATTACAGGACAGAGGATTATCTTAAAAGGTTCATAAGCCACTATAACAGATGCAGTTCCGTACCTCTACTAATGAGAACTCTTGTCACCTATTATTCAATATATATATTATCGTTTGCGTTCTTTTGTTTTCAGTTATCGTTTGTATTTTGTCACCTCTATTTCTGATGGGAACTTTGTTTTTATATGTTATTTTTGTCTATTATATATATATATATATATATTGTGTTCAATGGTGGTTTATTCACATTTATCAATATAAACAACCACTACTTGGTGTAGTGGTATGTTACTTCAATAGTGAATGGGCTGATCCAGAGTCGAATCTCTGGGTTGGCAGTGCTGTTACAATACTGTGCACATAATGAAAATAATGTATAAAAATATTGTAGCTATACTGTTTATTAACTATTTATGGATCCCTTGTGGGAGGATGTCGTTTCCCTCCCCTCCAAGGTTACAAGGCAGGGGGATTTATTAATTTGGTTTGGTTCCTGAAATATCTTCTGGGCCTGCACATTATAGGAATCTAATTGCCACATGTGACGTCTGACCGAGTTAATAAATCTCTAGGGGATCGTTAAGCCACCATAAATGGTGCACCTCCGTACCTGTCACGCCCCGAACTCAGCTCTATGGACCTGGGACGCCGACAAACGGCCGTACACCTACAAGGCCGAAACCAAGTAGGCATACAAGGCCTCAAAACCTGAAAAAAAAAAATAACAATAAGATTATGAGCTTGGGAGCCCAGTAAGTAACCACTAAAAATATCGGGATCACAAAAAGTTCAATAATTTCCAAAAATATACAAAATGTAACATAACGGAACAAATATCAAAATAAAATCCAGAAATCAGAAATAATTCAAAACAGACTTAGTTTACCAAAATAACGAGCATATAAGTCCCCCAAACAACTAATGCCAAAACAAAATATCAGAACTCATTTATTTAAACTCGGTGACCCGAGTTAGATTTCAGAACTCATAGGTTTACCCTCCGTGACCCGAGCCAGAATATCAGAAGCCGTTATTCTTCACCGACGGAACGGTGCGAAACTATAGTTTCTATGTCAGAAGTACGTGTCGACATGGGCAGTGTTTAACCCCCAGTGACAGGGTTATTGCATTGTTAATTGGGGACTACGAATTTCTATACAAAAATATACCAGGTCCAAAATTATTGTTAACGCAATAACACTCAAATTTAGTGATCCCATTTTCTAACAAAAAGTATTCCAATTATATCAAATAATCAATTATTAACTAACAGAATAATCCACACAATAAAAAAAAATTAATTAAATACGGAAATAGCCCACTAAAACAAAAATATCATTTCCCAGTAATTCAAATAAATGCAATTAATCATGAATTAAACAAATAAACTAATTAAACAAATATACTAATTCAAAAAATATATATATATACACCATGAATCCGTATTTTCCTAAAATAAATAAATAATAAAATAATAACTAAAATAATATAGAAATGTTTATTTTCTAAACAATAAAATCCAAATTAACAAAATGATTATATAAACCATTATCGAAAATCAGAAGTTGCATATACATATATTTACAGATTTATATGTGGTTTACTTACATGTCGATCGCTCAAAAACCCCCAAAATCCTACGATATTTCTTTTGAGACAAAAGCCCTCGACGGAGAGCCTATCCCGTCACCTCGCCCGAGCACCAGCACACCAAATCGAAAAGAAAAAAAGGAGAAGAGGGAAAAAAAACTAATCTCTCCCTCTTCTTAATCCAAACAAAGATCCATAACGAGAGAAACAAAGAGACGTCGACTAGAGTTTTGAAACCTAATTAAAAGATAAGTAAATAAAATTCCGTAACTGCCATCAATGCACAATAAATAAAATAATTAAAAAAAAGGTGTGGGGCCCACAGTACCTGTATGCCCCTTGGCACCCATTGTGAGGCGGCTCTTGTCGCTTTTGTAAAAAAAAAAAAAAAACATTTATCAATATATATATATACATGCTTTGATGACCACATAGATTGATTCTAATTAAATGATAAAAAGAGTAAAAGGATGGTATAACTACAAGACCAAATAATTTGACTCTCTATAAATTAGTCCACCAACACAAGATTTTGAAGTCTTCATTTTTCAAAGGTTGGTCAACGCAATTAAAGCAAGAACTCAAAGAAATGTTTTTTTTTCAATGTTGGAAAAAACATAGCATTGGGAACGAGATCCAACTTTTTTTTTTTAAATTAATTCCATTAAAAAAAAGAAAGCTTTTTTCCTACATTGAAAACAGTGCAAATGTAAACTCTCTTTTGCAATTAAATTGATAATAAATAAAAATAACTCAAAATAGATCTATTAATGTAAATCAATATTGGGATGAACTTATAACTTCAAGGGTTTATGCCAAAAAAAAAAGAAAAAAAAAACTTAATATGTGCCTTAAATAACTTTTTGTTGATAAAATTAATAAAAAAAAATTGTATGATTTATTACATATTTGTGGGCACATTGCACATGATGGAAGAAGAGGCAAATGGAATTTTCTTAATTACATGCCAGTATAAAAATAATGATAATGTGTCCCATCAAGTAATCAAGAATAATAAATAATAATAGGAATACAATAATTTAAGAAAATTTTGACCATATGTTTAGTGGAAAATAGTTTATCAAAATGTTTTTATATAATGAATTACATTGTACATAATTAATCCTTTTTTAAAATAGAATTCCTTTTGTGCTTTGAAAAAAAATAGAATTTTTTATATTTGAAAAATCAATTAAATTATTACTAATGTTTCCTTGAATATTACTTCTAATTCTAGTTATAGTATTGTTTGAAACTCAAATGCCAAACAAGATTAGGGAGACCATTAATGAAGTATTGGTGGGACATCTAAACAAAAGCCTTGCTTTCATTTAAAGGATAATCTACCACTAGATTGTAACACAATTAATTAAACATTTTTATTTGAATATAATTTTAATATTTAAAGTGGATAACAGCTTTAAAAAAATGTGGATATGAAATTAAGCCTTTTTTTTTTTTCTAAAATCTATTTATAAATTAATATAAAACAATATAAATTTGAGAAAAAAATTCAAAATAAAGATAGAGACGAATGTTAATATAATGCCAACGACCATTTGGTCTATTGACATCAGGTTTTTTGTGTAGGGTGTTGATCTCGAGTGTCGAGCGTGGTTCCCCGAATTCGATTCCTATCTTACGTAAGGTGAGGGCACGGTTCGATAATGAGCGTGACTCCCTCCACGTGTTTATCCTTAAGTTTCGGCGCTTGTCGTCTTTCTAAAAAAAATGTTAATATAATCCAATGATAAAAAACAGAATCTAGTGGCTTATTCATTTTGTCAAAAAAATAAAAAAATAACAAAATATTAAAAAAAAAATGAAAAAATGTGCATTTACATGAGCGTTGTCAAACACTTGATTATTTTTATAAATGAATCCATATATATCTAAACATGATAAATTAATAATTAATTAATAAATCAATATAAAATCTAAGATGAGATTTTTTTTTAATTAAATTAAAATCTAGATTAAAATTAGATAATGACGAAATTTCTAATAATTTTCACTGACAAAAGCTGTTTATAGAGCAAACTTTGTCTGCCATCACGTGGACTAGTCTCTCTCTCTCTCTCTCTCTCTCTCCTCTTTCACACTCTTCTCAGCTCCTCTCTGATCACCATCGGCTCCGGAGATCTCTAATTCACTGTAATGTGTGTTCAATCTCACTGCTTGATTCATAGAAGCGAAAAAGTTGTGATTTTTCTTGGGTTTTCTCTGATTTCTTTGAGTTTTTTATAGGTTTTTTGCTTAAAGGTGTCAACTTTCTTCTTCTTTTGCTGGGTTACGAATGGGTTTCATCTCGAGGAAGCTCCTTCCGGCTTGTGGGAACATCTGTGTTTGCTGCCCGGCGCTCCGGCCCAGTTCCCGGCGCCCTGTCAAGCGTTACAAGAAGCTTCTTGCTGAGATCTTTCCCAAATCCCTTGTATGTCTTTCCATTCTTTGCCCTTTCACTGTTGTTGCGTTCTTATCCTTTTTTTGCTTTGTTGTATGTTAGATTATCATGACATTGTGGCCATTATGCTTTGTTTTGGTGAGAATTGGTTACTGAAGGATATTGAAGTGCGCCTTTAGTTATCTTTATCACTCTAACAGGTTTGTGTAATGCTATGCCAACTCTCCAAGGCTTGTAGTAGATTCTAAGTTCTTTGAGTTTCTTGCTGGCCTCTGTAGGAGGATGCCATCTGCTTTGAAATGCATCTTTGATGACTTTATTTTGTATGCATCTTTGATGACTTTATTCTGTCTAGCTTTTTATTATGCTAGAATGCTTATGCTTTTGTTGTTGCAATTTGTCACTTATAAGAAACATTATAATATTGATTGTTAAGATAAACAATGTTGACAAGGATATGCTCAAATGAATAATTGACACCTTATTAGTTAAAATTAATTTGATTGTTTGTTTGTACAGGATGGCCCTCCAAACGAAAGGAAAATCTTGAAGCTTTGTGAGTATGCTACCAAGAATCCAATCCGCATCCCTAAGGTTTGGCATTGTAACCCTGATTGTACCTGGTGGTACTAAGCAATGAAGCACAATGAGGCTGTTTAACCAATCTGGCTTCTATCCTTTTTAATAGATTGCCAAGTATCTCGAGCAAAGGAGCTACAAAGAATTGCGGACTGAGAATGTCAACTCGATCAAAATTATCATAGAAGCCTATAGCAAACTGCTTTCCATTTGCAAGGATCAAATGTGAGTGAAGGGGGTTATTTTTGCTATAATTTTGATTCCTGAAGTTAGATTCTTCTTTTGTACAATAAATAGTCTCAGTTAATCACAAACTATCTTTGGTTTTATGTATTTGTTTATATCCGCGAAATAGCCAATATTTTCTGTACTGCTACTGCCAAATTTTATTGTCTCATTTTGTAAATTTCTATTATAAATCTTTAACACATTATGTATTTTGGATTGGAACAGGGCATATTTTGCTGGCAGCTTGTTGAATGTTATCGTTGAACTGCTGGATAACAAGCATTCAGATACTATAAAAATTCTCGGATGCCAAACTCTAACAAGATTCATATGTAGTCAGGTAATTTTAAAAATCTTGAGGAAAGTCTTCATATTTTGTGGCTCTTGTTGGGACTGACTTTATGGTGTGTATATTTGTTGTCTTTCATCATCATATAATACTTTGTACATTCTGCAGAGTGCCATGTAAATGCCATAGTAGTGTTCTTAAAAATTCAAGCATATAGTGATACAATGAAGCAGCTTAAAGTGCAGTGCAAAGTACAATGATTTAATTTAGGAAACATAATCTGTCATGCAGCCATATGCTACAAATTATTGTGCTTATCAATTGTTTCTTAATAGTCATGGTTCTGGTTCTGAGGAATGGACTGAATTTTGTGAAAATTTGCCTAAAATTGAAGTGCATGCTCCGCATCTCTGTTTGGGCATTTCCATTGTGAAATGCGTCTTGTTTATCTTTTTTTTAAAGAGCAATTTTTGGTAGAAATTTTAAGGTGTTTCCCTATTCTATTCTGCTATACTATGAACAGGCAGATAGCACCTATACACACAATATTGAAAGTTTGGCCAGTAAAGTATGTTCACTGGCTCGTCAGAGGGGGGAGAGATGCAAAAGTCTTCGTGCTGCAAGCTTGCAATGCTTGTCATCAATGGTAATGCTTTTGATGCCTATTCATAAAGGAAAGAATAGTTTATTTTTATGATTCTTCTTTCACGTTCTATATAGTCCGGCCTTCTGATTGTTGATATTCAGCCTCAGAATTTCAATGCATTTGAGTATGATTCAGACATACTAATAAGAAATTACTTTGTCTGCGCAGGTTTGGTTCATGACTGAGTATTCCCACATTTTTGCTGACATAGATGAGGTGAATATTATCAGAAAATATCTTCGCTAATACATTCAACAGGATGATTTAAACTTGCATAGCAATGAATTAATTCACAGCCATAACTTTTTGTCTTTTAATTCGAGGTTTGCTTTCATATATATATGGAGAATTAGTTGGATATCAAATGTTAATGAAATACTATGTCTAGATTTGAAAAACCACAGCTTTATCTTTCATGCGTGTGAGCATACACACACATTGGTTGTTTGTTTTGCTTAGCCATTGCCAGTAATAGTGATTTACTTTAAAATGGGAAACCTAATCGATGATTTCTTTTTGGACATTCTTTTAGATTATCCGTGTTACCTTGGATAACTATGGAGCAGATGAGGACATTGAGGGTAGTGGCGAACGACGTGAGTCGGACCATCATTGGGTAGATGAAGTGGTTAGATGTGAAACAAGAGGTGGTGCACTTATTTGCAATGATTTTAACCCAATTAATATGACCATGAGACCTCATCCCGAGATAAAGGATTCTTCTATGCTAACCAGGTACTGGTGTTTTCTTTATGTTGAATGGCGGCGTTCTGTTTCCTTAAAAGCTAATAAAGTAGAAAACTTTCCCCTTTTTGTTAAACTAATTGTTTATGTTTATTCAAAGCATCATTTTAGTAGTTCCAATTGCACAGTTTGTCAGTCTCATTTTCTTCAGCTTCTGGTAGTCAGTAATTGCGATGAGGTTACATATTTTCTCTTCCCATGTCTGTGGGTGACCTTTCTGTTGGACTTTGCAAAAATCTTATTTAAGCATTATAGTGGAAAATTATGCTTTTAGACAAAGTGTTTTTCACATGGACAAATCTTTGTGAAAGTTAATCTAATGATTTCTTGCTCAATATGTTTCAGAGAGGAGAGTGAGAATCCTAAAGTTTGGGCTCGAATTTGCATAAACAAGCTGGCTGAGTTGGCCAAAGAAAGCACGACAATGCGTAGACTGTTGGATCCTATGCTAGTCTACTTTGACATTGGAAAACACTGGCCCCCTCTGAATGGGCTTGCTTTGATTGTTTTATCTGACATGGCTTACTTTGTAAAAGGCTCAGGTAAGCCTTTGTATTGTGTTATCAGTATTTATGAAGCAAACAAATTCTTTGTATCATATGCTATTCAATTATCAGCTTTGGATGAAAATTTGGTGCTATTAATCTCATCATCTCTTTCTATTTATATCCAGGAAATGAGCAAGTGATCTTAACTGGTATTATCCGCCATCTGGACCATAAAAATGTTGTGCATGATCCTCAAACTAAAGCAGATATAGTGCTGGCTGCTACTTCCTTGGTTCGGCAACTAAAATCACGAGAAGTAGTTCTTGAAGTTGGGGTTGTCAGTGATTTATGCCGCCATTTGAGGAAGACACTTCAGGCTGCAATTGAATCAGTTGGACAGCAACAAACTGAATGTTATACCTCACTTCAAAATTCTATTGAGGATTGCCTGTTAGAGATTGCTAAAGGGGTATGTATTTATTTATTTTTTAACCAAAGATAGTCATTTGCTTCCTAAATTGACTGTTTTCTCTGTGTGTGAATTTATATACTTATCCGCTTGGAATTGGGATGGCTAGGTCAGTGATGCATGTTCACTATTCGACATGATGGCGATATCATTGGAGAAGCTTCCCACTAATGCAGTTGTTGCAAGGGCAACAATCGGATCTTTGTTGATTCTTGCTCATATTATATCCTTAGCATCCTTTAATTCAAAGTCTGAGTTGGTAGGTTGTCTTCTATCTTCAGTTAGGTCTATTAATGTTGCATTCTTTTTGGTATTTCCTTTCCATGGAGCTAAATTCTAAGGGTATTTACTTGTAGATATCAGCAAATTTGATTCTTGTGTAATACAAGTGTCCTTTCTTTTTCTGTCAATTATGGAACTCAGGTGCTTCCAGAGGTGCTTCTGCTGCAGCTTCTCAAGGCTATGATGCATCCAGATGTCGAAACTCGAGTGGGCGCTCACCAGATATTTTCGGCTGTGCTTATCCGAACTCCAAATCATCCAAGGCAAGGATTAGAGTATCCATATGAACCAAGGAAGTGGAACTCCAAAACTTCATCAGCGTTTGCCTCAGCTACCGCTTTACTTGAAAAACTCCGAAAGGGAAAGGAATGCATGGATGTAGATAAGCAATTAAATGACACCGCAGATGACATCAAGGAAAAGGAAATTGTCTGGAAAGGTTCACCGAATGTTTATAAAATGAATTATGCAATTATGGATAAAAGTGGAACTTCCACTCCCCCTCTGGTAATCATAACATGCGATTCAATGTTTCTTTACTAGCTTCATGAATTTACTGGTCATCATGCCAATGTCTTCTTAACACTGGCTGCACAGGAAACTAAAATTATCATGTTAACTGAAGAACAAACTGCACAATTACTATCCGCATTCTGGTTGCAAGCCATTCAGCCAGATAACCTCCCTTCAAATTTCGAGGCGATTGCTCATTCATTCAGCCTGACTCTTGTTTCTTCCCGTCTAAAGGTATGCTTACATCTTCATATTTTTGCAGGAGCAATAAAACGAGTTCTTATTTGCATTGTCTCATACCATTTTAAGTTTTTACGCAGCAATCACTGTAACAATCTCTGTTGGCACTACAGAACTCAAACTATAGCAATACAATCCGTGCCTTTCAGCTATGCTTCTCTCTTAGAAATGCTGCTTTCGATTCTAGTGGTATGCCGTGTACCAACCACTACTTGTTCGTGAAACATTCATAATTGTTTGCCCACATTTCAATAGATGTAATTCACAAGAACATTCATTTTACAGGTATCCTGGCACCTTGTTACCGAAGATCACTTTTCACACTAGCAACTGGAATGCTGGGTTTTGCTGGGAAAATATATCAGATACCCGAGCTAATTGATCCGCATAAATATTTGTTATCTTGCATTGTAAGTTCTCAGAATTGTCACCCTTTGATTGTCTATACAAAAGCAGATACTGAATCAAGGTATGTGCTTTCCAGGTTGACCCATATTTAGGAGTTGGTGATGACATGCAAGTTTATACAAAGTACCAAGCAGATATAAAGGACTACGGTTCTGACTTTGATCAGCAAGCAGCGACATCTTCCCTGATTAACTTGAGAAAAGTAGTGAGCGAGACTGAGGAACATATATTCGACATCATAGTTCGAGTCCTCGCCTCTTCAACCGGTGTAAGTTCTTATCCATTGGTTTACATTGTTCAATGTGAGCACAACAAGCCTCTTCACTGTCGGGTTCTTGTTTTGCAGCTTGAAATGGATGAGTTGTCTAAACAACTGTCTGAAACTTTCATCCCAGAGGATGATCTCTTATTTTGTGCCAATCCGAGCCTTGACTGGAAAACCATCAAAGCTCTTGCAACATGTGACGAAACTCTTTCCTTTGATGAGGTATAAAAATGATTGTCACAACCATGACAAGCAGGCTTAAACAGAACTGACTCTGTAATGGTAACTAATTCAACAGGAACGTTCAAGGTCTTCGTCAATGGATGCTGACATGATTGCAGAATCCCCGGCCACCGATTTATTGAGGTTCATCCCGAAGATGCCTGCACCAATCTTGCCTCAAGTCATCAGTGTTGGGCAGCTACTAGAATCTGTAAGCTCATATGCTCAATTCATTAACATTCACACAAAAAAAAACCGAACTTATCATACATCATCTCAAATGAGCAGGCACTACATGTGGCCGGTCAAGTTGCTGGTTCATCAATCTCAACCTCACCTCTGCCTTACGGCGCAATGGCCAGTCAATGTGAAGCACTGGGAATGGGGACTCGAAAGAAGCTATCAAGTTGGCTCGGCAATGGCCATGAATCCATCCCTGAGAAACCGACAATCATTGGGAAGGTGAGCAAACAAACAAACAGACAGACAAACATTCTTCCATTATCTGAAAGTGAAGATTAACTTACATTCATGGTTTACAAATATCTGCAGATGAACTCGGAGAAGTCAAAGCCGGGAAGTTATGTTCCGTCAGAACCATGGGTGGCTTTGAGGCTGCCTCCGGCGAGTCCCTTTGATAATTTCTTGAAAGCGGCCGGATGCTAATCTGCTGAACACCGGCTTTTTCTCTTGATCTTTACTTCTCTATGAACTCATTAATGTATGTTTTATGTTGTTCCTAGCTGGGATTAGAATTGGACTTGTTTTTCTCAGTAGTTGTTATTCATAATACTGAAGTAATGCTGTTAGTTCCTGGACATTGTATTGTTATTTGCAGATCAATTCTCATTCTCTTCTTGTGTGTATCAGTTTATTAGAGATGGTTAAATACATGAAAAACATAATTTCTATATCTGTTTGTGTTTTAATTTCAAAATTATATTTTTTTAAAAGAATTAATTTTTAATTTTTACATGCATATGCATATAATTATTTATTTTGTTAAGGATATACAGACAAAATCCCTTAAACTTGAATTATGAAAAAGACCCGGGAGAGATTCTTTAATTTTCTCATGATTTAAAGAAAATATTTTTAATAATAAAAGAAAGAAAAACTTAATTACTCTTAAACCCTTGGATATTTTGAAATTTTATTTAGTAAAAAAAAAATTCTTAGTAATTTTAATTTTTTTGAGGGAGTGATGAGTAAAAAGTTCAGAATAGTGTTCTTTTTCAAGATCATTCTGTGAGATTAGATAAGAAAGCGAGAGAACGGAGCTCTACTTCATGGCGAGCTCTTCGTGCTGGGCGGCCACGGCGGCGGCGCCGCCGTCTTCTCTTAAATCCCTCTCTGGGAACCCTAGCAAGACCCTTATACTCTCCTCCAGTGGATCCCTCGTTTCTGCTTCGTTCTCTTCTTCAAAGTAATCTATTTTTCGGTTTTTGATTATGATTTTCGGGTCTTTTTGGTTTTCTTAGGGTTTTCTTGTTGGATTCCAGGAAGTTTGAGAGGCTGAGTTGTGCTTGGAGTGCTCCGAAGGCTGTGTACTCCGGTGGGGTCTGGACGCCTCAGCGGGTTGAGAGACAAGAGATTTGGTCGATCAGGTGAGAGTATCGTTGTTTCTTGATTCTTTTCTTTGTTTGATTTGGTAAAGTCTGGATTTTGATGAGTTTTCTATTGTTGAATCCAAGAACCATGTGAAGGTAGTCTTTTGGTTCTTATCATATCGTTAGGTTTTCTAATGCTTGAGTTTTATTTAGTATTTTTTATCTGATTTGAATTGTAAATGGAGATAATTTCACATATAATCAATGTCCAGTGTTCTTCGAGGTCATTGGCATTGCAATTTGTAGGGTTTTTGATGGATGTATTGGTTGATATTTAGGCAAGATTTGGAAGTTCCTTCTTCGCCATACTTCCCGGTGGAGGCACAAGGTGGGCAAGGCCCGCCTCCAATGGTGATGGAGCGGTTTCAGAGTGTAATCAGTCAGCTTTTCCAGCATGTAAGGATTTGGAGCTTTCTAGGGTTTTTTATTTTTATATTTCTTTGTCTTTTGTCTTAAAAGAGTTACTCTTGAATGTAATTGGCCTTTCTTTTAGAGAATAATTCGGTGTGGTGGAGCAGTTGATGATGACATGGCAAACATCATTGTGGCACAGCTTCTCTATCTGGACGCTATTGATCCTAATAAGGTTTTTTTTCCTATTTTCCTCCTTATATTTGTTAAGAAAGGGGTTTTTTACCAAGTTCTTGATTGAATGCATGCATTTTAATAGTTATGCTTGACTAAGTTCTGTTTGTTGTATGTACACTTTGCGGTAGCATCTTTGTTTTTATTTATTTTGATTGATATGAATCTACTGTAAATTATTTTCATGATTATGGTAGAGGTTTACAGAGAGTATGACAAGAAGCTGCTGTATGGTGTTTTTTTTTCTCATGCTTGGTAAACATCCAATAAGATTTTCTTTATTTATGTTTCTTTTGAGCATCCTTTGATCCATTAATTATTTGTCAAAAAATAAGCAGGTTCTCATGAAGGTCTTTCATTGTGCATCAAATAAGTTCCTTTTATTTCTCTAGGCACCGTCTTTATTGCCTCCCACAAACTTGGGTGAGAAATGAAACAGGAACAGTAATCAGCTCGCCTTTATTATCCTTATGATCTCGTAGCAAGAAGAGAAATCAGTAGCCTAAAAGAAATCTAGATATATATCTATTTGATGGAAGTGCAATTTAGCTCACTTGTTTTGATCTTCAAAATTGCAATGGCTCTTGAAGTTCTGTGTGACTTTAGTATCTGATTTCTGTTTATCACATTCCTACTGCCACCTATATATTCATAGTTTATAAACAAAGATCAACTGTTGAGATGTGAGGTGTACTGAATATGTTTCATGCCATTTTTTATAGGATATTGTCATGTATGTCAACTCTCCTGGAGGATCAGTGACAGCTGGTAATAACTTTATTTTGTTAAATATATGCTAAATGCACATGATGATGTCAAATTTAATTATGCAAATTTCTTGTGTTCTGCTGATTAGGTATGGCTATATTTGATACGATGAGGCATATCCGCCCTGATGTTTCCACTGTTTGTGTTGGGCTTGCTGCTAGGTAAAATATCTCTAGCTGGCACCCTTAAATTTTTGCAGTCCCATTGCTAAGCTAAAGCCTAAGGAGATAAGAGAGTTGAGCATGGACTTGGAGGAATGTTAGGTGATCATTTAGATTTAACATTAAATTATGTTCTAGTGAGGAGCCTATACTTGTAATGGTTCATTTTTATTTACCTCTTAGTACGTTGTCAATGCTTATATGTCATCAAAATTAACTAAGTGGAAATTCAACAGAGTACCAACTTCCTTTAATGTGGTAGTGCTTAGACAGTACCTTTAAATATTGAGTTCTTATAGTTTTAATACCAAATTAATATCACCTTTGCACTTACATGCCTACATGAGATCGTTGAATAAGATGCATATTGGTTAGTCTTGCAAAAAGACTTATCCATATTATTTTTATTTCCTACATGCTTTCATACTTTGCAAAATTCTCATCCTTTAGGTGTTTTCTTACTATATATCTAAATTTTATATTTATTTTGTTGTTTTAATAATCCAATCCATTGTTACAACCCATCACATTGTTCTAAATGCAAATATGATTTGATTTTCACTGAACGATTCTGATCTTGAAAGTGTTTGTACAGTTGTCCATGACAATTATTTTTCTAGATCAGTAGCTTTTCTTTATCAAATTACTGTTTGTTCATTGTTATTTCTTCTTTTCAAGATAAGTACCTTTTTCTTTCATCATTCCGCCTATTGATCTCACTAGCTACTATTGTTTCTTGGTGATGTGCTCGACCTTCCAAAAATAGCATGGGCGCTTTCCTTTTGAGTGCTGGAACCAAGGGTAATTTTCTTCTGTCTTTAATCACTGAGTGGTTGAAAGCATTTTTTTTCTCTGAATTGATGTTCAACATTTGTTATTGTGTTCCTCACTTGTCAAATAAATGCAGGAAAGCGGTATAGTTTACCAAACTCTAGAATAATGATTCATCAACCTCTTGGTGGTGCCCAAGGAGGACAAACAGATATCGACATTCAGGTAACTGGATTTGACCCTCAATCTTTGTCAACATTATCATAAACACTTACTTGAATGAACAAACGTATACATACAATCATCATTCGACACTTTGTGGAACTGCAAAGTTCATGCGCTATATTTAATCGGATTTTTACCATTCGCAGGCAAATGAGATGCTGCATCACAAGGCGAATTTAAATGGTTACCTTGCCTACCACACTGGCCAAAGTCTAGAGAAAATCAACCAAGACACTGATCGGGACTTCTTCATGAGTGCGAAAGAAGCTAAAGAATACGGTTTAATAGATGGTGTTATCATGAACCCTCTCAAAGCTCTTCAACCGCTTCCCGCCACCGATGAATAAGATCTGGATCACAATATTTCATTTGTGCACTAATAGTTTTGGAGAAACCTTTCGGTGATGATCTATTTAAAAATCCGCAGATAGTTCCATCGACTTAGTTTTCGGTTCAGTGAGGGACTTTTCATACTTACTGAATATTTGATAACTGTGTCCTTTCAATGTTAGACTTTCATATACAAAGTCAGAGGATGATATATTTATGGTTTATCAGGTCAACTACAAAGGATGTGCAGGCATTACATTGTGAGAAAATCCAACCACCATGATCAGCAATAAGAAACAAACAGACATGCAACCAATGCTTCCTGAATTCGTGCACAGCACCAGCTACCCTTCCAACCAACAAGAATATCATGTCTTTTCCCCATAAAAAGCTTCATCCATCTTTCTACTTTCCATGCTAAGAGAACTTCAAAATGATGGGATTTGCAAGCAAACAAGAAGACCAAAAGCCTTCACTCACTACCTCCATTGTCATCAAGCATGGTTTCCACAAAGTTAGCCTCACTCTGCTCTCCCTTCTCCTTCCTCTCTCCTTCCTCTTGCTTGCGAGGATCTCGTCGCCTTCTCTATCATCACCATCTATAACTCTTTGTGTAAGCTATTTTCTTCTACTATCACTGGTTGGCTTCGTTTCTTTATCGACTCTGTATCATGCGCTCACTGGGCGCATACCTCATCTGCCTCTGTGTGTCTCATGGACCATTTTGTTCATCTTTCAAGCATCAGTGAGTTTTGGTATTGAATCCAGCTTCGCAGCAGGAGTCCGTCCAATTACCGCTGTTAGCACTTGTCGTGTTCCATGGATTGCATACTCCATTTTCTTCATCGGTCTTTATGAGACGATGATGACATGGGTGAAGGCATTGGTGAAACCGGTGGCCGATGATACAATATTCATGTCTTCGGTCAATGATGTCGTCCTTGACAAAGTATTCGTTGGACTAGCATATAGTGTGCTGTGGCTGAAGTTGCTGAAGAATGAGATGGAGCCACTGGTTATGGCTGTCAGAAAGGAAGAGCTGGTCATGCATGGTGGATGGAACGGCTTGCTTCTTTGGTTGATTGGATACGCGACCACCATTGCCGGACTCATGAAGATCATCTATGGAGCTGTCTGGATCATGGAAAAGATATTGTTCTTCCAATGCAGAAATGCTGAAGACGACTCATTTTTATCATCCAATCCTGTCTAAACCTTACAAAATTCAAATGACGTTTATTGTTGTTATTATTATTATTATTATCAACATGTGAAAACAGTCTTTAAATCAAAAACCAAAACAACTGACAAATCATAAAAGTGTGCAAACAAACTTGTTACATACACATTAAATATTTTTCTCGCCCCAAGATTTTGGAGAGAATACATTCTGTCATTGGAGAATTTACAGGTCACTTGTCGCTGGGAAAATGCCATTTGTTTTCAGAATCTTCTTTAACAATAGGGCTATGATAGCGATTGTCAGACCGATCGCTGCCCGAGTCAAAAGGCGATCGGTAACAGGCGTTTGAGATTCAGCTGCTTGTCGCACACGAGGCATCCTTTGAGGACCTGCAGCTGCATTCAACTGGACTTCGGGAACGTTTGCCTGCATCCCTTGATCAGTTTCTGGATTCAGGTGTCCCTCGGCTAAAGCAGCGTCATCACGATTAAGATTTGCAGCCATTGCATTAGGAGTATCTTGTGGATCCTCGTTTACCACATTATTCATGGGGCCATTAGTTAGTTCATCAGTTGCTGAGGCCGGAAGGAGCTCAGGCACAGGCGGGGCCTTGGTAAGCATGTACTGATGAATCTACAATAATATAATTGAGTTTCAAATGAACGGTTACAACAATGAATTAGTGACAATACATTGACAGCAATGAAGCATTGTTACCTCATCGATTAAATTTTGCCGCTCTGGACTGCCATACTTTGGTGCTGCTTCACGTGATTTTATGGCAAGTTTGCGCCTTTCTTCCTTCTTGTAATCCAGCGAACCTAATGCTCCATCTGGGTTAGTTGGCATGAATGCAATCAGGGCCACCAAGGCTGTGCGCACTGCATGAGAAAAAAGGGGAATGCATTAAAAATTTGGAAACATGATAGCAGCGTACACTATACTGAAATATAGAACCCATATAGACGGCTAAGCATTCGAGATTTAATAATTTTTTGTGACTGGTTAGTTAGCCCAAGCTATAGTTCTGTCCCAAATTGCAGACATAAAAACCATACGAAACTTCCCTGTTATTATTAAAATTTTCCTAAACTTGGTACTGCATGGCACATCTTTAATATATTCATGACATATAATAAGCTCTCAAGAAACAAGAGTAAATTGCATATGCCACTGCATGCCTTGGGTATGCAAGAAAGGCACAATGTTTCATGATTTTGCGCACTCCAAAGTTTAGGGGAACAAAACTTCAGTTGTGATAAGATGATTTCACTGTTTGATACCTCACACATGCAAATGAAACAGGAAGATGCACAACATGTCAAATAATTCTGTCTGCAAATTCTAACCATCCAATTAAGTATCAAGCTCCATCAGTCATAGTTAGCCCAGAAAAGCACCTGAGAAATCAAACTCATGATCTTCCTAAAGGCACAGATGCACAACCAAATCCTTAATTTCAATAAAAGCATGGACTGTTGATCAAAAAAGAAAACTGTCGCAACAACAAAACTCAATCAATGCAAAGTTAAAAAACTTCGCAATCTAATTAATTATGACATAATTCCACCCTAGCATTCACATAAACTAGAAGTCAACATCGATGACGGAACACACATTAACCTAACTCCACCAACTAAAAAATTGACATAAGCCATAGGCAACAGACACAGATGGCATCATGAACATGACTCCCCGACACAAGAAATCATAATCAAAGCATTAAATTAAACATTTGATTTAGAAGTTGGATAGTGAAATAGATGAACAACTTACCACTCCAAGATGGTTGCCAATGCTCAGGGTGATAATTTGATATGCTTAGACATATCTTTGTCTGAGTTTCAAAACGACCATTTGGCTAAACAACATCAAAGAGAAACATTAGTTCAATGACAAATAAAATCATACATGAAAAAGGAAACTCATTTCACCACCACCACTAATCCACTTATCCACTCCAATGACTGAAAACATAGTTGGTTGGCAATAAGACAAGATGAATAAAAATTGCTCGAAAAACAAAGAAGAAGCTTTCTACCAAATAAAGTGGATTGAGAAGTAGAAAATTACAGTCAACAGCATGAATGAAGGGGGCTTGAATGGATACTCCGCAGGCAGTTGAATCCTTCCATGATAAATCCCTCCCTCAAACTCTGAATCACGGGGACCTCTGACTGCAAATTGCCATTCAAATATGTTCTCCTAAAAAAAAACATCGAGAAAATCAATCAAAACAACATATAACAATCCCAATTACCAAATAATCATTCAATTCAATTCTCACAGTTATCCACTACCCAGAATTCCATGAAATATAGCACAAAATCAAAAATCATTCACAAATCATTGAAACAACACCAAAGATTCAATTTTTTTGTTTTTTTATAATCGATGTGAACCAAATCCAACAACATAACAAGAAAAAAAAAAAAACTTGTTCTGATCTCAGAAATCCACATTAGATCCACTAAACATACGAAACAAGATTGGAACCAAATAGAAGAATGGAACTACAAATTAGGGTTAGGTTTAGGGTTACCTCAAGGGGGAGGCTCATGAAGTCATCGGAGGGATTGGTTTGCATCTCCTTCACCTCTTGGAGGATCCTCTTCACCGCCGGGTTCTTCCGGTTATACCTCTCCTCCGCCATCGCCGGAATATTCCGTTCTCAAATAATTCGTCAAAATTGTCTTAAAAATTAGCCCAAAAAAAAAAATGCTAAAAACGCAACAGGGTTCGAATTGGGGATTTATTTTCAATTAAATAACATCCAATAGTAGACTTACACGTGTATGCCCCGAATTTATCGGCCCTGTGACGCTATAAGAACACGTGGCGATATTTTATTGGTTAAGAGGCTTAAATATTTTCCTTACTTTGTTTTGACTTATTATCAAAATACTACTTTAATCAACGATGAAATGCTATATTACCAATGACCAAATAATCTATTGATGTAAATAGTATTTATGTATGTATTATTTTTTATAATAGCTTAACTGTTTATTTTGATAATAGAGTTTCTGTCAAAATTAAAAAAAAAAAAAACTATTTTAAATGGTGAGATTGTTTGAAAATTCTAATTTATCTTTTTTTTTTTTGTCGTCTTTAACTTATTAGATTGGTCAAAAATATTTGATCATTGTATGTGACTGAATTGCATCTTAATTTTGTTATTACTTATTTTAGTTTACTCACAAGTTTTATAATATGGTCACTATTTTTGTGGTTCCATTCTTTTATCTATGTATATGTTTTTATTTTATTTAATATATTTTAGATAATAAATCCTATTTCAAAAAAGAAAAAGAAAAAAAAGGGATTTAGATCCAGACAAAAAAAGGACCCATGTTTTTCACTTTTTCTTATCTTGGTGTTAATTATTTTTCATATTTATTTAATTTGTTAATTTTGCTATGAACTTTGAACATCAACCACTAAAAGAAGATTCTTGTGTAATTTTACTTAGAGTTAGAGCTAACCAAAGTGGACTTTTAAGCACTTAATCAATTCTTTAAGTAACTAATTAAAGAACTTTATTAAATAAAAGAACTTCATCATGATTTTCCATCTACTTTCCTACTTTTCATCCATTTTGTTCTTTTTTTTATACTGCAAGCTAAAGAGTTGACAGAAATATTTTATACATGTTCACATAAACTAAAGTCTAATGTATAAATTATTATTTTTTTAGATAAAATAATGTATAAATTATTACTCTAATCTTGATGCACTGCATTAATTTAATGAAGAAGTTGGCAAAATAAACACTTGTTTCTTCAATACTTTTCAGTCAATAATATATACATTGGTTTGACCAGTCTTCTTCTCAGTTCTTCATTTTCTTTAACTTTTATCTGACATTTGTAAACCATTTTCTAGTTTTAGAACAATGAAAACACAAGAGAACAACCAATATGAATCAATGAAAAACAACCATTCCTTCGATTTTATCGGCTTATTATATCATACTCTAATTGCAGTTAATCTGCAGAGGTAATTACAAATGCAACAATGTTGCAGGCCAAGCTTGGACTAATTCTCATGTCTTCATTCTCAAGCAATTATATATATATATATATATAAACATTAATCTATAAAGGTTTCATTTTAATAATATTCTTGTTTTCATTGTCTATGATGGCAAACAATGTGATGAAGATGTTTCAATCTGGTAATTGCCAAAGAATGTCCACAAATTCAGAGCTTTCTTCTGAGTGCTCTAATGGAGATTTATATGGTGATTTCTGGTCAAGTTATGGCTTCTGCCATGAAAGCCCTTCTGATAATCAAAGCTATGTTCCAGAGTTTATGGGGATTGATCATGACATGCACTTTGATATGGTTTCAGATGCATATCATCTTGTTGAGAAACCAAAGAGTGGTTTTCAAGAAGAAGATGATCCTGAGAAGTCTTTGGAGTCTGAAATTTGTGAGCTTTTGGGGCATGACAACAGTAAATCCAAGCCTGTTTCATTCCCTTACTTTGAGATCATCAATGGTGATGGTCAGCAAAGTGAGCTTCAATCTTGTTCTAATGGTGAAGAGATCACTGAACATATGGATGAAGGAAGAGGTGGTTTATCTACTGAAGAAGTTATGAAGATTGCTGCTGCACATTATATACAGTTTTCGACTGATCAAGAGGGTGAATCTTCGATTCTAATGCATTCTATGAGCTTAACTTATGCAGGATTAAATGGTAATGAGATAAAGAATGTTGAGCTTGCCGGGCTACTTCTCGCTGCAGCTGAGAAGGCGAGTAATCAACAGTATGATCGGTCGAGTAACTTGTTAAGGCAGTGCATGGCTTTGTCTTCAAGCACCGGAAATACGGTGCAGAGAGTGGTTCACTATTTTTCTGATGCATTGCAGGAAAGGATTTATCAAGAGACCGGAAGATGCTCGTTTAAAGGATCAAAGAATTCGGGTGTTCCCGGTGAGGATGTGATCAGAAGAATGCTAAGTAACCATCCAGTTCAGCTTATACTTCATCAGAAACTCCCATTTGCTCATCTCTTGGAGTGCCCTTCAATTCAGACAATCTTAGAAAGTGTTGAGCTTGTGACTAGAGTTCATGTCATTGATCTTTCAATCAAGCATGGAACTCCATGGACCCTTCTCATGCAAGCACTGGCCACAAGATCAAATCCAGTTGAGTACCTGAAGATAAGTGCAGTTGGATCATCAGAAAAAGCGATATCCGAAACAGGGAAATGGTTAAAGGACTTTGCTGAAACTCTGAATATAGTGTTAGATTTCAAGCCTGTGATAGTTCCAAATGTTAAGGAACTCAAAGAGGACATGTTCGAGATCAAAGAAGATGAAGCCATAGCTGTTTACTCGGCATTCGTTGTGAACACAATGGTTGTGAAGCCGGATAATTTGGAGAACCTCTTAAGAGTGATCAGAAGGTTGAAGCCATGCATAATGACCGTTTTCGATGTCGAAGCTAATCATAATTCTCCAAACTTCATCACAAGGTTTACTGAATCATTGTTTTACTTCAGTGCATTCTTTGATTGCATTGACAGTTGCATGGATGAAGATGATCCTTATAGGATGCATTTAGAAGGAAACGATTTTTCGCAAGGGATTAGGAGCATTGTGGCAACTGAAGGAGAAGAGAGGGTTGTGAGACATGTTGGAATTGGAGTTTGGAGATCATTCTTTGCAAGATTTGGAATGGTGGAAGTGGAACACAGTGAGTGGTCAAAGTATCAAGCTAATCTTCTTGTTAAGCAGTTACCTCAAGGGATTTCCTGCAATTATGGAAGGAATGGCAAGTCTTTAGTTATCAAGTGGAAAGGAACCCCTCTGCATTTTATTTCTGCTTGGAGATTCAATTGAATGTTCTGTATTTTTTTGTTTTTCTGCTGAATTTCATGGACTATGAATTAATTCATGATTTTAGCTCATGAAGCAAATGGTCAGTGATTGAGTTTAAAGAGTTTATCTCCTTTAAGATTCAATTGAGTATTTTCTTTTTCCTGCTGCATTTGATTAAGGCATGAATTCATGATTTTTGGATCATGAATTTGAAAAGATTACTGATTAAATTTGCAGTTTTATCATTGAGATTATGAGAAAAATTGCTGCAATCTTGAAAGGAATGTCATCAAATCTCTAATTTCTTGATTGGAGAGTTTTTGTTTTTCTTTTGAATTTGATGAACTACTAATTCATGGTTTTGAATTAGTAATTACTGAAAGAAATTGGTCCAAATGGTTTTAATTCATGTTCTTGTTTATGCAGAAAACACGCATTTGAAGATGTTTATTTCTAACAAAAGTATTTGGGGTTATTTAAGTGGTTTTGAGTTTGAACCTTTATATATATCTAAATACATAATGTCTACTTTTTATAATAATATTTTCTGTAACTCACTCAAAATAATTTAGATTCAAATGACTTCTATAAAACCGGTAGATAAAAAAAATGATCTACTGTGTTTCTCTCAATCTTTTTTAAATATAGTGAATAAATCACATATTTATTAAATAAAAAAAAAAGAGTAAACATATCAGGGAACAAACAGAGAATTGAAACAAAAAGAAAATGACAGAAACTACTACAAATTAGCGGGAGTTATTAGTGGTGAAACACACCTCTAAAACAACCAACAAAGAAAAGTTAAAAAGACAACTGAGAAAGTGAAGTCCACCGTCTGGCATCCGAGGCTTTCTCAAGCTGACGAGTGAAACGATCACTTCGGGGCAATATGGGTTGCCCTGGTGTGATTTTCCAGTATAGCGCATTGGACAAGAGTAAAATAAAAAAATTAAATAATGTAAAAATATAAAAAATAAAATATTTCTTAGTCGAGAAAAAAAATAATTGCTGTTAAAAAGACATCATGCAAAAGTGACCGAAAAAGAAACCGATTGCGAAAGTACACAAATCATCGGACGGTTGTAGAAATGCCACGTCATCTCACTCTTCTCTTACTCTTCTGGGTAACAAAATCAACCTCGATTTTAGGTCCAATTAAAAAGTACAATAAAACAAGAAAACCAGAAATCCAAAAAATAATAAAAAAAAAATCTGAGTTTTTTTTTCTTTAATAAGAAATCTAAAAAGCTCCCTCATGCTCTCCTCCTCCTCCTCCGGGGCCGCAGATCTCAGTTCCATGCGATCCAAGGTTTGGTTTTTCCTTTGATTTTTCAAACCCTAGTTCTCGTCTGAGATCATTATGGAGTTTTCACCCCAAATCTCGTGTTTTTTCACTGATTTTTTCATTGTTCTTTTGGATTCAGAGACCAGATGGAGATCATTCTAAAGATGCCATCCATGGCATCTCCTCGAAGATATCTCAGGTCAAGAAGGAAACCCAGGCCTCCAGATTGATCTTCATTAGAGTAATTCTCCCCCAAAACGCCTCTTTGTGGGCATTTTTTTATTGAAAAACAGGGTAAAGTTCCAATTTTTAATTGGTTTTTATAGGAAAGAGTTGAGAAGAATCGGATGGAGTTGGAGGAGCATTCTAAATCAATGTTTGAGTTGGCGAAGGGTAGGGGTTCGGATGGATCGGAGCATGGAAACTTGCTCTCTGTGAGGATGGGGAGCCCTCTGGGCAAGTTTGGGGTCTTGGACTCTTGGGAGAGAGAGGGTGTCAACGTTCAAGATGAGAATTTGTCATCAGGCACAGTAGTGTTTGGGAGCAATGGAGGGAAGTGTGTTGTTCGCCTTATTAGGCTTCCTTTTGTCGAGAAGATTCCTCCTTATACTACATGGATGTTCTTGGATAGGTATGAGCATTTTTTTAACTGTTTTTCTTTTTGGGAAAGTTTTGTTTCTTATTTATAATCTAAGCTCTCATTGTGATCATTCCTTAATTCACAAAGTGTGGTCAAAATTCAGTTTGAGAAGAATGTAATGCAGTATTGGTCCTTGCATTTATTTAATCAAAACATAGTTTTGATTCTTGTTGAAGGATGAGAGGATTGAGAATTTCATTCCTTATATTGGACCATTGGTCATGCTTTTGATTATTGCATGTTTGCAAGCATCTTTCCATGTTGATATATGAACTAAATTTTGTTCATGCACTTATAGATATATGGCATGAGACAATGTAATTTTGTATTTGAAATGCACAACTATGAGCTATAGAAATATTACTCTTATTGTTCACTTATATTCACCCTAAGTTTTTTTTCCTTTTTGTTAGAAATCAAAGAATGGCTGAAGATCAGTCAGTGGTTGGGAGGAGACAGATTTATTATGATGATAAATATGGTAGTGAAACATTGATCTGTAGTGATAGTGAAGAAGAAATTATCGAGCCTGAGGAAGAGAAGCATAAGTTTTCTAAAGGAGAAGATGAGATAATCTGGTAAGTGTAGATAATTATAGCAATTCATATATCAATAATTCAATGCAACGGTGCTTGCTTCTTTAATTGTATTCCAAGTTCTTTTGTGTTGTTCCTTTTATTATGTCTAGGTGTAATATCTCTGTGATATTTCCTTTTCATTGAATTACGTCAATTTCTTTCACCAGTTGAATAGAGAAAATCTCCTCTTTTACAGTTTTACCTTACTGGTAAAAATTATAAAGCTGTTTTCTAATTTATTTCTATCTTTATTATCCACTTTTGTTTAGCATTGTCCTGTTGATAGTTGGTTTAACATTGAATAAAATGTATTATGATTTGAAATATTAGATTAGCATCAAATCACTATACAAAACCAGCACAT
Source organism: Dioscorea cayenensis subsp. rotundata (assembly GCF_009730915.1). Taxonomy (NCBI): domain Eukaryota; kingdom Viridiplantae; phylum Streptophyta; class Magnoliopsida; order Dioscoreales; family Dioscoreaceae; genus Dioscorea; species Dioscorea cayenensis. The sequence goes on from NC_052477.1 coordinate 1,072,634, forward strand.
ACAATTGAATCATTGATCCAATAACAAGACCTCAAGCGTGCAATCATTCATAGAAAAAAAAAATTATAAAGGTTCATTTGCTTTCAAGTTGGTGATGATTTTTCCACAAAGTTTTTAAGGTAGAAAACCTCCAATATATAATCCACGCCAAAGCTGAGCAGATCCTTGCACTCAAAACCCTAATACTCTGTTTCTCCTTTTTTTTTTTCCTTTCTTAATTTTTAGATTTTTTTTAACAGTGGCAGCTAGGTTTGGGAACCCCAATAGCTAATACTCACACACACATCTTTCTTTATAAGCATCACATTCTTACCTAGTGTCATCATTAATCAACTCCTTATACAAGCATGGTCAAAATGTGTCAGTTTTAATGATATCATCAACCCCACTTAATGATTCATCAAGTGGGGATGTTCTAGAATTTGAGTTACAATAAATTGAGGTTCTATTGGCCTGATCTCATCATAGCTGTCAATCATTACCTAGATTCATGGGGTTCTTTTATTCAATCATGCTCTCAAGCATGTTTAAAAATAGATATGTATAAATGGTTGTAAAAGGATAATGTAGTAGTATAAAATGTCAACAATAACATGTAAGTGATTAGTTTCTAGGGCACAAAATATCTAACACTCCCCCCATAACCTTTGGGTTAAATTATCTATAATAAATTTAGCAAATGTATGTTAAAATCCAATAATTTTTTTTCTATTTCATAATTTCCCCATAAAAAAGAATGTATTGGGTATGTCTGAACTTGTTTTTCCATGCTTTAATTTTAATTATTTGCTGACTAATGATCAAGAACCATGAAAGTGCCAACTCTGTTTGTGATGTGCATTTGCTAAAGAGCTTGTTATCAAATTTTACTTTTTCTTTAGTTTTTGATTACGGCTGGATTGTCTTCCTAATTGTTTCAGGAAAGTTCTTCAGGAGCATGGTGTAAACCCTCAAGCACTGAATGTTCTCTCTCAGTCTATTTATGTAAACCCATCAGAAATCGAGGTATTAAAGAACATATGAATTCCGAATATCCTGTTTATATATTTGACTTTGGTTTGGAAGCAGGCTTTCTTTGTTGTTTCAGATCAGTTTTTGCATTAAGTCTTCCATGACACATTTTTCACTTTTGGTTAAACCTATCTAGGATCTTCTTATCTTAATTGGACATCATACATTTTATTTCTTCTTATTATGATTGTTATTTTTTACAGAAAAGGTATGAAACGCTTATGAAGAAAAATCAGGACAAAGGCAAGAGAAATACTGATTCTTCTGCCGAACTGGAGTCTGATGGGAAACTATTTCTTGACAAGACTCTTAGTTCAGCTTTGGATTCTTTTGATACTATCTTTTGTCGGCGTTGTTTGGTAGGTTTCAGTCATCATAAGCTCACTTTATACAGAAGCCGTTATCCTTAAATTAATTTAATTTAGTGCAGGTAGCTTTACTGATCATAAATTGCTGGTATAACAGGTTTTTGACTGTCGCCTACATGGCTGTCCACAAAATTTAATCCTTCCTGTGAGTCATATGACTTTTGAAGACTGTTGGGTTTTGATAATTTCAAAAAGTGTTTTATGGTATAATATAGAGATTTGTGATTTACAGAATGAAAAATTGTCTTCGGTATTTGAACCAGAGGAATTAAGAACGCCATGCGGAGATAACTGCTACCTTAAGGTATGATGGCTTGGATTTATAATATATATATACATGCGCATATATATTATACAGTATGTTTACATATTTCATGAGAGGCACTCACTGAAATTGTATTATCCTGTGAGATAAGATTTGCAAGGTTAATTTAAATGCCAAGTTGTTACATTGCACTGTTGACAATAGAGTCAATTGATATGCTCAATCCATTTGGCCTAAATCGAGCATTTTTCTCATTTTTGTTGTGTAATCCTCCTGTGTTTATCTCGATGCTAAAGAGCTTATATGAACAATAGTTGGTATTAATTTGAGCAGATCATGAATGATCCCAATCTTTTTTAGTGCTAGTAATTCTGACTTGCTTTTCAGCCTTTCCTCAGAGAATAGCTGATGCTGAAGGTCTGTCTCATGGCATCTCAAACACTGGCAACCCGAATGAGATTGAATCTATGAATTTGATGGAGAAACTTGATACTACACGGTTAGATTCAGAGGATTCAACTCCTGATGATGATAGTAAGGACTCGACAGAACCTGAAGGAATGTCCATTGATGGAATCACTACCACTCTGCAATTTGCTCGGCGAAATAAAGCTAAGAGAAAAGTTTCGAAGAATGAAAATACGGCAGCAGAGAACAGCCAGTCTACTGTTGAAAAATGTGTTGGTACTATTGATAAAAAGCAGAAGATACTATCTGGGGAAGATACTTTTAAGAATGCTGATTCTGGAGACACAGGTTGTGAATCAATGGGTATTTGTTAACTTAAGAAGAAATATGTCTATGAATCAACTGACCATTCTCTTTGACAGATAATTTCCCCAATAAAACCTTGGACAGTGTAATGGAATATGATAGGATGGAGAAAATTTCATCCAGTTCTGACCTGGGACAAACTTCCCAAAATTGGAATGCTCTTGAGAAAGATCTTTACTTAAAGGGTGTAGAAATATTTGGGAAGAACAGGTATGAAATCACTCAACCTTATTTATCTTTTGCGAGTTTAATTGTAGTAAAATAAATTTCACGGACCACTTGCTAACAAATTTTAAGTTTAGTGGTGAAATAAACCAAGAAAATAATGATAGTCACAGCAACATTATAAGTTATCTTGATGAACCTAGTTTTTGTACTGTCACCTCAATGAGCAGTGGTGAAGTTTCAATTCATTGGAAATGTATTGAAATCTAATGGCAAGAATTATTTCACCTTTGTATAGAAAATTTGTAATCCACCAAAAGTAATGAAAAACATTCTTATTGAAGTAAGGTATTATACTGTATATGCACTTTTTGAGTCTTCAGAATTGGAGAAAGCATGTGTTATCTCTAATGAATAATAAAGGTAATCATCACATCAATGCTCTCTGGATTTCATGCAGAATCACAGATTGATATCAACTGCATGTGTAATTGGTGTTTTGACTTTCAAATACCCAGCATTCATGTTTATAGCATGTGCTTCTTTTGTATTGTGCTTGCACTTTGTTAAGATCTCAAACTTTATTTTATGTACTTAAGATGTTTATATATTCATGTAGTTGTCTTATCGCGAGAAATTTACTTTCGGGTCTGAAGACTTGTGCGGAGGTATCAAATTATATGTTTGAAGACAAGGGTGCCATACCAAGCAGGCCATTATTCTCAAATTCGACCATGGAAGACAGTGAGAAGGTTGATGGTGATTATCTGGTGTGTCTTAAGCATTCCTTTGTAATGAGTAATCACAGTAAAATTATGCACTAGCTGAAATAATTTTTATTTAAATTGACCACATATTAGATCATCCTAGCCAATCTGATGTTTTTCCTTTTTTTTTTTTAAATTTTTTTTTCAGGAACAGGAGATGCCTAGAACTCGTATATGGCGGCGGAGGGGCAAAGCAAGAAAGCTAAAGTATACCTGGAAATCTGCGGGACACCCATCTGTGCGCAAAAGAATTGCTGATGGAAAGCAGGAGCTCTGCACGCAATATAATCCATGCGGTTGCCTGCAAATGTGTGGGAAACAATGCCCTTGTATGCAGGATGGAACATGCTGCGAGAAGTACTGTGGGTATGTGGTAAACTATTGGTTAGTACTGCCGTGAAACATTAATTGAACACTCAATTATCATTTTTTTTAGGTGCTCAAAAAGCTGCAAGAACCGGTTCAGAGGATGTCACTGTGCCAAGAGTCAATGTAGAAGCCGACAGTGCCCTTGTTTTGCAGCTGGCCGTGAATGTGATCCAGACGTCTGTCGAAATTGTTGGGTCAGGTAACTGGTTGTGGTCATTTCTAATTTTTCTTCTGGATATATGCAATAATAACAGTACAACATGCATGTAACTATATTTTATAACATAATTCAAGGATTATATTTGGAACTCTGCATTTTTTGTCATCGAAGTTATTGAAATTGTTATCGCTAAGTTGATAATCAAAACAATATATGAACATAGTGCATAATAGAAATCTGTCAAGCAGGATAATACATTGTTACTAGAAAGCAGTAAAATCTTGGATTTTTTAAGTAACTAAAAACAAAACATGTTGCAGCTGTGGAGATGGCTCATTAGGCGAACCTCCAGCAAGAGGAGATGGTTACCAATGTGGCAACATGAAACTTCTTTTGAAGCAACAACAAAGAGTGAGACACTCTCTAATTGCAGTATTATTATGTGTTCTTTCAGTATAATTTTTATAATCAAACGTTTCTGCAGATATTGTTGGGGAGGTCTGATGTTGCTGGATGGGGAGCCTTCATAAAGGTTAATGTTAATCTCTTTTAAACATTATTGCATGCCATGAAGAATTAAATTAATTGCAATTTGATTACAGAACCCAGTTAATAAGAATGATTATCTTGGAGAATACACTGGAGAATTAATTTCACATAAAGAAGCCGACAAGCGTGGGAAGATATATGACCGTGCGAATTCATCCTTCCTTTTTGATCTGAATGATCAGGTGACCATGTTTTAATGATCTTGATGATGCTTGAAAGGATTTATTTTATTATTACTTTTTCTAACATAAACTTTTCGTATGCAGTATGTTCTTGATGCTTATCGTAAGGGTGACAAGCTGAAATTCGCAAATCATTCGTCAAACCCCAATTGTTATGCTAAGGTTAAAAAAAAAAACAGTTATTGCAAGTGAGTTTTATCATGTCTGATACGCGAATTTGCAGGTCATGCTTGTGGCGGGAGATCATCGGGTTGGAATTTTTGCTAAAGAACACATTGAAGCCAGTGAAGAACTTTTCTATGATTATCGTTACGGACCAGACCAAGCACCTGCATGGGCGCGAAAACCAGAGGGATCGAAAAAAGATGATCCATCAGTCTCTCATGGTAGAGCTCAGAAGGTTGCTTGAAACCAAATAAAGTGCCACCTTTCCTGTGATGTGAATATTATTGAGGGGAATAATTTTGGTTGAATAAAATCCACATTCCATGTAATATATGCATTGTTCTATAAATTAAGAAAGAATTAGTTTGTACTTTTCATTTATGTATGATCAGGCAAACTCAATTCGTAAGTTTGAATAAAGTGGGAAGTTTATGTTTATTTGTTCTAGTGCTTTTGTTGCAAAAACAGATATCTGTAAATAAAGAAGACAAATTTAAGAATTATAATTCAAAACTTACATTAAAAAAATTGCAATGGAAGAGTACAAGTTAGCTTGTAAGAGTTTGTTTCTGTTGAGAAAGCAAATGAAAATACAAGAGTTCATTCCATGTATCAGGAACTCCAGGAAGACACCAATGGCTGCAATCCTGAATGATTGATCGAAATCCTTTGCCGGCCTTTCGCCCATATATTGAGGGATGACCATCTATTCTAAGTCCTGATAAATTGGTGATGTTCAAAATAGTCACCGGAGTTCTCATTTGCTTTACAACGTCCTCTACGATCTTGTTTTTCTCCGGTGATGCCCGATTAGTTGTGTCGTTTAAAGGGTGAGTGCTCTCTTGGCAATGCCCCCCGGAATTCCATTCACCACCCCTGTTTTACATAGAGATGTCATTCACAAAGATCAAAATGAACTTTTGAGTATAAACCAAAGAACAAAAGTGCACTCTGTAAACAAGGGATGAAAAGAACCAACTTGAAATGAGATGGTGATGAACTTCGGAAAAAAACTCGGGTTTTGGCTCGATTGACATGCCGATCAACCCATGAAGCCCAAGTCATCATAGCTTTCCGAAAGGCAGTAGAAGCATCAAGACGGGGATGAACCATATCGCCTTCTTGGTAGTAATTCACTCTAATAAGAGCATGATTATCAAAATTTTATCCATATGAACTTTAAAACTGTAAAGAGTATCATGAAGCATTAGATAACTGATACTGTTTGGCAATGGAAACAAGTTCCCTGCAGTAACCATATTCTTGAAGAAATGTGCCTGAGTTTAATTGCATATGAAAAAGTATTGCACTACTAAGAAAACGAAATCCATAAAAGTTCGATTAAAAGCACACACCCGGCTTTAGTCTTGTAATGTGACCACCAATGGGCAGTATTGAAGACCAAGATATCAGCTCCTCTCCATCTAGAAGAACTCCTATCGATTGTATCGATTCGCAATGTTTTTGATCTCTTATGCCCAATTCTTGCCTTACTCTCATGCACCAAGAAGTGAGTTACATAGTACTCAACACTACAAGAGTAGTCCTACAACAACCATTCCAAGCATGATCGCTAATCAACACATTGCCAAAAAACACATTTGAATTCCATCAATTCAAGCTAATCATACCGGAAATTTAAAGTTATAATTTCCTCTTCCTTTTGTGATTCTTCGACCACGAGCCTCGAAAACCCGATTAGGATTTCTAATGGCTCCTCTCAACATACATAGCATGGATTCCCACTGGTTTCTATTAATTGAATCACCAACAAAAACCAGTCTTTTTCCTCTAATCAGCTCAAGCATTTTCACAGGATTAAATCTGAACAATCATGCAGCAAAATACACACAATATCCAACATTCAATCAAACTAACAAATTTGCAAAGACAAAAATGATAAATTTAAAGCACAAAAGCAGAATTGAATTCACCTTGGGATGTTACATCCATTTGGCTGCCACCTCCACTTCAAATACTCCCTATCCAATCTACCATTTGCCTCACAACTAAAACCTCCATCAATGAATGGACAAGAATCATTTGTATACAAAGGATACTTTGAATCATAAACCCATTTTCCATCAGAAACATCACAAGTGCTTCCAACCTCCTTTTCTCCATTCTTATCAACAATCAAAGCTGCCTCCTTTCTAGAAGAATGCACAGAACTCTCATTCTTCAGTGAATAATTCAGAGGGATTTCAGGGGTTGGATTCAGATGGGCAGTGACCAAGATTGGATTTTGAGCAGTGGCATCAAAGAGAATATCTTTGGAGAAAGCAAAGGGCTGAGCTTTCAAGGTTTGGAGGCCATTAATGGAGTGAATGGTGTTGGTGTAAGAGGAGGATGATGATGATAAAGGGGTGAGGAACCAAAAGGAGAAGATGAAGAAGAAGAGAAGGGAGGAGGAGATGGTGAAGGACAAGAAGAGGAGCTTGGAAGGCTTGATGGAGAAACTCCTCTGCCTCTCCATGGATTTTCTTTGAGGTCATGAAGAAGAAGCAGGTGATCTTGTGATGTTGAGTAGTGATTTCAGGGAAGTGGAGGAAAGTGGTTTTGGTTTATTTTTTCCATTTTCACTTGAACTTCCCAAAATGCCACTCTCTCTTCTTTGACAATTATTTATCTCTTTTCTTTTTCTTTTTTTTTAATATATATATATATATATAATCTTTTATTTAGTTAAAAAGGGAGTTTTTTTGGAGTTCTCAACTGAAATTTTATTTCATTTTATTTATATTCTCCAAAAAAAAAAAAGGATTTTTATGTCTAAATATATATTTATGATTTTTTTGACATCTTGAGTTATGGTTATTATAAGATAAGTTTATATCTTATTTGAAGTTAAAATTTTTTTTTTAAGGTTTAAAAAGAAAAAATTTTACAGAGGGTTTATTTGTGATTTTGAAGATTTATGGAGTAATGTATATATTTGTTAGTATGTTGTTATTTTGAATTCTTGATAAGATCTTAATTTGAACTTTGTTAATTTTTTAAACTACTTGCAAGTATATATTTCAATAATTACTCTTTAATTAAAATTAAGACGAGTTGAAAAAAAAAAATTTCCTTTTACTTTTAAGCGTGGTAATAAAGAATAATAAATATTACTTACAATGAAAAAATTTGCATATACAGCCTTATAAAAGTGGATATTATACATGTAAATCTTCATTAATTAATGCATCGATTACACAGGGGTATATATGTAAATTTCCTACAGAAACAGTCAAAGAAAGAAACATTGTTAAAGGATCACATGAATACAGTGCCAACCAAATGCTATTCTCAAAACAAGACACTGATTCCAGTCTGTAATAACAATACAATATAAATATCTAGAGCTGTCACTTGAATTACACTCAAAAGGGATTCCTTCAGTCTTCTTCTTTGAATCAAAGCATAAATTTCACATTTCAATCTACATTCTGAATCACTAATCAAGTAAAAGATGTGAATTGTTTAAATAATTTTACAACAAACATTTCATTTAGATTGAGTTCAGAGGAGTGAAATTCGCCTCTGATATCAAATGAGAGCTCTTTCTGCCGATGACATGGTTAAGATATACCTTACTATCCTTCACTGTTGCCGACGTAAAAATGTGGTGGAATGGACCAATGTATCTTCCTGTGGTAATAGCGGTATTCCATTCGTCTGTGCTTTCGACTAATTTAGTAAATAGAGTACCAGCGACAACTAGTTTTGTCGGCGAGAGAAGCTCCAAACCATCTCCCATGAATATAGAACCATTCACATTAACCATTGTCACATTTTCCGTCGCAATGTCAACCTTGAATAGATGACCACTTGCTGTATGCATAACAAGAAGAAAACCATTCGGATGGTATATAATACCATTGAGACCGTCAAAGTTGTAGTACCATTCCTTCCTTTGGACAAACACATCGCTTTGTATTATAGATAACAGTTCACCGTTCGATCCTATTTTCCATATCTTATTTGCCTTGGCGTCGGTGATATATGCATTCCCGTCTTCATCCACAGCAACATCATTAGCAGCTGATTTTTCACCACCTGCATGATGCATTGTGCATAAGATAGTTCTGTATATACTGAACGAGAAAAACAACAGCATTTTGATAACTTTATAAAGATCTTCAATCACATAATACGAATGCATGAATTTTTTCTTTTCCGGATATATAATGGCTTAAATTAACACAGACAAGAAATACGAGAGCTTTCACTTCAAATCAAAGCACTTGAACCTTCAAAGGGAACATATTGAGAGAACAAATCATATAAAAGTGACAAAGAAGAACCCAGGTGCATGCAATTATCTTAAGAAGCTTTAATAGAGTACGAAATAGCTTCTTTTCATCAAAATTAGCTTTTTTAAAGGTGTCTTCTAAGATCAAGTTCATTCAATACAATTTCACTCACAAAATTTAACTTCTTGCACACCAAAGGCCTGTTTTAACACCAAAATTATGAAGTCAAGAACAAAAGAACCAAGTTATAAAAGAAATGACTTTCTGTAACAACACAATAACTGAAGATTTTCACTTAAGATTCAATATATATATATACACACAACTTAGACATGCATGTATTCATTGTGGCTTAATTAGTATTCTTGATAGAAACTTCAATACAATAGTAAATTGCAAAACAAATTCAATTGTTTTGATATACATACATATATATGCATGAAAATTGGAATCTAACATGAGAATATATACAAAGAAATTGAAAACTATATAAAAAAAGAAGAAGATAAAAAGCTCATTTGGGACTCAAAACACAAAAGCTTTGCTATGCGAGTATCATAAACCACACAATTTGAAGGTGAAATCTCAAAATTCAAAAATACGAATCAACACCATTTCCAATCACAGTCAATAAATGCATCAAATTGTTCTTCTTGTTTCCTCAATATATCAAACATTGAAAATCACTTCAAAACAATTGAAATTTCTAAAATTCAAGGCGTTTTAAAGCGAAAAGGGGGGGAAAAAATGGGACCTTTGCTGGCGAGCTGGATGAGAAACCTCCGTTCCCACGAGCGGAGATCGTAGGCGGCGACACCGCTGTAGGTTAATCCGAGCACATCGGCGTACACGACGAGAAGCCGGTTGCGCCGCCGGTCAATGGCGATCCCCATAGACCAGTTTCCCGCCACGTCAGCATCCGAAACCACCGTCTTCTCCTCCAGCTCTGAACCGGTGCCGATGATGATCTCGCCGATGGTTCCGGAGGTGGAGGTGGAGACGAGGAAGCGGTCGGCGAAGGCATCCCACTTAGCGCACTCGTGGAACCAACCACCACTGCTGTACCTGTAGCCACTGGCAGAGCGCTCAAGGGAGAATAGTAGGGCGATGGGGATGGCGGTGAGGAGGAGGAGGAGCGCCGCCGTGCGGCCGCAGCGCCGAGACATTGGATCGAGGAGGCGAAACTTGTGCGCTCGGATGAGAAGAGAACGAGGGTTTTTCAAGGTTGTCAGACGGCCCCGGGTCAACGCCGGGCATTGACCCGGAAAAATATAAAGTCAAAGGTCGATAAAATATTTAAAAATATAATATAATATTTAATAATTATAAAAATATAATATGATCTCTATTTTTTAATATATAAAAAAAACATAATTAATTAATTTGTTATTTAAAATTTTAATTTCATATACAACCGTCAAAAATTTTTAAAAAATAAAAAATAAAAAACTATCATCAGTATCTCTCAGGACTCACAAAAGATTTTTAAAAATTAAAAATTTAAAAAATAAAAACGGGGACAATAAGTGAGGATTTTAGCCAGTTTATTTTTTTTGTGTGATTATTATTATTTTTTTTCTGTGTTTGTCTTGTTTTATTGTATTTTTTAATAAATAAAGTTATGATTTATTCATTTTATTTTTAAATAAAAAAACAGAGCCTACAATTTTAATAATCTTTTGTCTTTTACTGAGAAAAGCAGTTGCATGCTTATCCCTTGTAAATACTTCTCTGTTGCTCTTGATATCTATGGAGATCAATCAGAGGTCACACTTAATGCTCACTAAAGAACTGTTAAGTAGATTCATCATCTTGCATGTGTTCAAATTAGTGAAGTGCATTCATTTGGCATGCTCTTTACAAAGTATGAACAATGGGTAACTACATATTTATTATATGAGTGCCACAACCTTCAATCCATGCATTTCTTTTATTTCATAATTCCCAAACAACAAACATTGTACTGTTAAACTTAGCTGGGAAAATTTGAATTGGTGTTTTTCCACATTGAATCATATCAATTGCCAGTTCAATTGTGTTAGAATTTGATATTAGACAGAATTTATCTAGAAATATATTTTTTTTTAATTAAATAAGTGGATAAATCATACTTTTATTCAAACAACATAAACAAGTACAGAAAAAAAAACTAAAAACTGAGAAAAAAAATAAAAAAAGAAAAAAAAAAATGATAATCCTCATCCAATTAAATTAGAAAGACATCTCCAGCAGTGATGCATTTCCCAGGAAAACATAGTGGATCGAACAAAAACACTTGAAACAAAAAAAAAAAAATTTCATAGCTGGAATACGAAGAAAGCCAGGCATAAAATTCTTGTTGACAAGTCACTCCAAGTATTCAAACCACTCACAACAACTAAGACACACTATAACCACATTTCTTGGTATCCACATCAAATTAATAACTGAAAAACCTCAACTCTTATAACCACATATCTTAAAACAAGGCAAGAACAAAGCATTCAAGCCATTAAAGAGAAGTTCAATACTCATAGTAACACACAGATGATGATTTCCCATTACATTACTAAATTATAGGCTGCTACACAGTTTATATTTGTAGAACATCTTTACTCATTATGTAATGTATTCATTGTGGCATTGTTTTTATAATGAGAAGCAGGTTATTCTCTGATTTTTATTTTTTTCATGCAATTTCCTTTTGGGGAAACATCTGCAATCATGATTTACTTATAATGTTATGTATAAATTTTTTAACTTGTCCAAACGTAGTAAAGTAATTAATTCATTTGAGTTGAATCTTCAGAAATCAATAATCATAAGCAGCAGGATAAAAGATTTTTAACAATTTAACAAGAAAGCTGTTTTAGAATAATGTCAAGAGAAATGCTCACCTTTTAAGAGAGAATTTTCTTTCCTTTAGGTGTTATATGCTCCACAAAAAGGGTTTTTATGCCTATATATACTTATATGATTTTTTTTGACATCTTGAGCAATGGTTATTACAAAATAAGTTTATATTTTAATAATTATATATAATTATTATAATCATATGTGCTCCAATTTGAAGTTAAAAAAATATATATATATATATTGAAAGTTTAGAAAGACTTACAAAAGTGGATATTATACAGCAGGAGTCAAAGAATGAAACATTGTTAAAGGATTACATGAATGCAGTCCCAACCAGATCATATGCTCAAAAAAAAGACACTGATTCCAGACTAATAGCAATACAATATAAAGATCTAGAAATGTCACTTGAATTACACTCAAGGGATTCCTTTAAATCTTCTTCTTTGAATCAAAGCATAAATTTAACAACATTTCAATCTACATTCAGAATCACTGAGCAATCAAGCAAAAGAAGTGAATTGCTCCAATGATTTTACAACAAACATTTCATTTAGATTGAGTTCAGAGGAGTGAAATTAGCCTCTGCAATCAAATGAGAGCTCTTTCTGCTGATGATATGGTTAAGATAAACCTTACCATCCTTCACTGTTGCTGATGATACAATGCGGTGTAACAGACCAATGTATCTTGCTGTGGTAAAAGCAGTGTTCCATTCGTCTGTGCTTTCAACTAATTTAGTAAATAGACTACCGGCGACAACTAGTTTTGTCGGCGAGAGAAGCTCCAAACCGTCCCCCATAAACAGAGAGCCCTTTACATTAACCACTGTCACATTTTCCGTTGCAATGTCAACCTTGAACAAATGGCCAGTTGCCGTATGTATCACGAGAAGATAACCATTCGGATGGTATACAATTCCATTAAGACCGACAAAGTTGTAGAACCATTCCTTCCTTTGGACAAACACATCACTTCGTATAACTGATAACAATTCGCCGTTCAATCCTACTTTCCATATCTTATTTGCCTTCGCATCGGTGATATATGCATTCCCGTCTTCATCCACAGCAACATCATCAGCAAATGATTTTTCACCACCTGCATCATGCATTGTGCATAAGATAGTTCTGTAATACACTGAAGAAGAAAAACAACAGCATTTTGATAACTTTATAAAGATCTTCTTCAATCACAAAATGCAAATGCATGGATTTTTCTCTTTCAGATAAATACTGGCTTAACAGAATGAAGACAAGAAATATGATAACTTTCACTCCAAATCAAAGCACATGAGCCTACATATGGAACACTTTGAGACAGCAAATCATAAAAAAGACATAAAGAAGAACCCTGGTACATGTAATTATCTTAAGAAGCTTTAACAGAGTGAGAAGTAGCTCCTTTTCATCAAAATTAGCTATTTAAAGCTGTCTTTTAAGATCAAGTTCATTCAATACAATTTCACTCACAAAATTTAACTTCTTGCACACAAAAAGCATGTTTTGACACCAAAATTATGAAGTCAAGAACATAAGAACCTAATTATAAAAGCAATTACTTTCTATAACAATACACTAACTGAAGATTTTCACTTAAGATTCAATATCTATATATATATATATAGAACTTAGACATGCTTGTATTCATTGTGGCTTAATTAGAAGTCTTGATAGAAACTTCAATACAAGAGTAAATTGCAAAACAAATTCAATTCTTTGATATATGTATATACATATGCATGAAAATTGAAATCTAGCATGATAATATATACAAAGAAATTGAAAACTATATAAAAATAGAAGAAGAAAAAAAGCTCATTTGGGACTCAAACACAAAAGCTTTGCTATGTGAGTGTCATAAACCACACAATTTGAAGGTGCAATCTCAAAATTCAAAAATAAGAATCAATACCATTTCCAATCACAATCAATAAATGCATCAAATTGTTCTTCTAGTTTCTTCAATATATCAAACATTGAAAATCACTTGAAAACAATTGAAATTTCTAAAATTCAAGGCGTTTTAAAGAGAAAAGGGGGAAAAAAAAAGGAACCTTTGCCGGCGAGCTGGATGAGAAACCTCCGTTCCCACGAGCGGAGATCGTAGGCGGCGACGCCGCCGTAGGTTAAGCCGAGCACGTCGGCGTACACGACGAGAAGCCGGTTGCGCCGCCGGTCAATGGCGATCCCCAAAGACCAGTTTCCCGCCACGTCAACATCCGAAACAACCGTCTTCTCCTCCAGCTCTGAACCGGCGCCGATGGTGATCTCGCCGATGGTTCCGGAGGTGAAGGTGGAGACGAGGAAGCGATCAGCGGAAGCATCCCACTTAGCGCACTCGTGGAACCAACCACCACCGCTGTACTTGTAGCCGCTGGCAGAGCGTTCAATGGAGAAAATTAGGGCGATGGGGATGGCGGTGAGGAGGAGGAGGAGCGCCGCCGTGCGGCCGCAGCGCCGGGACATTGGATTGAGGAGGCGAAGTTCGGCGCTTGGAGGAGAAGAGAACGAGGCTTTTTGAGCTCTTTTCTGGCGGTTGATTGGGTAGGTGAGAATTTTGGGTGACTTTTTATCGTCTCTTTAATTAATTAATTAATTAATTTTTTTTTTTGTAATTTATATATTAAAAGAAGTAAGAGGTAGGTGAAATTTGGTTTGGAAAACAATTTAATATATATCATATCATATCATTTTTTTTAAAATTGAAATTATTTTCTTTCCTCCATTTATTTTTGTCATTAAAATTCAAATCTCATGAAATCCACTACAATGTTATACAGTATCATAAACAGTAAAAATATATAATATTTATATAAATAAATAATTTTTAGATAATAATTAAAAAACAATAATCTAGAGACTTAGTTTGATTACTTTTTGCTATATATATATATATATGAATTATTATTTAGAAATGTCTCTATATTTGAAATCTATAGATATCTATAGTAGTCATTGGATCGATACGATTATTTATGAATAATATTAAAACATTATTAAATAACTTTACATAATGAGAGATGATCCCACGGTATAGAATCGAGATATAGTCTGTCCTCACATGTTTGATTGTCTAAAATTAGTAATTTTTAGAATAAATAATAGGAAAACTTTTGGAGTAATTATCAACTTATTCCCCAACAACTATGATGATCATCTTCATTAATCATAAAAACAGGATTAAGCTTGATAACTAAGTAGCCCTGATCACTTAATATCTAAATTATTTTTAAATATTTTTAGAGGTAATTTCACGGTTCAAATGTACTTAAAATACACAAAAAAAAAGAAAAAGAAAATTCCACAATTTTTTTTTAAAAAATATCACATCCAATCAAACATGCATGCATCTGTTTTCACACTCATATATACATAAATATATAGCTTTTCTTTTGTAAGCAAAAAGTCCAAAATAGCCCTAAACCTAGACCTTGATCTAGAGCCTATAGAGACAGAGGTAGTAGAGAGTTTGGCATGATATAATAATAATAATATTAACAAATAAATAAATAAATAAATAAATAAAATTTTAAATAATAAATGAAGTGCAGAGAAGAGATGTGGAGCAGGTGTACACACGCAGGGTGAGTAGTCTCTTTCTTCAGTTGTCTTCTTCTTCTTCACATGTACCATTCATGCTCACTGCTTCTCCACTTGAAACCCTAACCCTAACCCTAACCCTAACCCTAAAATATATTGATAAAGAAATTTTTGTAGTGCATTATTCATATATGGGTTTACTAAACCAAAAACAAAAACTAATTTATATAAATCATCATCCAAGATTCCAAGTTGAAATCTAATAAATATAATTTATAAAACTACAAAACAAATGTGTTCAATAATATGCTATTTATGTATGGCTTGTATTCTTTCAAAAAATAAATAATTACTAATATATCTTCTTTTATAAAGTTATGTTTATTTATATATTTTTATGAGATATTTTTATTTGTTTACATATTTTTTTTTATGGTTAATACTTATTAAAATAATAAATTGTTTTTTAATCTTAAAATAAATAAAATATCACAGAACATTATTAAAAATATTTTTGGAGATTTGTGTATGTTATTTAAATAAATAATATAGTTAATTTGTAGACTGATATAAACAAGCAAATAAGAAAGATTTGAGAGGTTATATACATGAGTAAATATTATTTTTATAAAAATATATAAATATTTTTTTAAATATATCT
This sequence comes from Dioscorea cayenensis subsp. rotundata, assembly GCF_009730915.1. Classification (NCBI taxonomy): domain Eukaryota; kingdom Viridiplantae; phylum Streptophyta; class Magnoliopsida; order Dioscoreales; family Dioscoreaceae; genus Dioscorea; species Dioscorea cayenensis. The sequence goes on from NC_052477.1 coordinate 1,088,685, forward strand.
ATATGAACCACTCATTTATCTCGTCTCTCTCCATAGTAACATAGTTATACTTTTGACGTAGTTAAGTGTATATATTGTTAGCCATTGATGGAAACTCCCACAAGCTTTAATTAATGGCAGAGTGCGGACCCACCGAGTTTAAATACCAAGTCTGTCACATGGATGCTCACTTTAATCTATTTATTATTATTATTATTATTATTATTATTATTATTATTGCAATCGCATCTTATTTACTAACAACTATTTTGTCTATTTATACAAAATCTTTATATTAAATCTTCGTTTTGAACATTGAATCCTGAAACTCATATTACATCTTATATCCTAACAACCTTTTGATTTATCAGTACTGAATATTTAGGTATAAGAGTTGAGCTACATATAGAATTATGAGGTCAAATGAATTTTAAAAATGTTTATTATATATATATGAAAAATTGTTAGATTTTTCCCATTAAATTAAATTATTAGGGTCAATATACAATTTTGAAAAAGCTTTTAAAAAAAACATGTGAGTTGTTATATAAATTTTAAAAATTTTAAAACACCTGTAATTTAATACCTATATTTTTGGTTTTGTATTTTTATTTTTTATAATAACTTTAGAAAATATAAAACTAAAACCACATTTTTTTTTTATTCTTTTCATTTTCAATGTTTTGTCAAATCTCACGAAGCAACATCATAACCTTAGTTTTTTTTTTTAATTAAAAATTAAAATTTTAAGGCAATATTTTTCTTCTCACTTTTCAAACTACATTAAAAAAAATCTGTTTTTTTTAAATCAGTTTTAATTTCTAATTATTTAAAATAATTTTTAAATATGAATTTTTAATGAATTTCTTTTGGTTTATTTTGATATTTGTATTATATATATATATTTAATATCTATAATTTTTTTTATTATAAGTAATAATATTATATTTATAAGTAGACCAACGAAAAAATTTATTTGGCTCAACCACCGCTTAAGTAAAATATTTATTTTTTTTAAATATGACCTAAGATCGAATCCTAAAATCCATATAAATTGATGGTACATATGTGTTAAAATATTAATTTTACATTTGTATATATTTTGGATGCATTTATCATCTATAAATAAAAATATAAATTTAAAAACAAAAGAAAAAATTGCACCCTATGTTTATTCATGTACTAAAACCAAAAAAATATGATCATGCACAAAAATAATACTCCGTAAATGTGTGTCCATCACGACCAGGATTTTTAAGTACTAATTTAAGTACAAATTAGTAGTACTGCCTTCTTCTCTCTTTTAACGTTTTAAAAAAACTTAAACTATTTATTTTTATAAAATCAAAATAAACGAAGAAAAATCCAAATAAATAAATAATTAATTAATTAAAAAGGGTTTCAAATGGGTGCGATCATGAAACCCAAAGCTGGTTGTCTCCCACCGTAGAACTCGCACAGTTCCACGGTTCAAGTTCCAGTGCACCCGCGGAATATTCTAAGCTAAAAAAACCCTCCAAGTCCCGAGGCAACGGGCCCCACCACATCAATATAATATTCTGCTGTAACACTTTAAACTCCATTGTACCCCAGGAGCACTACAACACTCCCTGAGTGGTGGGTCCCAACACACACGCGCGCCTCTCCAGGCCTTTATCGACTGACACGTGTCAATACGTCATGTCATCTTTAATGATGATGGGACGGCTATAAATACGGGCACCCCCTAGCCTAAAAAAATGCTTTATTTATTTACATGTAGACCCTCGGATAAATTTTTAATTATTTTTTTTAAAAAAACCTTTTTAAAGACCAAGTCAAATCAACCCAGTCAACTAAACTAAATACTAATATTTATTTTTTTTAATAGTGTTATATTTAGAGTAAAAAAAAATAATAATAATTAATGTGAAATATTTGAAGTAAAAACAGCAGCAGTTAAACTGAACAATGCACCCACATGAACAGTCTGGAACTCTGTGCTCTTTAAGTAAAGAGTGGATCTAATTCAGTGATTCAGAATTGATTTCAGATATAAAGAGTTATGTGAAAAATCCCCACTTTTGGTTTTTTTTATTTTTTATTTTAACCTGTTTAAATGTTTATTTTTAATATATATAAATAAATCACATTCGTTGTTATTGGAAAAAAAAATTCAAAATATATATCAAAAAAATAAACATAGTACAAACCATCAAAGGAGTCTTGATTTTTTTGATTTGTCGAATACTGACGGATAATAAAGGTTTGACAATTATTGCTTAAGTATTAACAATAGTTTTTTTTTTAATTTAATCCTCTTTTATTTCATTATTTTTGTAAAAAATACGACTAATTAATTCTTAAATAAAATATAAACATCATATATATATATATTTAATAAATATAGCTAAACAATAACTTTCACAATAAATAAGAGATAATTAACTCTTAATCTCTCACTTCATAGGGAAAAAGAGTTATAATATTTTTCTACAATACAGATAATTAATATATAATTCATAAATGATATGATAATATGATTATCAGGTAAAGCATCTAAATCTAAGAAAACACTGGTAGATTAAAAGCATAAAAATCAAACACATTAATTCATGTATATATATATATATATATAAGCTTCGATCATCCATGCTCGTTCATAGAATCAAAATCTACAAACATTATTTTCAACCATTTAGATTTGATTGATTCTTATTTAGTCAAGATACGCTTTTATAAAAAGAACATCGTAAAAATGACATGCTCAATTAACTTATGTAGACTCAAATAAATAAACCGTCAATCCTATTTTATAAAATTTTTAAAAATTAAAATAAATTAATTAATTTCAACTAACTTCATAATTAAATTCTCATTGTAATAAGATTAATGGTATTTATTTATTTGTGGACGATCTACGAACGTCCACAAATAACCATATATATATATATACATAAAATAATAAATTCATCCTGACATCTATACAAAACAAGGTGCACTTCCCCATCTATTTCCAAACCACTTCCCAATCCTAACAAATCCCATGAAACTCCTCCTCAACACTAGAGTAAAAAGGAAAGTTAAACACTGTATACCCATATTTATTACTCTCCTTATCACTTAGACAGTGATTGAAAGAGAGATCTAAAAATAAAAAAATAATAAACAAAATAATAAAAAAAAAGAAAATAGTCTAACTCTGAAAACAACCTTTGGATTTCCTAGCTTCTCACCTGCAACTCCTGCAACTCATCTCTTTCTCACTCTCTTTCATGGTCCACTTCCTGAGCTGCTACTTCTGCTCCAAATTCTCCACCTTTCTTTCTTTCTCTCTCTCTCTCTCTCTCTCTTTTATCTCTCTTTCTAGCTCTGTCTCTCTGTCTCTTTGTCCTCTTTATCACAATCTCTAATACTGCAAAGATAGATATGGGTGATCTCTATAGCATACATCCAGGGATCTGGAGAGATGATGACACTTCTTCCTCACTTCCCACTCTCCCCATACTTCCCAAACTTCCATCTCTTCATCCTCTTTCTCAACAAAACTCTAAATCTTCAGATCTCCTCAAAGCTCAGATCGCTTCTCATCCTCTCTACCCTTCTCTTCTCTCCTCCTACATCCAATGCCGCAAGGTCTCTAGCTCTCTCTTTCTCTCTTTCTATATATATATATATACACACACACATATGTATATATATATATATTTCTCTCTATATATATATAGATATATAGATAAACAAACTGAAGTCATGACTTTCCTTTTTCTAACTAGAATAACTAACTTGCAGGTTGGCGCGCCACCGGAAGTAGCAACACTACTTGAAGAGATCTCTTCTGAGCAGCACCACCCCACCATCATCTCCGGCGAGCTCGGTGCTGATCCAGAGCTTGATGAGTTCATGGTTACATATATATATATATACACACATAGATTCATTCATGCAACTTTCTGTTTTTTTTTTCTTTGATTTTTTTGTTGAAATGATATATATATATATATATATGAAGGAATGTTATTGCCGAGTTTTGGAGAAGTATAAAGAGGAGCTAAGTAAACCACTGGATGAAGCTGCAACATTCTTGACAGAGATTGAAACACAGCTTGGGGATCTCTGCAAGAGCTCACATTCATCATCTTCTTCAACAACAGCGATTAACTCATTCTCTGGTAAGATCTAATCACAATGGTTTTAGTGTGTTTGTTGTTTGTTGTTGTTGTTCTACGAGCAGTCAAATCATGGCCATGCAACTGGGTTCAGTGTTGTCAGAACTCTATATTGCTTTTAGGGTTTCCTTTTTATTTCTAGGGTTTGTGCTTTTTTTTTTTCTTTGTAGTTTTGATTTTTTTTTTTTGGGTTAATTTTTTTTTCTTCTTCTTGTTTAGGTTTGATGATATCTATCATATTTAATTCTCTTCATCAAGTTAGGGTTTTCATCTTCTTGCAGGAGCAATGAATACTAGTTGTTGCCTTTGTTGGTTTTTTAATTTGCTAATAAATTTCATCTCTTTACTCTGGACTAGACTTTGCATTTGCTCCTTTTTTCCATTGTTTAATATTTTGTTTTGTATAATAATAGCAAGGTACTTACTTGTAAGTCTGTATGTTTTCTAGGTTACTAACTTTGTGGGATTGTCACCTAATTGCATTAATTGCATGTTCTAAATCAGTTGCAGTAATATCATGTAGTTCTTAACTTCTTAACTCTTTGTAGAGAATTAATGGTTCCTATCAAAAAGTCTTTCAACAAGTGTTAAGGATCATTTAAATAATTTAGGAAATCGATGATCGCAAGAAGTTATTATATATCATCATTATTTGGTACAAACATTAATTTTGTGAAATGACTAGTTATATAAATCAAAGTTTAGACGGTAAGATGTTCGGATACTCGACTTGTTTTGGGTTTTCAAAAGGGTAGAGAACATGATTCTGCGGAAGTTGATCTCATCAAATCGAAAACCAAGCATAGCAACTAGAGATGCCGATGTATATCTATTGTAAAATATATCGAAGATTTAATTGACAGAACATTTAGGAATGATAAAGTTCCTTCGAATCATTATGTTGCTGAAAAATGAAAATAGCACCGTGATAATTCATATAAACTAATAGTTGTAACTTGTTCTCCAACTTCTTGTTTATAAACTTTATAGAATATGATACGTGGTGTAATTTTGTATAAAAATTCAGCATCATGGTGTATGTATGCTTTCTATATCAGATTGATCGCAGTTTATTATCTTTCACATTGCATGAATTTGTTTGTTTGAGTTTTCAACATAAATATTATATAATGAGATTCCAATTCTTAGCATCAAAGAAGAATTATCATAGGAAACTATTATCGATTTGATTAATCTCAATAACTAGAAGTTGTTTATCTTTTTTGAGATCAAAAGAGAATAACCATCATGATCTACCATTGTTTGTCAAAATTTTCCATAAGAAACAGTGTTTTATATTTATACTTGCACTGATATATATGATCAGTTGTGATAAGAAAGCATATTTGGATCCAAAAGAGCACTGATACTACAAATGCATTATTCGGTTAACTATGTCTGTAGTGTTTTTTCTTCGTATTGTTCTTTGTTAACTGCTTTCAGTGCTTTTCGTATTTCTCTTGATATTGTATCGACAGCTAGGCAATATTGATCTCATTAAGTGAGAATTGAAGTGCACTTGTTTAAAGATATCATAGAATCAAGTGACAGTCCCAATGTTTTTAAGCTTTTGTTTTTTGAACATTAATAGATGAAGCAGCAGGGTCATCTGATGAGGAGCTAAGCTGCGGAGATGTGGATGCATCAGAAAGCCGGGAATCCGGGACACGGTTTCCCGACCAAGACTTGAAGGAGATGCTTCTGAAGAAGTACAGTGGATATCTAAGCAACTTAAAAAAAGAATTCATGAAGAAAAGGAAGAAGGGTAAGCTACCGAAAGACGCGAGACTAACATTGCTCGACTGGTGGAACTCCCATTATCGATGGCCTTACCCGACGGTAACTCATCGAACTTTTACAAAGACATTTTGTTCATTGAAAATTGAAGAATTCTTTTCTTTGTTCAGGATGAAGAGAAGGTAAAGTTGGCAGAAATGACAGGTTTGGATCCAAAACAGATAAATAACTGGTTTATTAACCAGAGGAAGAGACACTGGAAGCCTTCCGACGACATGAAGTTCGCTCTCATGGAGGGTGTCAACAGCGGAGGGAGTGTGACGACATTGTATTTCGACAAAGGTGCTACCATTGATCCATGAAAATGATTCGTTCGGCTTCTATTCTTTTTCGCTTTTGTTTCGTATAGTGTTTGTTGATGAATCTATATGCAGTGATCATTGATGATTTACATCTGAAAGTTTTTAGATGTATTATATATATATATATGACACCAAATCATTCTGGTTTGAAATGTCAGCCTTTTTCTTACTATTTATTTGTTGTTTTTATTTAATTTCTGATCTTCAAACAATCAATACATGAGAAAAGGTGGTTCTTTTGTGTCGTTTGTTCTCAGGATTCAGAAATGTTTCTTTGCTGGCATTTGTGAATGTATGTCTACTAGGGGTGTTATTGATCAAGTTCCAGGCTAAGTGGCAAGGTACTCAAGCTCGAGCTTGGTTGAAAACTCGATGCTTGATATTCTGTTTGAACTCTTCTGAGTTTTTGTTTTTTTGTTGTTCAAAGCTTGTTCTATACATAAATCAAGCGTATTGAGATTAAGCTCTATAAAAGCTGTAAAAGCTAATAAATTTGATTTGATTATAGATATTTTTATATTTGAGTTTGAACTCAATTGTATATTTAAAGTAATTTTAGAACAAACTAACCTATATATTATAGATATAAATTCAACTTCTCGATTAGGCTCGGGAGTACTCTAGCCGTGTTCAAGTCTGGCCAAGTCAAGTTTGAGTCCGAAGTCTGAATCTAGCTTGAGTAGCTTGCGATCCGAATGTCTACCACGTAGATTTCTAAATTTGTTGATGTTTTTAATATTTTTCCTTCGAAGATGGTTATATTTTTATTCTAAAAAATTGTATATATTTGGTTGAAACTTCTCAATTTTAAACTATTTAATTTCAAGCAGTGTAAATCCAACTGGCCTGTAAACATGGCTCAAAATATTAACAATCAGGTGGGGATTTAGTTTTCTTCATTATTTGAAAATTAATTTTCATAATTGAACGTATAAAATAATATAACAAAAAAAATAGTTTTCAATTGGTCTTTGTGAGTTCCTATCAAATATCACACTTCAGCGACTTCCCAAGAAGTATAACAATGTCAAAAAAAGCACACATTAATCATACCATTTTTTTCAACAAAAATAAAATAAAATAAAGATAAATAATCCTGAGAATATTAGTCACTATGATAATACAAAAAAAGCTGAAAGGAACAGCTATATAATTAACATCACATTCAACAAAAATATACTGACAACATGCTCAACACTATAATTTACAGAAACATTGATTCATAAAAAATGTTATTCTATATCATGTGATAAAAATTCAGCATAAATTTTGTGCAGCATCACCATGTCTCAGAAAAGACTCCAACCTTCTGAAGACTCCGAATTCTCTTCTTGAGTCTGATAGTACTCAGAACTTTCGTCGTCTCGCCTCCAATAATTGCCTTCATTTTCTTCTGCATTATAAACATCTTCGGAACCAGTGTTTGCTTCTGGTTCGACAAATTGAAGCAAATAATGCAATCCATTGCCGATATCGTATACCATCAGTCCTATCCTACCTCCAACCCAACTGCCAAAATGACTTCCCATAAGATAACCTAATTTGCCGAGTCTCTGTTCTCCGTGGAATCCTCCGGCATAGGTGCCAAACAATGTGCCTATACCCCTAAGAAAGCCTTCGGTCATTGAACCACCATAGTATATCGCTTCGAAAAAGTCCCAACCTGAGGATATGATTGGTCCTGTGATGCGTTTGGCTTCCCTCGTGGCCTGCTTTGCGGCTTTTGTTCCGGCCTTTTGTGCCTCCTTGGCCGCGACAGCGGGAGTCAATCCTCCCGTCAGTGCCTCAGTGAGTGCAACCTCAGTTGCACGTTGCCGTATTTTCTCAACATGAGCACTTCTGATACTATACACGTAGAGCTTTACACCTTCTTTCGCAACACAGGCCAGACTACCGGAGCCCATATCGAAGCAGTTCAGAAAGGTGAACTTCCCACTCTTTGATGATGCTTCATCTCCGACAAACTCCCTAAATTTCTCAGCTGCAACAAGATGAGCAGAAAACTGATACTTTTGATTGTTTTGCAGAGGAGGATAATTAATCACTTTCTCACGTTTGTTAATAATCGGAAAATAGTTTAGATGCTAAAATGAAACCACAATTCTTAAGATTGCTCATAAATCTAACATCACACAAAGAAAGTAAATCCATATGAACTTCAGTGGCATTATCCGAAATGTATTACATAGTAATCATTAAAAACCTAAGTGGTTCAATAATGTATATAAAAAAAAAAAATTATTCATGGGTTTCCATTACTTGTAGTTTAGTTTTCTATTCCAAAGGTATTGTTATATGATCGCCTATTCGAACAATTTACAACTACCTATTGTGGGATAAATTAGGGAAACCGAAACTACTCAGAGACAAAAGGAAGACTGAAATATGATCATTAATTGATCTTCCGCATAAAAAAATTGAACATCTTAATATGCAATTGAATTAGTAAGTGATTTCAACTCAATTACTTGTAACCCTAACAAAGATAAGTTACCATACAGACTAAATTTCCATTTAGATTTGATCAAAATTGAAAGTTCAAACAAGAGTGAACATGTATTTGGAATCATAAACACATTGAAATTTTTTCACATCATTTTATTCAATCACTTTGATAATCTTTGGATTTGCTCAATTCCTACTTCCCCTGAAAAATTGGCAGAATTTCACATCTATAACTTCATTAATCCTTGAAAATAACACCAAGATAATATTTTTGATACTAAAACGAGCTCCACATCATGATTTCAACAAGAACACACCATAATTTCATCAAATACCAGATCAAAAGCCTAAAATCCAAACCATAATTTCCAAAATTAGAAGAAAAAAAAGAGGAATTGAGAAGGAGAACCTGTCATGCTGAGAACAATGATGCCGCCAATCAAGAGGGCGAGCTGAACCCGCCGCTTCTGGATGTCTATCATCCTTCCCCTTCAAGATCAAAGCCCTAACCCTAACCCTAATTTACAAACCAGTTTGGGGATTTTCAGTGAATTTAAGAAGACGCACTATTAAAGAAAGGAATAAACTTTAAATAAATAAATAATAATAATAATAATAATAATAATAATAATAAATAATTCAAAGTCAATTAAATGATGCTTTCTCGCTTTATCATCATTTGTGAAACGCGGATTCCCGTTTCCCTTTTTGGTTTTCTTAATATATAAGCTTTAAAAATTTTAATTGCCACTGTCTTCGCTCCACTCACCGGACTTCGGAATGCCGACACTTGCTAACTTGTAAGCGATGTGGGGGAGTGAGGCATATGGCCTCTGGATGTCGGGTGGAGCTGCCGTCACCGCCCAGACGGCGAAGGGCACGACCACCATCCAAAGCGAAGGGCTCCGACTGGGGGGCTCGCTCGATGGCGCCCCAGGTGGTCTCGCGATCGAGCAGCGATTGGCCAGTCTTCATCCTCGGGAAGGTCGGTATCTCGCTCTCGCTTACGCAGGAGACAGCGAGATTGAGGAAGGACCTGGCGAAGATCATCGTCCTTGACGTCATCTCCGGACAGACTAGTGAGGAAATCTTGCTGGAATTCCTTCCAGGCGCCTTGAATACACCGAGGGTCGAGGCGGTATCACGAGTTCGAGGGAACTCTTTTCTCGCAACACTGCGGCGAAGATGAAGCGATCAAAGGTCGATGAGGTTGCGGAGCTCGACTGCCATCGAGATTGGGCCCGTCGTCATCTCCATCTCACCCAGTGGAGCGGCGGAGGTTGGCTCGATTGGCTCAGCATCCGGTAGGGGCCAGGTTCTTCTCATCTGGAACCTTCCCCTCCATGCGTGGACTTGGCCAGTATTGGTGGAGCTACTAAAGCCCGATCGGAGAGTGGTGGCGATCCCCCAACCGAGCAAACCTCATAAGTCGTTCCTCTCGGTTCTCGTTCGATGTCATCAGAGGGTGTCTTTGCCTTTTGAGATCTCCCTAAGCTTTGGCATGAGGAGGTTCATGGTTCTGATAACTGATAATAAGCTGCCTTTTCCGGAGTTTAGACGGGAGCTGGAGAAGTTCTGCTACTCCTCGACGGAGCTGGAGTGTGAGCAGTGGTGGAGGCATCTCGTCAACCTAAATTCACTCATGAAATATCGAGAGGAAGCTAAAGGAAAGGAGGTGAAGGGTTCCCAGCATTCAGAGATGGGAAAGGAGCAACGTGAACGTCTTTGGAGGCCAAGGAGTCAAGCGATAGAGACCCGGCCGGTGAGCGATGCTCCCGGGGTCCAAGCTCTCACCGGACCGGTGAATAGTGATCACAACCCTACAGACTCCTACCTCTTCTTTGAATATTGTTGTAGAGGCCCCGACCCGGTGAGAGCTTCTCCCGGGGTCCCGTTAGTATCTCCGTCCCTCTCCGGGTGGGGGTGGCCAAGGGATTCGGCGATCGCAGTGTGAATCACAATGACGTTGATCTCGCTCGGTCCATCGGTCCTTCTCCGGTGGATCTTGGTGAGAGATTTAGGGTCGGACCGAGGGATCAAAGAAGGTGCATGGGGATGCATGTGCTTCGTCATACATTCCCCCTGCTGTCGAGTGGGGATTGGTCAGGGCTACTCTCGCTCCAAGAGTCAGAGACTGCAGCTTGGAGTGCAGGTCGCATGATGGTGACTCTCGGGGGTTACTAGCGTGCGGTGGCGAGGCTCGATGAAGGGAGGAGTGCTGATCTCAAGGCAGCTGCTTCTCTTAAGTTGGGTGGGCCACATAGTGAAAAGCCCATTCCTGTTTTTGGGCCCTCTCCTGTGAGCCCTGGCCCGAGTGAGGATTTAATTAGTATGGGGGAGATTGAACTGAATTGCTTAGATAGGGCTAGTGGGCCTGAGCTTGCTGGGCCGATTAACAAGGATTGTTTAAATGAAGAAGGGAGCAAAATTATTGATGGGAAGGAAAGCTCCTATTGTGATCCATCAAAACCACCGGATGCTTTTAATCCTCCACCAAATTTTAAGTGGGCTTTTCTTCACGGTTTTTAGACCCTTGTTCCAACTATGTTCTCAACTGATGTCACTGTTGCCTCAGCTATTAATTCTCGGTCCGACCCACTCGAGCATAATGAGCCACGGGGGGGTGATCATCATGATGATAACCTACAAGGCACGGAAATCCATGGGGACAAAGAATCGAGCAGGAGATCTATAGCTCAGATAGTAGACATTCGATGACTACGAGGCCCGACTTTGAGGGAGAAAGTTCGTGAGATTCTGCTCAATGGTCGGGGACCGAGGACCCTAATCAGGGCACAAGAAGGAGTGAGCGCAGGGAAAAGCCCTCATCCAGATGGAATGAGGAAGCGGGTTTTATTTCACAACCATCTCGTTCAGTGAAGAAGAAAGGGAACTCTACCTCGCCTTGTGAAGGTACTGCTCCCAACCCCTTCTTATATCCCGAATGGAATGATATTCAATTGCTTAATTATTGCAATGCATGTGGTATTTCTTTTTGATTCTCTGCATCATCAAGAAAAATGTTTTGCACATATCCGTATGCTTGAATCAACTCGTTCGGTCACCTTAGGTGATGGGGAGAGGACCATACTGTTGAGGTCCTCCCCAGGGAAAAATTAGTTTTTTTATGAATATTATTAATTGGAATGTACGTGGACTAGGATTACCTTCTAAGCGTTTCCTAGTTAAAGATTTCCTGACACTTCATCATGCGGACATTTGTTGCTTACAAGAGTCAAAGTTGAGCAGTGTAGACATGTCCATTTGGAGATCCATCGGGGATCTCGTCTTGACCACTTTGCTTTCCTACCCGCCATTGGCTCATGGGGGAATTATTGTGGGATGGAACAATTTGCTTTTTGACGGAAAAGTGCTTCATGTTGGCTCTTTTTGCCTTTCTATCGAATTTATTAATAAGGCAAAACAATATTACTTGGGTGTGCACTTCTGTCTATGGGCCTAATGCTAGGAACCTGAAACAAAGTTTTTGGAATGAAATTCGTTCCTGTCAACCGGGTGGGGGGTTACCTTGGGTCATTTTGGGGATTTTTAACTCGATCTTTGCTTCTTTTGATAAGTCAAGTGGGGTCACTAATCGTGAGGACATTAGATTAGCTCAAGCTTTTTTATGTGACCTACAATTGATGGAACCCCCGTCCAATGGGAATCGGTTTACTTGGACCAATGGACAGTCTAACCCGATTTGGGTTAAGCTTGATCGATTTTTGATTAACTCTCACTGGGTCACGTTATTCCCCAAGGTCTTACAAAACTACACGCTCAGTCGGGATCTGATCATGTTCCGATTAGACTGGAAGTAGGTTTTCATTTGCCTAGTCCTAGGTCTTTTCGTTTTGAGCAAGCATGGTGTCTAACTGATAATTTCGATATGCTCATCCGGGAGTGGTGGAGCTCTCCCAACCCCCAGTGGGTGTGGGGCCTTCATCTTAGCTAAAAAGATCACTAGTTTACGGAGAATCTTAAGACACAGGCAAAATTTGAGTTCGGATCCATCAAGTTGAAAAAACTTGGGATTTTACATGAGATGGATGTATTGGATCGCATCGGAGAGACTCGTTCTCTCACTCTGCTGAGATAAATCTTTCGAGGTCCACACGAGGACGGAGTTAGGGGCGATCCTTAAGCAGGAGGAAACCTATTGGAAGCAAAGGGCTAGGATGACTTGGTTCAAAGAGGGGATGAAAAATACTAGATTCTTTCATTTAGTCGCAAATGGGAGAAGAAATCGAAACTTTATTCCGTGGGTTTTGCGGGATAATGTTCGGGTGGAAGACGTTGAGGGTATTGGAAGAGCGTTCACTTCTTTTTATCAAAACCTTTATGGCACGGAGCAGACTTATAGACATCGGATTAACTGGACAGCACTTTTGGGGAGCAAGGGTATGCATAATTTGTCTAACCTGGATGCTCCCTTCACTCTGGAGGAAATTAAAGTGGCGGTATTTGGGATGAGGGCTGATAAGGCACCAGGCCCGGATGGTTTTCCTATGTTGTTTTTTCCGAAATTCTGGGACATTGTTAAGGCGGACATTTTTTTACTCTGTGAAGATTTTTACTGGGGGCGTGCCAACCTTGAAAGGATTAATTGGTCAAATATTGCACTGATTGCAAAAAGGCAAGGTCCTCAAGACCCCTCACATTATCGCCCAATTAGCTTGATTAACTGTTCGCTGAAAATCATCACCAAAATCCTTGCTAACAGGCTTAGCACTAAGATTGATGATTTAATTGATCCAACTCAGTCAGCGTTCATAAAAGGAAGATGCATCACTGACAATATTGCTACTGCTCAGGAACTAATCTTCTACATGCAGAAGCATCATCTCTTGGGCCTTATTCTTAAGGTTGACTTTTCTAAGGCCTTTGACTCTGTTGATTGGGGCTTCCTCCTGGAGCTGTTAAGGGCAAGAGGGTTTGGTGAAAGATGGATTGGTTGGGTTCGAACTATCTTGGCCTCTTCTAAGGCTAAATTCCTCGTCAACAACGCTCAATGTGGTTATGTCCGCTTTTGTAGGGGGCTAAGACAGGGGGATCCTCTCTCCCCTTTGTTATTTGCGCTTGTGGTGGATGTTTTAAGCTCAATGTTTAATCATGCCCTTAACACGGGGATTCGCATGGGATCCCACTTGGGGGTTCAGGGGTCAAAAATGTCAGCCTACTGATGCTGACGATGATCTCTTGGTCATGTCTCTTTCGGAGGGTGGAAGATCTTAGGATTATCAAATTGATCCTTTATGTGTTTGAGGGGCTTTCTGGTCTAGCGATCAATTCTGAAAAGACATGTCTTTATACCTCACAAAAGAATCTTGAACCTCAGGCTTTCCTTGCTAGGGGCGCTCCACTTTGCTTACATTGGCGTTCTCCCTTTGACCTATCTTGGGATACCTATCTGCGGGGAAAGCGCGAGGCGGGGGATCGGGATATCTTGATCAATAAGGTTAGATCCGGATCGGAAATTTGGAAGTCCAAATTTCTATCTTTGGGGGAAGATTAACTTTGTTGAATTACGTCCTTCTTGCCATTCCCACCTATTGGATGTCCTTATTCAAAGCTGCCTTGTTGGGTGATTAGGAGCATTGATAGAATTAGGAGAGACTTCCTCTGGTCTGGCCCAGACGTGCATCATCCTAAGATTCGCTTAGTTAACTGGGCAAGATTGTGTCGATCTAGAGAGCAAGGGGGTTGGAATATTCTCAATTTGGAAGTGTTTAATAATGCCCTTCTCGGCAGTGGTGGTGGAAGATCATTCTGGGGGCTAGATGGTGTGGGGCCGAGATTTTTAGAGAAAATTATTTTGGTAGCGAGCCAACACGGAATCTTTTTCCATAAACGATATGGTAGAAGATCGGTCTTCGGAATGGTATCCTCAAAAATCTTACCGCTTTCCCGGGAAAAAAACATTTGCTCTACGGTTAAAGGGGATCTACCACTCTATTCGAGCGATAGCGGGTGGAGGGTCGTGCCCTCGCGACATCCAGCCCCATTTGTTCCACGTCCTCCGAGGGACAAGGAGAGCACGAGTCGGGATTTGCTCGATGGGGGTTGACCCTCCCTTTCGGGAACTTCTCTCGGGAGGGTAGTCTGATTACTTCTCTTTGCCTTCAGAATTGCGCAATTAAAGATGATCGAAGTTGGGGGCTCTCTTCTAACGGGGTGTTCTCCGTCAGATCCTTCTATCATTTCTTGAATGATGGAGGGCTCCGTTGTAGATGGACTCCCTCCATTCTCAAGGGTTGCTGCCCCAGGAAAATTAATCTCTTTAATTGGTTGGTTTGGGACAACAAAATTCTTACCCTACAAAACCTTGCGATTAGGAGATGTAATATCCTCCGGGAAATCACTTGTGTGATGTGTCACTCCGCGATTGAGTCGGCAGATCACCTTTTCTCCCAATGTTCTGTTGCCTCTCAAATCTGGGGTTTTTTTTGCCAGTTTCTGGGCGGCCATCGCACCCCTTTTTCTCTGATGGATCTGTGGGGGAATTGGCGTTCCCAGGTTACTAAATCCTTGATTCCCTCTTGGGATTTGATCCTTCGAGCTATAACTTGGAATATTTGGTTGGAGAGAAATGCACGCATCTTTGATTGTGCTTGTTCATCTACTACTTCAGTTATTTTTAAGATTATTCATATGGTGCTTATGTGGATGAATGCGACTCCCGATTCAAGAAAGCTAAAGCTGGAGGAGCCAAGCGACAGAACCTCGGGGAGAAGCCTTGATTTCCTCTCCTCTCGTGACTTAGAGCGGGGGGCTCGGTCCCGATCCGGTTCCTCCTCGGTCGAGGGATAGCTCTTTGATGTTCCTGCTTTTTCCTAGGAGGGTCTCGTCCTCCCTAGTGGTGCAGTGTTTTTTTCTCCCTTGTTGTTTTTGTTGTTCTTCTCTTCTCCCACTCCCTGGTGGGTAGGCGTGGCGCTCTCTGCAGGTTTTTGTTTTGTTAGCTATCTTTTTAATGAATGTGGTTTATCCACTTTTTTTCAAAAAGAGAAATAGTTTCACTTAATTTAGCATTATTTTTTTATTTAAAATATATTTTAAAAAAATTTCACCCAATAAAATATATAAACCCCATCTTGATTGATCTAAATCAAATATAGAATATTTTTTAATAATAGATATTTAAAATAAAAAAAATATGTTGATTTTAAACTTCACCCATTTTCTTTCTGAATATTTTTTTAAAAATTTATTTATTTATTTTCATGTAATTATTTTAATTTTTAAAATAAATATATAAATTCCTATCTCCTTGTCCGGGTCCATTTTATTCTAGAATCTTGAACAAGTCTTTTCTTTGGAAAATAGTGAGTCTTTATTTAATTGTTTATCTGACAAATAATTAATCTAACATTTAATGAGTCAAATTTGGTGTAAGATGACCGACAACTAATAAAATACAATCAAAATATGAAATTATTTTTTTAAAAAAAATTTATGGGTTGTAGTCTTCATCCTGTTTTATACATATTTTTTAAAAATAAATAAATAAATAAATAAATAGCTACCTATAAAATCGATTGACTAATTTAATATACAATTAATAAAAATTTAAAAAAACCTCAAGTCATTTAAAAGTGAAATCAGTATCCCCCTAAAAAAACTAATTTTTTAAAAAAATAAAATTAATAATTTTAACATTATAATTTTTGTATTTTAAATAATTAAATATAACACCTTTTTTTTTGGAGGTAAAGAGCTTCAACGCTTCGCATTTATTACATAAAATATAGAGTAAAATTCAATAAAAATTTATTTGTAAATAAATATCTTATTTAATGTTTAATTTTAGGGATTGGACTTGAAGAAGAAGAGCCTCTTCGCTTCTTAGTCTTGTTCTAGGGCGACGGCGATGGACGGAAAGGGAACGGTTGCCACGTGGAAGGATAAGCACCGTCGGATGTATGATCAGGCGACACGGCACCCGTTCATCATGAGTATCCGTGACGGCGCCGTCGATTACTCGGCCTTTAAGCGTTGGCTTGTAAGACCTCTTCTTCCTTCCCGATCTACCCCTCCATCTTTCTCATCAGAGGGCTATTTTGGGAATTAAATTATTATTTATTATTATTTTTTAGCATGAGAAATTCTGTATATAAGATTGCTTGTTTTTAATCATTTACATAGATTTTTTTGGGTGTGGTTTGAAAAAAATTTAAATTTAAATATGATTTTATCAAAAAAGAAAAAAAGATGTTCTGAAAATAGTTTATTTTTAGATAGTGATAGAAATTGTACTGGTCTTTTTCAAAAAAAAAAAAAAATGTACTAGTGAATTGTATTCATTCCAGAATTAAGACTATTTTTCTTTTTTATTTATAATTTTGGATGAAAAAATTTATTATATATATATATATGACTCTTATTCCTTTTCAAAGTAAATTATCTATAATTTCTAAGTGTTTATTCTTATTCTAGATACTAACTAATACCTCCCAAAAAAAAACCTTAGTATAAGCTCTTGATTAGGGTTGCAAATGAACGAAGCCGCTTGTGAGCTCCTCAAAGCTCGGCTCAACAAAAGCTCATTCGATAAGTAAATGAGTCGAGCTCGAGCTTAACTTTTAAGCTCAAATAGTTAATCAAGCCGAGCTCGAACCATATATTGCTCAGCTCGTTAAGGCTCGCGAGCTTGCTCATTTAGCAAGCCTATGAGTCGGCTCGTGAGCCTACTAACGAACTTGTTCACAAGCTTGCTAACGAACTTGCTCACTAGCCTGCTCATAAGCTTACTCACAAATCTATTAAACGAGCTTGCTCAAATGCCTGTTCACGAGCTTACTCACAAATCTACTAAATGAGCTTGCTCACGAGTCTTCTAATGAGTATGTTAAATCAACTTGATAATGAGCATTCTCGCAAGTTTGCTAAAGGAACTTAGTGAATGTGTGTTTTTTTTCATTAATATAAATGGACTCATGTATTAAAAAATAATTTATTAATAATAATCATCATGATTTTCTTTAAAAAAACTATATAATTTACACAAACTATTTTTTATAAATTTGAGTGGAGTTTTAAAAATACAAGTGACATAATTTACTCCTCTTATAATATATATTAGCATGTTCAGAATGTTAAGAATATTAATGTTCTAGAAACATTGAGAATGTTCTCAAACTTTACATGTTTAACGAGCTTGAACTCAAGCCGAGCTTAAGATTCATTAACCTTTTCAAGCTAGAACTCGAGCTTGAGCTGAGCTCATTAACGAGTCGAGCTCAGGCTCGGCTCGTGTACATTATAAATGAACTGTTTTTCAAGCCGAGCTCGAGCTTAATTATATCAACTTGAGCCGAGCTCAAGCTTAAAAATTTAGACTCGAATCGAGCTTGAGCTCTTGCAGTTAAATCTGTTGAGCCGAACTCGAACACGTCAAAGCTCGGTTCAGCTTGGCTTGATTGCATCCCTACTCTTGATTAAAAATCTAATTACTTGCCAAAGTCATTTGCTTCGAGTGGATTAGTGCATTTAAAAATAAGTTTATGATGTGACATGTGAAATGATGAGGGTCCGAATCCTCGTTGGAGGAATTAACTCACGGGTGATGTCGCAACCCACACCCACACGCCATAGAGTCAGACGCTTGTAGCCCTTTTAAAAAATTTTTAAAAAAAATCTAAGTACTTGTATCTATGTACAGAGGTGAAATATAATTTTGGGTGAACTCTGATTATCTTTAAAAAAAAAGTGAACATCAAAACAACCATTTTAAGACTGAAATAAATGTCCAAGTATAATTCAGATATCACAAAAGTGCTTTTACACCACTAATAGAGATTGTACCTATATCAATGATTTTAGCATATAATTCTTCTTGATTAGCTCATGAAAGTAAGAAAGCAAGAATGGAAAATGTTGGTGCAGGGTCAGGACTACATATTTGTGAGACAGTTCATACCATTTACAGCAAGTGTTATCATCAAATCATGTAAACATTCTGATGAGGAATCAGACATGCAAGTGTTGTTAAGTGGCATTTCTTCTCTCAATGATGAAATCTCATGGTTTAAGACCCAAGCTCAAAACTGGGATGTTCATCTCCATTCTCTTGTTCCTCTTCAGGCCAATCTCAATTACTGCAAGTACTCTTTTTTTATCTCTAACTTTTTTTTTTTTCTGCAGATTGATTGAAAAAATGTGTTGATAAAAATATGTTGATAAATTGAGTTCAGGTATTTGGAGAGCTTGATGGAGCCAGAAGTTGATTACAGTGTGGCAATTACTGCATTCTGGGCAATAGAAGCTGTTTATCAAGAGAGCTTTGCTCAGTGTCTGGAGAGCAGTGCTAAGACACCAAATGAACTCATTGAGACATGTCAGAGATGGGGTAATGCTGGGTTTGGAGATTACTGTGTTTCTCTTCAGAGGATTGCTGATAGATGCCTGAAAAATGCATCAAGTGATGTGCTTTCAAAGGCTGAAGAAACATTCATTAGTGTTCTTCAACATGAAGTTAATTTCTGGAACATGAGTTCTGGTTGATTTGTCCTTTTTTTTCTTCAGATATGAAATAATGTATGTGTTTGCAAAGAGTGTTGTTGACCATGAAGTTAGTTTTATATAACAATGAGTTTTTGTTGATTGGAATAATTTTATCAGAAAAATACTGCATTTGTCTTCAGATATTTTTTATGATTATTATTTTTAGTCTTATTTTTTTTGTCAGAAAATATTGGATACATAACTGATTGCTTGTTGGTTTGGGCTTGAAATCACAGCCTTTAACTTAAGATCTTTTTTAGTCTCAGAAAAGTACATTTTTTTGGTGAAAAAATATCTCCAAGTTTGTGCTGATCTGGAAGGTATTCATTGGGAGATAAAATGATAAGAAATGTGTGTACTAAAAAAGCACTCAAACTCAATGAAATACTGCACCCTCCTCTTCCCTTTGTATTCTTTAAAACTTCAGATAAACACAGCTACAAAGTAAAGCAAGAAAAAAAAAAAGAAAGAAAAAATGGCAGCTACTCTAACTGGTATGAGCATCTTCACAACTGGAGTTGTCCCTAAACCAGAAATACAAAAACAAGTGAGCATCAGCTCTTGGAGGACTTTTACAGGGTACAAAGCCGGCCGAATTGCTCTCGGCCGGGTGTCCGCCAGTGGCCCGACAACACCTTCGAATATATCGAATAAAGTCACGGAGAGCATCAAGAATGCAGAAGAGATGTGTTCTGAAGACCCTGCGAGCGGAGAGTGTGTAGCTGCATGGGATGAAGTCGAGGAGCTCAGCGCCGCTGCGAGTCATGCTCGTGACAAGCTCAAGGAGAACTCCGATCCCCTCGAGAAGTACTGCAAGGACAATCCGGAGACTGATGAGTGCCGCACCTACGACAATTAAAGAACAAAATAAACATTAAAGATTATGCTTTTGAATGTTTTCGTATTCATGCTGCTGTCGTATATTTATGGGATGTAATTCCATAGAATCTGATCGGTACAAGATGGGAATTGTAATACAACATGGAATGGTTTTTCGATAGTTTGATGTCCTGTATGCATTGGAAAGCTAACAAAAAAAAGATGGTGATGCGTGGGAGGCTATCTTTATCCTTATCGTCATCAATCTAACAAAATAACAACCTTGTGATGCAATAAATGAATTCATTGTATGCATATAGACACTATTTCTGTATTCAACTAAAAGCAGCAAATAATCGAAAGCTTTTCATGCATATTAATGACAATCAACACCATCAGTCTAATAACACAACCATATGAACACTGGCATCTTCATCAAAATGATCAATGCAGACATCAACAAACAAGATTCAAGAAAAATGAAGAAACATGAGAAAAACAAAGCAATGAGAGCGGTAACATACTTGATGATGATGCCGTAGCCTGTGATCGGCAATGCTGAGCAAGGCTTCCATAGAGCTTGAAAGATGTCTCTGAACATACAGTTATTATACAAGGGAAATAAAGAACAAAACTCTACCAAAAAGATTAAATTTTGGAAATTGTTTTGATCTCCAAGACATGCCAAAAGAAGCCATCAGAAACGAAAAGGCTTCAACATTAACAGCCTAATTTCAACAAAAATTAAAGTTAAAAATAAAAAAGGAAAATAGAAAACTTGAATAATATCTTTAGATCTTTTACGAATATCCTGAGCAGATTTCCCTGTCAAAACAAATATATATATATGCATGACAAAGAGAAGATCACAGGTGAGAAAATTCCTTTCTATTCAAATTTTGATATTGGATAAAAAATCAATATTCATGTGGTTCAGCAAATTAATGCTAACTTTACATTGATTTCCTAACTGTGTCTGCAAGCTTGCAGGAGAGCTTATTATCTTCTTTGTGTTATGTCCATCCTCCCTCCCCATAGACATTTACAAGATGTAAGTCCACCGGACACAATGTACATATATTACTACCTGGGATTGTACAAAACCATAAATTATATACCTATTGATTGTAAAGGGATTAGTGGAATACTTGCGGAGATGCATAGTACTCGCTTTCATTAAAAACCGGTCGCAAGTCCTCCTTGCACATGAAATCTAGTGGGAAAGAAACAAGATGACCCTTTACGGTTTGCAGTCTCTCCCATGGATCGGTCTGTTTAATATCTCCGTCCAGATAAGATTCCAGCTTCGGAGGAGCAATGCCCAAATCAATGGTTGTGTGCTCGAGTTTCTCTTTCCAGTAAGCGGTGCTTTGTCGTAGAGCCGCCCTGGAAGTATTGTGATTGTTAGAAACGACAGGATATCGGCATTGAATCATAAATGGAGGAAAAATCATGACCTGAGCCTACCTGGAGTGGATGAGATCATTGGGAACACAGGAGAAGACATCTTGGTATATCATCGTATTTGTCTGCAAAAGCATCAAACAATTCAGAGGGTCAGAGTAATCTACACAGAATAAATGCACTCCGGGCTAATTTAACAGCAGATTAATTATCATGGTTGATTAGGCCAGAAAATAATATAGTTTCAGATGAATGCTGTCTGTAAGCTGACTGAGTTTTTAATGGTCAATGACTACTAAAATGAACATATATCAGGGTTTGAAGGAAGAAGTTCTCCTTCAAGTTTCAACAACTAAATGATCCCTATTTCTCACCTTTGCAGTCGCAACCCAGATCTCTTTGTATGTGGTATCAACAATAGGATCACTGATATCACTGACCTGAAGCAATAGGAAAAGACATTACCAGTTATATTGGTTTTTACTGCATATAAGAGACAAAGACATTCTGAGCTGCAAATGCAAGCCCTTGAGCTAATACCAAATTTGTCAGAAGGTATATTGTCACGATGGATTCCAATCTACCTATCTAAAATCCCAATACAGCCATCCTGCAAGGGAACCTACCTCCTATATTCTCTTGATCCACGCTTTTATTTTACTCTTCATTCTAATTAATGATAAATTATGCTTAAATTAAAATTTGCACAATTACACTAGGGTTTCCTGAGGCTATTGCTATACAAAGAAACATTTTTCAGAATGCAATATATATGTATATCCACAAACCTCTCCCATACGAAGGCCAAGGTGTTCAGACCATAAGGAGAGTCGAAGACTAAGAGCAAATTTTCCAGCTGGCCATGGCTTTCCATTCATAAATGAACTAACAAACTCTTTATCCTCAATAAGCACACCAATCTGGGAAAGCAA
The DNA here is from genome assembly GCF_009730915.1 of Dioscorea cayenensis subsp. rotundata. Taxonomy (NCBI): domain Eukaryota; kingdom Viridiplantae; phylum Streptophyta; class Magnoliopsida; order Dioscoreales; family Dioscoreaceae; genus Dioscorea; species Dioscorea cayenensis. The sequence continues at coordinate 1,111,011 of NC_052477.1, forward strand.
AAGAATTTCCGGTTATGACAAGAAAAAGGACACTGTAAAAGATTTAAATATGCACTAAAAAAGAGATATTTTGCCAAAAACAAATCAGAATGAGATAATAATATATCCCCTATGGTATGTGAAATAACTTGTCCAAGTAAGCTTCATATTTCCCAAAAGAACACAAAATCATAGAAGGTTGAAGTTCATTAGATTTAAAAAACTTTTTACAGTTTTCAAATAAAATCATGACATATTTGGGAGTTAATTTTACAAAAAATGATTCTGTGCAACAGACTTATTCAAACACCAAATGGAGCAAGAGCTCCTAATATAGTTAGAACCTAGGAGCATAGAATTCAATTGACAACCTGTGAATATCCATGCTTAAAAAAGTACATGGTTATGAGATGATATTATTGAAGTTATACCTCGGAGTCCCTTGATCCAAGCAAACTCCTATCATTGATATTAGCTGAACCAATCAATACCATGCGATCATCAACAATCATTAATTTGCTGTGCACATACACCTGAAAGAAACATAAATTTATTACTTAACAAACGCTGTAGGCCCAGAATCTCTGAGAGAAAAATAATCAACATGGTTGTATGATCCTTGAAAATAAGCACAAGTTTTCACATTCATTCGCCAAAAAGGGTGTTACAGATATGGCTAACTGAGCCTGATGCACATAAATAACAAGGGTGGAGGGAAGTGGGTTTGGCAATATGAAATAACTAGAAACCTCATGATTGACCACAGCAGACTTCACTGTAATGCTTTAAACATATAACATAAATTGTTATGGGATGATTTTTTATAAAGAAGCATTAGGGGAATTTTCGAGTTTCAGAAAGTAGATTCAAATGAATTTATCTAGGCTTCCTGAGGGAATTTTTTTTACAAAGAAGCTTTAGGGGAATTTATGCCCCGGTGCATTGCACCAAGCAATAAGATAGGCACCATTTGGCGATAAAGATACATTTAAATTATTCATCTTAATGTTCACTAGTACATGGCACACATCCAAGAGTCATGGAGCAATGCACCAGAATCGATGTAGGCAAGAAAATTCCCCCCACAAGCAAGGATATATAATTCAATTCTTTTGACAGTAGAGACTAAGTGAGAAAAAGTTATGTTGGATAAGTAAGCAAGGCTGCCAATACCAGGGACCCACCTGACTAGTCGCCACAGGGCCTCCATCATAGAGTTTACCATAAGCTCGGAGACCATAGAAGGATATATAATCATGTGCTTTGGGACCCATTATGTCAAAAAGATTCTGTAAAATCGAATTAGAACCTCTACAGATTGTTCTATACTGCCAGTGCAATATTGCCCTCACAGAAGCCGCGCCACTGTCATCCACACCACCCTGCAATAATATAAACTTCAGTTATACACACAGCAAAGAAGTAACAAAAAGGACATTGCCTTCGAAAAAATTTACCTGAAACCCAGGTAAAAGGGGCATAACTACAATAACTCTAAAACATTTCTTCTCTTTCTCTGCTCGCATAATACGCCTGTATAAAGCTTCTACAACACGGTTTCGTATTACATCATCTCCTGAAAGACCTGATATAAAAAATTGATTCTGGGAAAGCGCCCAATGGAGAAAGTAGTTTGTCAATAATATGCATTATAAAACAAGATAAATGATTTAATTCTGTCTATTTCTTTCTAACTTTGTGAGGGGAATTCAAAATTAATTCTGCACAACTAGACAAGGAGTTTTCTTCATATTCCTGTCACTCCCATATAGAGAATTTAATTCAGTCAGTTTTCTGATCAATATAGTGGGAAGTTCAATAAAAAATAACTAGCATTTATGCAAATTGATAAAATATTTCATAAAGCAGTGCAAGGTTTATGTTCATGATTACATCACATATACTGAGAATGCAACTAACTCAGTATTGTTCCAATTTTATCGATGTCTCAATAGGGACAGAATGAGTCTAACTCCATCTAGCAAAAGATAAAGCTGCAAAAGGAATCTAATGTATATATATATACACACACACACAAGGCTTTACATTGCAATTAATGCAAATATATCTCACTGGCGTACAAGGAACACAATGTTTTCATGTACACCATAATGGGAATTTGCATAAATTCATGCTAGATGTTATATATCAGACTAGATTTTAAGCATGTGTTGTCATGTGATTCATAGCGTTTGCCATTGGATGCATGGGATTAAGGTGCAGCAGCTATAAATTTAAAAAAACATCAGGATTAGTAATGAAAATATTATGATACCATTGAAAGAAAGCAATTATTGTTTTCAATTAGGAAGAAATAGGATTCTCATAATATTTTTTAGTAGAGAAATATTGGAATTGAAACTCAGAAGATGGTCCTTCTTGAACCTCAGGTAAACTCAGAAACACACAATGAGCATAACTGGGGGTATTTAAGTTTAATTCATAAGATAAGTATATTTGTAATACCACTAAGTGAGAGAATAAGTCAAAGCACGCAGCTTCTCCTTACCTTTGGGTTTAAGCTTGATGTTGTAACTTGGGTTGAAATATATGTAAAGAATACCTCTATTTTTAATTTAAAAACCCATGATTTCTTCATTAAAACTAATTATATATCTAGTATCAAATGATATTCATTATAAAGAAAATTTACACAAAAAATTGGATTTAAAAGTCATTTACGTATATTGCAACCCAAGTTGAAGCATCAAAAATTATTCCAAGGGATTGCCAAGCAAAATAAAATTAAAGGCGGGTATAAGGTATTTCTTTGATAAGTGGGGGTGGAAAGTAATTTTGCTATTTTTCAGGGGTGGCAACTACAAATCCAAATTCTTTTAGCATGGAGAGCAAAGATTGAAGTGACCAGCTGCCAACTTGTACTTTAAGAACTAAGAATGGGAAAAAAAGAAAGAAAGAAAGAAAAGAAAAGAAAAAAGATCTTAAATTAGGGAGAACACAGGGGAGATGTCTATCCTATCTAGTGAATACCCAATGGAGGTTCTGTGGGCTGTGCACTTCCAACACATGTAGATTTCTTGGGGTTCAGGAAAGTTGCATTAAAATCTCCTTGATGGTCATCAACAAGGGTTGCAGGATACCTTTGGTCAAGATACTTTTTCTTTTTTTAAGTTCAAATATATGTTTGTTATAATAAGAATGAACAAATAAATTTTTTTCATTCTTGGACTTAAAGGATTTTGGCTCACATCAGACTCTGGTATAAAACTGAGCAGAAAATTTCAGGAGATATTCATCAGGATGAACCTGTCTCAAACCTTACAAACAAAGAATTATTGTAAATTAAAAATTACCAACCTCAATGTAAATGAAGTGTTCTGCTTTCTCAATAAGGGAGAAGTAGGCATTATGGATGCTTTCTTCAGTTTGACTAGTTCCAGCAGACCATTGACCGACACTCCTTATAATCTGAATGAAAACAAAAGCATACTTCTTTGAACTAAACTTGTACAACAATTAACAGAGCTGAGAAAATCAAAACAGGTATATGTTGTCTAGCCACAATAATAAATAATATATGATAATCAATCAGATGAATGTAAACATAAAATATGATTAAGTAGAGCTGAAAACTACCAGGAGAAAGGAAGAGAGCATAAGAGACCCTGAAATCAGATTAATGTTAACTAATGTGCAGGAGATATACCAACCTGACAACGGCAAGGTGTGCGCGGGCCAACTTGGCGAGCCTCCTCTGCAGAAACAACTTGATCACCTCGTTCTTGTCTCTCCCACCACTCGTTATCCGTATTCTGCATAGCTGACTGTGCTATTAGATCAAAATGTGATTCCCTCTCATGTGATGGGAAATCAAGATCATCAACGAAATCTTTCATCTGCATATCTGGAACTGATTGACTGATTTTGTTCTTTCTAAAAGAGAAAGAAGGAATATGGTTAGCCTTGTGGGGACGACCAGCAAGATTATGATTCTTCTCCAACCCATTGACACTCATAGCACTTCCATTTGATGTTATTATCCCTTCCGGTTCTTGAGGTAAAAGCAATGGAATGTCTTGACATGATGAGCGGGCAGAGAAAGAGCCCTCTCTCTTAATTTCTTCATGATCCATGTCACGCTCGCTATCCTGGGAAACATCTTCTCTACCTATTCCCATGTAATGCGGAATCACCATGTGGTGCTGAGGCATCAGTAAGGGAATTGTTTCTTCATTTGGAGCTTTGTTTCTCTAGAATTTTGAAAACAGATGTAAGAAGGGTCCACATTAAGATACATAAATATTGGAGAAAAACCAAACACATAGGAAAAAACCTTTGCATAATTCCAACGTTGAACAAAATGCCTTGCGACATCACGACAAGGGGGTCCCCATAGGGCACACTGGACATCATGCCAAGGCATGCGAGGATATTTTCCACGATCTAGTTCATCTTTCATTGTGTCTTCCCACGAATTTGGTTCAGATTCTCTTATATAAAATGGAAAAGAAATGAGTCAAGCAAATATATACCGCACACAACCATTCACAACCACAAATATGTCCAGAAAATGTAAAGGCACCTGGGGTTATAGTAGTCCTTCCCAGGCCATACAAGAGGAGGCAAGTCACTGATATTGTGTGCAGAGCTATCATAACGGCCAAAGCACAAATCAAGACCCCCAAGATAGCAAATTTGATGGTCAACAATTACAATTTTTTCATGGTGAGACCTATGAGATTTAGGTAATATAAGTAAATTTTATAAAAAATTACAGCCAAATGATGCTTATTATCGTAAGATAATATTCAAACAATAACCCATAGTAGGAATGAAAACCATACCATAAATATACACCGGTTGAGAAATGATCGGGATAACGCAAAACTTTCACGTTCTCATGAATGTCAAGCAGCCTTCGTTTACTATATACACTATTAATTTTCAAAGCAAGGGCAACTTCCTTGTATAGAAGGATGTAGATCTGCACATAATCACTCTACATGTAACTAACAGCCAAAGATGATCCAATTATTGTCTCATTTCAAAACAGAATGAAAGACCACTTAAACAGTTAGCAAGAAGAAGCCAAGATTCTCAGAACCAGAGAATAGCTGTCAACTTAACAGTGATCAGATCAAGTGAAAGCAGAAATGCAAAGAAATGGGAAAAAAAACACCTAAATAAGTAGCTAAAGATGGGAGTTTGGTGTAATCCTAGAGTTCTGAAAGCATCATTAATAAAATTGTATAAATGAAAGACACAGTGCCATTAACTAGAAAGCAATAGAAATCACAAAATCTACCTGAACGCCTTGCCTAGCCTTTGCTTCTAATAACGTATCAAGTCGAGTAGAAGCATGAAGATGAAAAGGTCGCCGAAGATACAACTCTGGGCACAGCCACCAGTCTGTAATGAATATCTGCACAAAATTCAAATCTCACACAACTGTCTGACAAGTTCAAAAACATTATGTCAAGACAATATATGGTAAAATGAAATGAGAAAGTACCTCAGATTTTGCTTCTTCAATTGAAGTAGCAATTGCATCAAAAGCAGCTTGCCCATCAATGAACCACTGAACCTGGCTACCATCTTCAGTCAGACCCCTAGGAGGTGCAAAAGAACCAAATCGATGAGGATGGCACCAGCCTTCAGGAGGCCGTAAACCAGCATCATTAATTGCAGCAACCCAATCTTTAACTTTAGCATTCCTCCTCACTCTTAGTTTTATCGTCCGATTTCCACAAGAGACCTTTTTAGATGAATGTTGATTAGAGATTGAACTTAAATCATGAGATCTTCATTAAAATCAGACAACTAAAATTTAATAGCTAATTATGAGAATACAAGAAATGCCACATGAGGTATACATACAGTCAAATATTTCAAGTATTTCATGTGTGTTCAGTAATGTGCATTTATATACTTGCAATCATATGACAGATCAAAATGACAAGAAAATTGACAAAGAAATGGCTAGTTGAGCAACAATATTGCAATTTATTTTATATATTGAGATGAATGATGGATATCTTATAACAGTTCAGTTTATAGTGAAAACAAATAAACAAATGACTCACTGTGAATCCAAAACGCAAAGGATTCTTCTCTTTCGTCTCTTTTGCTAGTGAAACCCGACCTTCTCCATTTCCATCAGAAGGTGGTAACACATCAAAAACAATTATATCTAAAAGCTTGGAATCAAAGGGATCTTCTAACAGGGCCACAAATCCTGGTTTTAATACTGCCCAAACCTATAAAACAGCACAACGTCAGTTCCATCTGCGGTCAAAGAGAGGAATACAATAAACAGTTATTATTGGTGCACGTTTACTGGAGTCACAGGCAAAATTTGTACCAGAAGTTGGAAATGCATTTTTGTCTGCGAAATTAGTGTATATATAATTTTTGAACAACAAGGCATGCACTGGCACAGTTCATCAGAATTTCCAGCCCATTATCAAATAAGATAACAATAAGGATGGAAAAGTACAATACCTTTTGCCAGCCACCATTACAACAACTAAACCAGCTGCATAGACAACATCGTTTATCATCATCATCATCCTTCTGAATTTTTGGCAAATGCCTCACCATTACATAATCCTCTTTTAGCTTTGGACCATACTCAGGCAAAAATGATAACCTAGAAACCTCCAAGAACTTGCATACCTGCAATTATTTTTTCTTTACTTAAGAAAAGAAAACTCGTGCAGCTTGTATTATCATATCATTGAAAACTTATCCAACCAAATTATATATGGCATGTTACAAATTTTAATTAAATATTTTCTTTTCCAAGGATCATTTGAACACATCCCTACCCATGAGATAATACTGTAGAATTCATAAAACTTATTCACAAAGATTTACTTGAGGATGGACAGACTAAATTTTTTTGAGGAAAAAATGACCACTACTACATTGCTATATTTACAGTGAACTTGAGATCATATCACTAAGGATAACAACGCCAGACCATGACACCAATGTGTCAGAACATAATGTAAAATAAAAGACTGATCCTAGGATGGCAATGTGAGAGGAAACCCAAACCCAGTTATTGTGCATTAGCAACACATACCTCTCGAGAGTTTACAATGTCCATGTTTCCCAAAAAATGATTTAAGTAGCCTTGCATAGCCACCTTTGCCCTATCAGAAATAGAGTGCTGTCTTCCAAGAGCTGGTCGAATGATAGGCAAAGCGGCACTAGAAGGGACATCCCTGCACAAAGTATTGAAATTCATATAAGGTATGTCATGAAAACACAAACTTGGTGTCCATCAGCTTATATGAAGTTAATCATCTCATCCAGAAATGAGAAACTACCAAGACCCTGCAGTGTGACTGCTGCATTATTTAAGATTAGACAACTTGGAAACAAAGGAATTAAACCAAAAATAAAAGTAAAATTAGGACGCTAGATTAGAAAGCACTTTCTTCTATACATGGATAATCCTGCTTGATTAAAGTATGTGATTTGCACTGAAATCACAAAGAATGAGGTGAGGTCAATAATAGAAGAATGTTAAGCTTTTAATGAATTTCGCCAGAAGTCATCATCTCTCATACTTTATAATGGCAAGCATTATCCTAGGAAAATGAATTCAAAAGCTTCCGTGTGTACAACCTGAGTAAGAAACTGTTGGGCCACAGGCCTTTTTTTTTTTTTTTATATGGGGGTCGACTCACATAAGCCTGTAAATATTGCTGCTCTGAAATAAAGTACAGTGTGCTTTCTGTCCAACTGCAGAAAAGGATAATGAGGAAACTCACAAACTCACCTATTTCTTGCTGAAGAGTTTTCCTCATGCGGTAGAGGAACAGTCTCATCATCAGCTTCATCTTCATCTTGCACAATGGGTGTATGATCCCCCAGCCCAAGATTTTGAAGCCACTCTTTAACCTTACATGAAAATGGTGCAAGACTTTTGTGTTAAGCTTAAATAAGTGAATTGTAAAGTTGAGTTAAAAATAGGAGCAACAGGCATACTTTTATCATATAATGAAAAATTTCCTCAAAAACATACAGAAAAAACAATAAATCAGAAAGAAAAGAATCAGTTTCCATCCTCAACCATTCTAGTCCTTTCCTCAAAAGTCACGTGTTTACATAGCCAAAGTTTGATGTGTCTGAACCAAGTGAATGCCAATGCTTCATGCAAACACAGAATTGCAATATCAAGTTTTTTACAAATTACATGGTCCTCAATAACATGTTCTGATTTCTTGTTTGAACTCAGAATAACCATATTAACTATTGTCTTCACTTAAACCTATTTGGTCTCTCCTTTGAAACAAAAGAACATTGAAATTGGGAAATAGGAAGCATGAACAATTTCGTGTATGCATTAACTGAATCCATTGACTATTCATGATTTTGACCTCCTTAGAGCCATAAAGCATCTATGTCGCCATCCCCTAATCCAAAAATCCTCACTTACACAACGTAAGATTACCTAATAAGAATCTAAACTTGGGGACTCTTGAGTTCCTAAAAAGAAACCTCGAAGCCTTTGGCAATACAGCCAATGAGAGAGAAATTTGACAAGGAAATGCACTTTCTTAATGGGTGTTTCCAAAACAAGGTGTGAATAAGATGTGGGTGGATGCGAATTTGGTCATCTGTGCTAGTGTGTTTGGAGAAGTATAAAGATAACCATTCCAGGGGCCAAAAATTCTAAAGGGAACTCCTCCAAGAAAATACTAAAAGGAGGACTATAGTACCATACTTCAGTTGCCTTGAGATTAGTAAATTATAGGACAACTTTAATTACAATTATGAACTCATTCCACATGTATCATGTATTTCACTAGTCACAAATATGGCATGATGGCCCTCCTCTTGATATTTTTTTCGTTTAACTCGTCTTAGAATTTTTGTCCATCTCTCCCCAGGCTCTCCATCCATTTTCATGACTTGCCTTATATTCCTCCCTATCTTAATCCATCAAACTAAACATAAACAGTATAATCCACATTCCCGTATCACTCAAACAAAACACCCCTTCATATCCACATCTATACATATCCTCATCAAAGGATGGCTAACAGGAAACAACCAAATGCATGTAACAATAAAGGACAAAAGAGCACAAGAAAAGGACAATTAAGGTGAGCTGATTTGGAAATCAAATGTTGAAGACTGACAGTTTGTTAAAATTATGGATTCCTGCATAGATTTTTAAGAAAATTAGGCAACATATTTTACAATAAGTTTTATATGAAATAGGAGAACATTGTTACATAATAAGTCAACCAAATGGAGTGAACTTCTAAAATATGTCAGACATAAACTTATTTCTTCAGTACACAGTATGAGTAATATAAATTTCAGCCACGGACAAATAGTTTAATACTAAAAAATTGCAAACAGATACAAAAGGAGTTCAAAAAGTAAACTATCTAAATAATACTGTTTACAGGTAAATCAAGATAAAATTAAAAAAAAAAAAAGTACCTGCTCTTGTTTTTCATGAAGTTCTTCAATGATTGCCCTTTTCTTCAATGCAAAATGAAGATAGAAAACTTGGGATGCTTTCTTTACTAAACGCCATTTAAACTGCCATGAGAAAGACACCAAATAAAAAACACATTATTGAGGCACTGTTTATCAATAATCATTACAAAAAAAAATAGTCTTGTCATCGTAAAAAGCCTACAATCAGCTTTCACTGTTTTTTTTTCTGCTAGAAATAACCTAAACTTCAAAACCACCAATCGACTCAGCGTCTTCCACACCGAAAAGCTGAGCAAATTACCACTATCACACAACATACAAAATTTTGAAGCCCTTTCAAGCGTTCCACATTTCAAAAATCCTCTTTCTTTCATTATCCAATTCTTAATACAATAACCACTCACAATTCAAGCTCTTTTGAACTCACAATAGACCATTGCAATTCAAATAAAACAAAGAATAAGAAAATGCAAGCTACAAATTGGGAAAAGAATACTAGCGATCCATGTAGTTCAAATCAAATAAAAAGGCATGCCAAAATCTAAATATAGAAACTCTTCTCCAATCCCAAACTCATAAGTTCATCACTGCACCACAAAAATCAAAAACTAACAGCAAGTAAAAACACCAAAATGCTCTCTTTTTAATCAAAATCACCAAATCAAACCACAATGAGCAGCCAATGCAATCAAAACCCATCCGCAATCCAACCCAACCCGCAGGATTCTCAAAATACACAAACCGCCAATCCAATCAGAGATCAAAAATCTACAATCCAGCAAACCAAAGAAATCAGAGACCTGATTGTATTGAAATTCGATGGTGTAGGAGAGAAGCATGGGGCTAATGTCGCTGGCATCGGGCCGGGAGACGGAAACGATGGTGGCCTTGGGGAGTTCATCGAAAATCCACTCCTTCTCAGCCTGCTGGCTCCTGAACGAGGTCGACGACGCCATCGCCGGCTCCGATTGCATCTTTACATACTGCTGATGATCCGACGACATCGAATCGAAGCAAATCCCCAGAATTCGAGAAGAGAAATAGAGAAAAAAAACGGTTTTTTTATTCCTTTTCGATGGTTTCTTGCTTCGCTCTGACTCTTTTTTCTTGTGTTTTTTTTTCTTCTCTTTTTTTAATTATTTATTTAAATAATTGATTCAATTTTTTTGAAAGCAAAGAAAAGCAAAGCTTTGGATCCGTGAGTTTTCTAATTATAGATTAATTAATTAATATTTAATTATTTTTATTAATCTAGAATTATTTTTTTTAATTATTTTTCAAGTAATCAAATCAAACTTGATATGTTTGACCTGTGAATATCATGTAATATAAAAATTTCAAATAAAAGTAAGTAAACTTGATGTGTTTTAATTAATCTTAGTTTTATTTTATATTTAAATTATAATCATTAATTACAGAAAAATCCAAAATAAATAAATAAATAGTAAAAACCAAACACAAACTAAAACTTTGAAAATCATTAATTTCTACTTTGAATAAAAAAAGAAGGAAATAAACAAACAAAGAACACAAATTAATTACAAGTTATTATAAAATAAACACACTTTTCAAATGATTGATACTAATTATCAACCATTACAATAAATCTACTTAATAAATTTATTTATAATTAAATCACAACTGAAAAGCAAGCCAGAAATTTGCAATGAAAATTCATGGCCATATCAAAAACTTAAAATGCATGCTTATCTTCCTCCACCGCCACCACCGCCGGAAACTTGATCACCGCCGGCGACTTTCCGGTGAATCGAAAAGATGCATCACTCATTGGTTTACACCTTATTCCTTTCACTTCTTTCTGATACCAAACTTGATCACAAGACTTATTATTATTCACAATATTTTCTTTTGAAATAATCAAGAACTTCTTCTTCATTGTCTCAATCATCTTCCTCCCTTTCATGCTCAAAACTGAGTTCAAAGAGTTGAAAAACTGAATCTTTTTCTCCCAAAGAGATAAACCATTGGTTTTCTTGGATTCAATGGCAACACCAACAACATCATCATCGTCTTCTTCATCATCGAAGTCGAGTTTTCTAGAGAATGATGTGTCTAGTGTTGTTGAAGTTGTTGCTCGAGGTGTGTAAAAACAGCTGCTGGTTGAAGATGATGAAGAAAGACGATGAATGCTTAACTTCTCCGGCGGCGGTGAGGCCGGAGAAGCCAAGAACCATAAGAACTTTTTTGAGGTTGTTGAACTCCTCTTGATGCTCTTTGGAGTGCATGGAGAGGGTGGTGCAATGTTTGGGGTGGTCACTTTGTATGGTAGTCTTATGTCTCCCATTAATTCAGATTTTTTTTTTTTTTTTAATATCTATCAAAATGGAATGATGATGAAGGAGGAGGAGGATGGGGGTTTTAAAGGGTAGAATTATGTTTTTATTTTTAATTATTTGTTTTGTTTATTTGAATCTTGAGTTATTGTTTGGGAAGAATCTATTTTGAAAAATTGTTGAGAAAAATCTGTGGATGAATGCATGCAATGAATTATTAAGATTTTAAAGGGTTATGGGGAAAAAAACAATAACTGATTAAGCTAAGAGAGAAGAAATTCGTGGATTAGAATAGAATATATATATTATTTAGAAGTGATGATTTTTCTTAATTTATTTGCATGAACGATAAGTGAAATTAATAGTGTAATTGTTGCTGAATTAGTTGGACAAAAAGTAAGTGTTAATTAGAAATTATATTATTTGTGGTTAAACTGGGAATCGGTTAATTTTATGGATGAAAAAGATGAGTAAGGTGGTAAGAATTTAATTAGTATGTGGATAATTAAAATGAAAACTGATTATTTATGAAAAATAAATAATTAGATATCAAATCAAACTTATTGTTATCATAAATAATTTTTTTTTTTTGACAAATAGAAAGGTTGTGCGTAAGTGTAGAGCACAACTACAAGCTCAACAAATATCATATATTTTTTTTAATGAAAAATAAAATATAATTTAAGTAGAGGGGTGTAAATAAATAAATAAATAATATTAAATCCATAAACAAAGGAGATTATGTAGGTAGTTGACAAAGCCAAACAAACATTAATTAGTAGCTTGAAATAAACTAACTGTGTAAAAGAAAATTTCATTCTGATCATTTACTTCTCTGAATTTTCTATTTATTTTTTATTTTTTATTTTACTTTATTGAATACTTCTCTTATTCATCCACATGTGTAGAGTAACTAGAGTTTATCCTAATTGAATATAAAACCGATAATTTTTTACTCAGATAGATTGAGTGAGTGAGAGTGAATGCCATCAAATCTTGTTATTCCGGTTATATAATTAATTTAATTAATTTTTTTTAAGAGAGTGAATAACCCACAACAATATTAAAAGAAAACAAAACAAAACAAATATGTATATATAAATCAATCTTAAGCACCAATAACAATGATTAGGATATTAGATTATAGAAAGAGAAATTAAAAAAAAAATTAAAACATTAAGCCATCTAGATGACAAATGATATTTATCAAACTGAAACCACCAAATCAATACCTAACATATAGTGCTAGATCCGAGGTCATATATGTTCCCAATATTTTCTTTATTAAGAAAGTAAATGGAGGATCCGATTCTGTGTCTCTATACTTTTTTTTTTTAAAATAATAGACGACAAACAGTATTATCGGAGGAGGGATTTGAACCCATGACCTCTCGCTTTTTTTTGTATCATCGTTTGCAAATGTTATCGATGATTGACGTTTCTACTATATCTTATTATATATATATATATATATATATATATATGTGAATTGGATTAAAAATTGTAATATTTTATTTTATTTTATTACAAAAATATAATTTGATACCACATTTACAATAAAAGGGTAGTAGGATTTTTTTTTTCCCATCAATATGATGAGTTATTTGTCCACTTTATTAAATAATAATAATAATAATAATTTGATTACTTTCGGTGAAGAATTTCAATTATGCAGCATCCGATTCTCTTCCCTCCAATTCCACAAAACCATATATATATATATATATATATATATCACCACTCTCATAAATCTACAACACTTCACCATGCATCACAACTTCCTTTTACCATTCTTACACCTTAATTAATAATTAATCTCTTGCCTAATTAAACTATTGCACAAGCATTAGGATTCTCATCACTGAAAACAGAAGTAATATTGTTTCCATGATCACCACTGTGGTAATTCCTAGCATAATAATAATGATCATCAGCAGCAGCAGCAGCATAAGCTTCACTTCCACTCATTACTCTGATGAAATCTCTTCCCACTGGTCTTCCAAATCCATACCCTGATACATAAACTGGTGCTCTATAAGTACTGTTGTATCCATGACTCACATAGTATGGACCATTCTGTGGATAATAATGCACCATATGAACCTCTTCTACATCTTTAGGTTCAGCTGAGGTTGCTTCAGCTTCTGCTGAAGGTTTAACTTCTTCTTTCTTCTCTTCGGCCGGTGCTGCCGGAGGAGCTTCTTTCGGAGGCTCTGGCTCTGCCGGAGGTGGAGCAGGTTCGGCCGGAGCTGGTTCATTCTCTGGGTTTGGTGGTGCTGGTTCTGCAGGTGGTTCAGTGTGGGAGCAAATTGTGGCTATCTTTCTTGTTTTCTTGATTGCTTTTAGTATTTTCTCAGGGTCTGCTCTTCCCACCACTGTCAACTTCTGCTGTGGAAAATCAATATATACATCATACACACCTGAAGACATACATTCATCAAAATAGAATTAATGTTAGATGTATTATTTACGTAAACAAATCAAGCTATGATACTATATCAAATTCAACTAAAAGCTTAAACTGATAGGATGAGAAACTTAAGCATATATATATATATATATTCAAATATATATTTTTTAAATTAATCGATGTGGGATTATTAGTTATTCTAATATTTAGTTACATGTATGCATGGAAAGAAATAGTACCATCAATGTTGTGCATCGCCTTCTTGATTTTCTGAACACAACCATTACAGTCCATACGGACTTGTAACTCCATCACTCTAGCTTTCTGCAGATAACAATCATTAATTCGATCAAATCACAAGAATGATGAGCGAAAACTAATACATTACTCAGCAAAAGCATATACATATAAAAGCACACCTCTAGTACTTCCGGAACCATAATTGTTTCTTCTGAAATCTGAAGGGTTTGGGATCAATGAGAAGAAGATGGGTATATATGTATTGGAGGGAAAGGAATTTTAGAAAGGAAAAAAGAAGTGCACCAAAGTCATTGTCATATCTCTTGGAGGAGAGGATGAGAAAGAGGTGTGTCTACAAAGAGGATCAAAGGGAATTTGCTTTTGCATGGGGCCATGAATGAATGATTGGCTTGCAGATGGAATATCCCAGCCGACCAATTGATAATAAAATTTTTCTTTTTGGTTCTTTGCTTTATTTAAGAGAAAAGGTATCCACTCTTCAAGAATCTCTCTGCAAGAAGAAAAGTGTGTGGCATATGTTTTATGTGGAGAAAGACAAGTAATTAAAGGTACATTCATTAGTACTACAGCTAATTGAATTCAGACACTTATGTGATTATATGAATGATGAGATTTGTTCATAAAGAGAAAAGAAAGGTGATGTGTTAGATGCTATTAATGGAATTCAGACATTATATATAATTCAGAATCAAATTCATGAGATACTATTTTAATTGCAGAAATTTTATTTGAACATAAAACTATTGAAGTTGGGGAATTAAATGTAGTATGAATTTCTTATGTATTAATCCCACTTTATATATCATTTCGATCTAGTGGCTGGTGTGCCCTCTCCATATTCCTGCTAGTTCTTATTTTTATTACTTTTATAGTAGTTATTACCATGTAATCTGTCTCTCCCTATTCAATATATATAGATGTTTTATTTTCCTTAATAAATTTGGAGGTTTATTTACTTTACTTGTATTGAAATAAATATTTTAACAACTTTGAGATTTTTTTTCCCTTTCATGATTTATGGTGAGAATTTGAAAATGTTGGTCCTCGCAATGATTTCAAGTTCATGATCATCAAGAAAATTTGTTAGAATTGAAAGAGAATTTCATTTTCAGACTTGTGTTTTTTTTATGGAGAATTGAAGATTGTGACTGGTTTTTAAGGCAAAGTTATCTTGTGATTTTTTTTAACAGTAGGCGACAAGAACCCCAATTTAAGATTTAAGTTAAAGACGGTTCAGATGTGACGTAAAAGACTCAATACAATAAGCCAAGCAACCATTGGAACATTCGTTGATCAAATTTGAGGAAGTTTTAATTTTTATTAAGTTTTTATACATTTATAAATTGAGTGATTGATCAACGGGGAGCATTGTATACTTAAAAAAATCTGCCACATATTTTAGCTACTTGGTTAAAAAAATTATAGAAAATACAAAATAATTGAGTAATTGTATTGTATCTATGTTATTATCATTTTTGACGAAATATCTATGCTATTATCAATTAAAATATTTAATAAAAATACCAAATAATTGTTGGGGTTTGGACGATATTTTGAAACAGTGAAAAACTGCGGAAATTACTGTAGCGATGTTACTGTTCACTGGCACAACTCTGATGGATGACATCTTCACAACTGGAGAAAATATTTCTTCAAAGTCAATACCTTTCTTTTGACTGAACCCCTTCACAACCAATCTTGCCTTGTACTTTGATTGTGAGCTATTACTTTCAGTCTTCAACTTGTACACCCATTTGTTCTTGAGTGTTTTCTTGCCCTTAGAAAGCTTCACCAAATCATAGGTGTGGTTCTCACACAAGGAACTCATCTCCTCCCCGCATGGCTCCAAACCACTCCCCGCTTCTTCTCATGTTGCATAGCTTCCTCATATGTTTCGGCTCTCCTCCATCACCCGAGCATAACATATTCATTGACACCGTATCTACTAGAAGGATGACGGTCTCTAGTCGATCTTCTCACTTGGGTCTCAACTGGTGGCGTTGGAGATGCTTCTTCAATTTCTTCAATTGGCTCTACATCTTCACCTGGAGGAACTTCACTTCTACCAATCTCATTACCATTTTCTTGGACATCTCCCCCTTGAGATGAACTCCAGATAGGTGAAGGAACCGGATCAACACTCATGTGAATCTCAACTGAGGAACTAGAGGTTTCACCCTGCTCATCAAGCTCAGTCATTTGGTCTTCTAGAAACACAACATCTCTGCCTCCCCGATAACCTTCCCTGCTAAATGGATCCCACAATCTATAGCCAAACTCCTCATGACCATAACCCAAGAAAAATGCACTCGCTTTGCTTTTGTCATCAAGCTTGGACCTCTCATCTTTAGGAATGTGAACAAATGCCCTGCAGCCAAATACTCTCAAATGAGTGTAGGAGATATCTTTCCCAGTCCACACTCTGTTCGGCACATCACCATCTAGAGTCATGCTGGAGAAAGATTTATCATATCCAGCTGCAGTCCCTCATAGCTTCCCCAAAAAGGACTTAGGAAGCTTTTGCATGAGAGAGCATGCATCTGATCCTCTCTTCAATTGTTCTGTTCATTCTCTCAGCCACACCATTGAGCTGAGGTGTCTTGGCTGGAGTCTTCTCAAGCCTGATGCCATGACGTCTACAGTATTCCTCAAACGGCCCTCTGTATTCACCACTATTATCTCGCTTCATCGCCTTCAACTGCTTTTCTGCCTCCCTTTCAACCTTGACATGGAGATCCTTGAAGACGCTCAAGTACTTGATCTTTGGTCTTCAAAACAGTTGCCCAAACCTTCCTAGAATGATCATCAATGAAGGTTACAAAATAGTGTCCACCCCCAAGTGTTTTTGTCCCGCATAGAACAAACATCGAGATGCACCAAATCAAGAATATTTGATTTCCTGGATGGGGGGTGGGAATGAAATGCCACTCTATGTGTTTTCCCTGCTAAGCAATCCACACATGTTTTGAGAGATGCTCCTTGCATATTCGGTAGAAGATTCTTCTTGGAGAGAAGCTGTAGCCCTTTCTCACTGACATGCCCAAGTCTTCTATGCCATAGCACAATGCTTGCATCTTTCTGAATTGCATTCAACTCTCCTATGTGTAACTTAGCTTGCATAACATAGAGTGTATTTGCCTTATTCCCTCTAGCAACCACTAACCTTTGGTGAGCTTGCACTTACTTTCACCAAACCAACTGACAAACCCATCATCATCAAGTCTTCCTATGGATATCAAATTTAGGCGAATGTCTGGTACATGCCTAACATCCTTGAGTACTAGCTTGAGCCCCTGATTGGTCTCCAAGCAAATGTCTCCAATACCCACAATCTTTGATGCACCACTGTTACCCATTTTAACATTTCCAAAATCACCACTAGAGTAGGTAGAAAAGAAGTTACCATGGGGAGTGACATGGAATGAAGCTCCTGAATCAAACACCCAGTCACTCTCTTGGCTAACAAGATTAATACAATCATCATCACAAATGACACTAATGTCACCATCTGTGGCTACTGTATTAGTCTTCTTCTCCTCTTTACTTCCACCACTCTGCTTTCTTTTTAGGAGCCTGCACTCCCTCTTCATGTGGCCCATCTTGTTACAATGAAAGCACTTGATGTTTTTCCTATTCTTCGATCTACCTCTGGATGTGTCTTTGTTGCCGTAACCATGAGGATGCCTGCTCTTGCTTCTACCACGACCTTCTGGCTTTTCTGAAACAAGAACACCCGAGGAAGTTTCACCTTTCTCCTTCCTCCTAGCCTCTTCGCTCAAGAGACTTTCCTTAACCATTTCCATGGTTAGCTTTCCACCCCAGTGTCAAGTGCTCGGAGATACCACCAAAGTTTCCCAACTATCCTGCAGGAGCTTAGGAGTAGCAATGCTTGCAACTCATCTTCAAGAGTCATCTTCATAGATGTCAATTGGTTCACTAAGCCCCGAAGTCACTAGTATGCTCTGCCGTACTTCTTCCATCTCAGTACTTTCAAATTTACTAGCCTTCGAATGATTGAGGCCTTGTTCCTCGGAGGTGCTCTTTTTCATACATGCCTTCTAACTTTTTCCGAGTGCATCGGCCTTCACTTCTTCGGAAATGTGATAAAAGATGTTTACATCCACCCATTGCCGAATCGTTGCGGTAGCTTTTAGATGTAAAATTTCCCATTCACCATAACTCACCTTCTCCGGTTTTTCTTTGCCCATCACCGGCATGTACAAGTCTTTTACAATGAGTAAGTCTTGCATCTTTGACGCTTCCAAATCGAATAATTCGATTGGGTTAACTTTATCATCCCACATGAAGCTTGCTCGGCCATCTCGATTCACAACAAATAATCCCTAACCACCCTGATCTCTCTGATACCACTTGTTGGGGGTTTGGACGATATTTCGAAACAGTGAAAAACTGCGGAAATTACTGTAGCAATGTTACTGTTCACTAACAGTGAAATACCCTCTCTTCTTCTTTTTCCCTCTCTCTCTCTCTCTCTCTCTCTCTTTCTCAATGAAAAGGAACCCCCTCTAGCATGACCCATCCTCATTCCCAAAGAATGAGAAATAATTTCACCTTGTGAAGTTACCTTCTTGCCCTCCATCTTCTCCACTATTGACCTAGCTTCATATTATTATTAACCATGGGCTAACCTAACAAATGGGCTGGACCCAACAATAATTACTCTGCTGCTCTTTTCTCTTCATCCATCTTGGACTAAGTAAAAAAAAACAAGACAAGTGTGAAAAATAAATGTTGGATATGTGAAGGGCTAATTCAATCCCATCTCATACACCCAAACTTATTCATGTGATTTCCTTGATTTATTCTATATTTTTATTCGGGCACCAATTTTGGATAATAACAAAGTCAATCACCTTATTTAATTTTTCTTGGATTAACAATGCTAATTAATTCTTTCCCTTAATCCTAATCTTTTCTTTCATGAATTGATATTGCTAAATAATTCTTTCCTTTTTATTGTTGATCATGATTTACTTTTTCAATGGATTGATGATTCTAATTATTTTTTCCCCTGAGATTATTGATCCTTAATTTTTTTAGATATATAATCTCCCATTATAAAAAGGACAGAAAAACTCTAACACAAGAGACATGACCTAAAAGAAATGCCAGATACAAGCACATTTATGCAAACTCAAAAAAGAGAGCTCACCCTTTCGCACTCAACAACAAGTGTGACAATTCAAGCACACTCTCACAAAGGAATAAGGTAAGGGTTTTGATTCGCGGTAACGTAGAAAGATTACCACGTGTTACGTGGTAATATAAAAATATTATCATGTCTGGCATTGCACAGGTGGTAATGTGGATGGTAATATCATATTACTAACTTATAAATATTATCAAAAAAGTGGTAATCCTATTACCACCAAATTTGATTTCTATCTTGTATTACCATGGTAATCTTATAACTTTTTATATTTTAACAAATTGATTACCATGACAATCAAACACAGTAATGAACTATTCCCGGTAATAAGAGTTTCCAACCAAACATGATTATATTAAATTACCGCAATATTCCCAACCATATAACATTTTCACTAATATTATCATGGTAATCTCGTTACGTGGTAATATGTCATTATCACGAACCAAACAACCCCTAAGGATAATCTTATAATGAAGTAGAAGTTTTAAAATTCGGAATGTTTTAAGACTTAATAAATTTAAATTATTTTTTGGGAATTGCAAAGAGTTGGAGGGACTTATTGTTACTCCCCGCATAAATTTATTATTATTATTGAAAAATAGACATTTTTTCTTAAAAAAAAAGGGTGAAAAGTAACAAAAGGAAAAGGCATTTACTTGTTGCATTTCAAAAGAAAAAAACCTTTATATCTCAAAAGAATCTTAAATATTTAAAATAATAAAAGGAGAAAAAAAATCAAAAGAAAAGGAAATGGGCTAGCTAGCTTTCTAGAAACTAAATTTCATGGGATTAAAAATATTCAAAATTGACTCAAAATAAGAAAATCAACATTACAAAAAAAATTCGTTGCCCTTTGATTATTGATTGTTGACTTTGCTGAATTCTAACCAAATAATTTAACTTATCAAATCAAATCATATAAATTATATACATGCTTCTAAGCTAAGATTTTTGAACAAGTGTTACTTGTATTAGTCTATACCAGCATACCTAACCTTTAAAACTTAATATAACACTTAAGCAAGGAATTGGTCAATAAAAATTATTAAATTCACAACTAATAATATAAAACATTTCAAGCATATATATAATTGAATTGTTATAAAAACACCATGAGAAAAACTCCAATGGGTACACAAAACTCCTAAAAAGAAAAATACAAACCATTTAGTCAAAGAAATAATAAATAATAAATAATAAAAAAAAAAAAAAACCTTATCCATCAAGTCCATGTCAAGTGATTAACATATTCTCCTATTTAATGTGTTATATTCAAACCCTAATTGACCATGAGAATTTTACATTTATACCCTTAAAGAGTGTGCAAAATTTTATACATAACCCTCTAAAAATTATATCTATAAATTATTATCTTTAACTAGTGAGTATATACACAAATGAATTGAAACAATATGGTAGATTTAAGGATATGAGTGTAAAACAATCATTTAAAACATTTCAATTGAATATTGACTCATATATATATAGGTTAAATTATTATTTTTAAAAATTTTCAGTTATTAAAAATGATTTTTGATTTTTTTCTCACATAAAACAATTATTTTAAAATTTTGAATTATATATATATATATATATATGCAATTTCCTACTTAAATATATGGAAAGGGGTAAAATAATCATTTTAAAACATTCAATCTATTAATGATCCAAAGAAAAAACAAAATACATATATACACCTAAACATAATTCCTGATTTTTATTCTACACAAACAAACAAACAAATACTTATCCAATATTTATGGCCATTTATTAAATAACGTCATTGACCATTCAACCACCAACTTGCTCTGCCACGTTATTGTCCATATCTCTATGGCCACTTCCTTTGAAGCGTTCTCACTTGCAACCCCCACTTGCTGTTTCCTTAATTAAACTTAATTAACTAATTAAGCAATATTTTAAAACACTAATCACTTGATCTCAAAGTCTATAAATTGGCTGATCTAACTCATTTCCTAATACCATCACATCAATATAGTTCCTCATCACTTACTCTCTTCTTCTTCGTCATCTTAATTAGTTTTTTTTGTTTAGTTAAAATTAATAGAAAAATGGTGGCAGGGAGCTTTACTCATGAAACAAGAAGCTCAGTTGCACCAGAGCGTTTATGGAAGGCAGCTATTCTTGATCATGAATTAATTCCTACGCTTTGTTCGGAACAAATTGCAAGTCTTGAGCTTATTGAAGGTGATGGTGGTGTTGGCACAATCACTAAGCTCACTTTAACTCCCGGTATGTTTTTTTTAAGTTACTAATGATATATACTTATGTTTTGTTATATATATAACTTTATCAAAAATAGATTTAAGTTGGTATTGGCAATTTAATTTGATAGGCGATGTTGCTGATCTGAAGAAAAAATCGTTAGTTATTAATAATGAATTGGTTATAAGTTTATCTTTTCAATAACTTCTTGATCTATTGGCACTAAATTTTTTTCCATGGGGTGTTTGTTTCAAAAAGACCGAGATTAAACCCTAAAGCCCAAGTAAAGTGTGGGTATAAATGTGTTGTATGAGGTATTAACTTCACGTCTTATGTTATGTCTCCGACTTCTCTTAAATGAGAAGCATTTGTCATCTATCTGTCAATATATATATATATATATGGTAAACTTTGTTTATATCACTAAGTAAAAAAGAAAATAATTTTAGTAAAATGTGTTTACTAAATAGATTTAATGTGTTTAATGATAATTTAATGCACATACCTCCTATATTTGATGAGTTGATCATTAATTTATTTGAGGAGACGTTGTCGATTTATATTGCCAAGGAGAAAGGACTATAGTTATAGGAATTTGATTTTTATAGAAAAATTAAAAATTGAGAAAAATATTTTATTTATTTATTTATTTATTTTTGTGTGTGGTATAGGGATTAGGGCATGGAGAATTTTTTCCCATATTTTGTAAAAAATAAAATAAAATAAAATAATAATTTTTTTTTACTAAATTAGGATTCATGATTGTCGGTTTATTTTACTCTAAAGTCTAATAATGTATTCAAAGCCTATTCTCTGAAGTATGAAAATCTAATATGAAACTATTATTAAAATACTAAAACAAATTGCATAATTATAATTTTTTTTGTGGTCAATATACTTAATTAGGTTCATATATAGTTTTTACATAATTTCAAGCTGTAGACAACAACAACAACCGTGTGAGCTATTTATCATAAATGTTTAATTATGAGAGATGAATAAAGTAATAACATCACTTGTATAACATTATTAATAACATAAAAAATTTCAATATTTATCAGCACATGGAAGCGCTGAAGCTTTTCTGGTTACACTGACAAAATATAAAATAGCC
>NC_052477.1:1134893-1185494 GCF_009730915.1 Dioscorea cayenensis subsp. rotundata
TTTATATTTTATGAAAAAAAAATTAGAGTATGTATTTTATTAATAAAAAATTAAAACTTTGGCAAGTTGATGTGTCATGTGTGGGTGCTCCTTGATTTTCTAATTCTTATTTTATAAAATTAAGAATTTATTTTTTTTAATAAAAATCATAAAACTGGTAATTGAAATTTTAATCTTGTCACTAGCCGGTCGATTAATTTTTAATTTACACCAGATCGACTTTATATTAATATTGACAATTAAGAATAAAAACTGTGGGCACACCAATTTTGTTTTAAATTTTTAGTGTTAATTGGCCGGTCATGTTTAAATTTTTGTTATTTTTTATTTTTATATTTTCAGTTACTTTTTTTTAAACTCTAGTCACCTCTTCAACTACATCTGATTTAGTTTCGCCATTTAAAAAAATTAAGATCTTGAATCGCATCTCTCTTTGGTAACAACATGGTCCCGGTGACAAAGACGAGGAACTCAACTCCATGTGTGCTCAATTGTGATGTAAGGTTCTGATTTATTTTATTTATACTCTTTCTTATGATTGTTTGTGACATGATACTAGTTAGGGTTAGGTTTGGTGAGAATGTTGATTTGATTTATTTGAGGATAAGATTTAGAAAATTCCTGTTAGTATAGTAGAGATCCCTCTTTAATTTTGGGAGACTTAGAGACCACATTTGGAGGAGATCAAAATATGGAATTTGTAGATCTTATTCTTGACTAGCTTAGTGTAAAATTTCAGATTTTTTTGCATGTGTAGGATGTAAGGTTTAACTTTTAAATTATGGTGTCTTAGATAAGATTTCTGTGGGGACCTTGAAGAGTTATTGATTTGTTTCTTGACTTTTGAATTTGAATTAGATATAGAATTATATAGTAAAGTTGTTGAAGTCAACATGGTCTACGGATATAAGAAATTTCAGAATTTATGCTTCTGTAATGTTTGAGTTATAGTCATATTACTATACTTGTACTCAAATGATATTTCTGCAAAAAGTATGAAGATTAGTTAGACAATTTCATAGGGCTTATAGGTTGAATTTAGAGAAGAGTGAGATAAGAAATTTACAGAGTTTGATGTTTTCTAGATACTTGCAAAACTTCAGATTCTTTGGATCCGTTGTATAAAAGTTATAGCATTATTAGTGTAGTTGTGCCAAATGATATTATTGTGCAGAATCCGAAGTTTGTTTGGTGCTTTTTATGGTCCTAGAAGTTGTATCTGGTAAAGTGTAAAATAAGAATGATGTATCATCATCGAAAGTTATCTCGATCGCATTCAAATTATTATTACTTAGTTATGGATTGAGAGATACATATTCGAAGG
This sequence comes from Dioscorea cayenensis subsp. rotundata, assembly GCF_009730915.1. Classification (NCBI taxonomy): domain Eukaryota; kingdom Viridiplantae; phylum Streptophyta; class Magnoliopsida; order Dioscoreales; family Dioscoreaceae; genus Dioscorea; species Dioscorea cayenensis. The sequence continues at coordinate 1,136,218 of NC_052477.1, forward strand.
ATACATCCACCGCAAGTTTGCGTAAAAGCTCGGAGATCCAATCAATGCTATAAATTAAGTAGTATGCTAATAGGTGTCTATTATTCCCAAAATATTGAAATTTGAGTTTTGAAAAAGTATATGGGAAGTTATGAGGGTTTTAGTACTCAATGGTCATTTGGAATTATTATTATTATTTTTGTCAAAATATCAAAATGGTCCATCGACTTTGTGATTTTCGGCATTTTAGTATCTCTAATACGAACCGCATTGATCAGATTTGCACAACCACCCTCAATCCTCCAACGACGGATTCACCCTTGGTCCTTAAATTGATGAATTGAAAGTACTAAAAATTGATGAAATGCAAATATGAGTAACTAAATGGATGATTTATAGTTAAAGGATGAAAATATGCAAATACAAGGACCAAAAGAAAGGATTTTATATTAGAGGGATTAAAAAGAAGGAAAACGCAAAATAGAGGGACCATTTTGATATTTATACCTTCTTTGTTTTTGAGGAAAATAGCTATAACTTAGTTAATTTATTGATAAACTAAAACAAAGAGTACAAACAAGGAAAATAGCTAAAAGCAACAAAATTAACAAATAGAAAGACCAAACTTTTGCACAACGTGTATAAGCCAGTGAGGTTTTTCCATCCCTTGATAGAATAATGAAAGTTGAAATCATTTTCCAGCAATGTATGTAGCAAGTCTATTCCAATCCCAAGAAATGAAGACAATTTGAAGATTATCAATATAATCAATTAACTAGTTAATATCCATGAGGAGTTGTGAAAGGCGCCAATTGATCTTATTCTCTAGCCCATGAGAATAAGATAAACACTGATCATTGATAAACACTTTTTGTCCACAATTTTGCTCCTGAGAATTCCAATTCAACATCTCAAGAAGAGCCAAAGCATTCGCCTGCGACCACCCTCACCAAGGTTTTTAAACCAAACTCATACAAAACAATTAAAGATTAACCCAAAGCATAAAAACCACATTCAGCTTTTACTCCGTGTTGCCCCGCCAACTTCCCGCAACAAAGTGATGTTAATACATGACAGCTTCGAGGCTAATAGAAGAAGTTTAAACCCTTATAAGCTACCTGGACAAATGTAATATTCTTTTAACATGATCCACTACAACACTAGAAATACCATCAAAATTTGGGGGTTTATTGTTGAAAATCATAGCACATCTGCTTTTCCAAATATACCAACAAACCGCAACAATGATAAATGTTTTAAACTTGGAAGAAGTAGTTTGAGAAAATCCAGCCCAAGAGCTCGTAGGCAAAAAAAATCATGACAGCTTAATTGGAGTCCCTGTGAAGATTAACAACTTTTGCATCAACCTAACTTTTGTTAAATGGTTAAAGAGATGTTCAACAGTTTCTTCATGAAGACCACATAAGATATAATTTTGAAGAGGGCCCAAATTAAGAGCATGCATGAAAGCATAGGTTTTAACCTTGTTATGACACAAAAGCCAGGTAAAGGTTTTAACTCTCAGAGAGGAATTGATTTTCCAAATGTTTCTTCAACAAATCCAAGTCTCATCATTATAATGTATGCTATTAAGAAAACTGTAAACATCAACAGGAATTTTATCAATGTTAGCATGAGGATACTAAACCCAAATATTCTCACAAGTTGGGTCCACTTTCCCAATGCTGAAAATAGGAGAATTGTAGGAATGACCAAAGCAGAGGATAAGCTTTTGAATATTCCAAACATTATCATCATAGAGGTTAGAAAAGTGCACATTATTCCAATTCAAATTCATGTTCAAAAATGTTGGTTTAAAGCTCAAAGGAATCTCGAAAAACCAAGGATCGTTCAAAATAGAAATGTTGTGAGGGTTGAAGCTATTTATTCAAAGATGAGGCCTCAAAAGCTTTGCAGTTCGACAGAGATCTCTGAAGAACCAAGAGCACTTGGTAGGAGGAGAGAAATGCCAAGGATTAAACAAACCATATTTCTGCCGGACAATGTCCACCCAAGTAAAATCTTTTTTGTTGAGAAGATTGAAAACATTTTTAGCCATTAAGGAATGCTTAGCCAACCTCAAATTATGAATGCCCAACCCCTCTTCAGGTTTACTAAGTGTAGTAGTGCTCCAACTAATCATTGGCATGCTACTACCATTACTACTATATATTGGTCTAAAGAAACTTCCTAAAGGACAATATCTTATCCAAAGTAGTATCGTGTGGACTCCGGCACACAAACAGTGAAAGAAGGAATGGACATAATAGAGAGGTTGACTTAATTACTTTCCTACTTGTACCTGGATTCTCATTCCAAGTAGAAGTGGCTTTATTAACTTGCGTAATCATGGAATTAAAATGGGACACAACCAACTTCTTGTGAGAAATTAACACCCCTAGATATGTGAAAGGGAAATTACTCCATTTAAAATTAAGAATACGACTGATACTCTTAGACACCTTTTCATTAAACTAGATTGGAAAATAAACTTCTGACTTAGAGGTGTTAGTCTTTTGAAAAGACAAGGAAGAACACAAATCCAGACCCAAGATAACATTTATAGCTGATTTTCTAGTAGCAGTGGTAATTAAGATTAGGTCATCGGCATACATGAGGTGATTAAACATAATTTAGGTCTTTGTAAAAACCAAGTATAAAGTTCATAGTCTTAGCCTTATTCAAGAGGTTAGACAGGTTTTGAGAGACCAAAATAAATAAATAAGAAGAGATAGGATCACCAGGTCTAACATATCTAGAGGAAGAGAACCATCTAGAAGGTTGATAGTTGATGAGAAGCGAAAAGGAAGATCTTAAACAAGCACTGACCCAAGAGACCCAATTGCTAGGAAACCCCATTTTAATGAGATTAGCAAGAATAACATGTCAATTTAAAGTATCATAGGCTTTTTCAATGTCAACTTTCATAATTATCCTAGGCGGGTTAGAGAGGTCTTGATTAATAGAGTGAACAATCTCCTGGATAGCAATAATGTTGTCCGTAGGAGATTGGGCATAAAGCCACTTTGCTCTCTACTAATCAATCTCCTAATATTACCTTCAAGACGACTGGCAAGAATTTTCAAAATAATTTTGTAACAAACATCGCATAACGAAATCGGACATAAAATTGAAACTTTCTTAGAATTATCAATCTTGGGGATTAAGGCCACATAAGTTTTGCCCCATGATTAGTGCTATCTAGAGGTGTCAAAAAAACCCTTAATAGCAAGAAATAGATGATCACCTAGTTCTTCCCAAAAAAATACTTATAAAATTCTGAGTTAAACCCATCAGGGCTAGGGCTTTTATCAGAAGGAAGAGAATTCAAAGTAAAAAAGGATCTCCTTCTTAGTTAACTCTTTCGTATGTGAAATACAATCCCTAACAGTAATGGTTGGCAAATCATCAAGGAGAGCTGCTAATAGAATATCAATAGGAAGGGTAGTGAAATGCAATCCCTAATAGTAATAATTGGAAAATTATTAGGGAGAGCTGCTAACATAATATCAATAGGCAGGATATTGGGATCCTGGCAAAGTTGAAAAAGTGATTAACAAAAGTATCACTAATTTGCTCTTGATCTGTAAAGGTATTACTAGCATTATCAATGATGTGAGAAATATAATTGACATGTTTTCTAATTCTCGCACAAGATTGGAAAAAAGAGATGTTGAGATCACCATTTTGAACCCAATTCAGCTAAGCTCTTTGTGCTCATTTAGTGGAGTTTTGCCTTAGAAAGGCCTTATGCTTATTGTAGAGGATGTTCAATCTAATGATATTAGGAGAATCAAGGGAGTTTTCAGATTCTTCAACCTCTAAAGCCTAGATGCAAACCTCAGTGGCCTTAAGATCCCTATCAAGATTGCAATTACCTTTAGATTTCCAATCAATCAAGTTCTTCCAAACCCTGCTTAGAATATGAATGAAAGCATGCATAGGTGTAGAGTGAGCTTGAAAGCATAAAGCTTTCCTCACAACCACATGGCAATCAACATAATCCAACTAGAGGTTTTCAAAGAGAAAAACATTGCGGTGAGAAATAACATTTCTGGAAGCAGTTAAAAGAAGAGGGGAGTGGTTTGAAAATGTGCACCAAGACGTAAAGGATTGTTAGAATTAAACAAAGAGGCCTAACAAGTATTAACCAAACACTAGTCCAGCCTGGCCTATCTTCTCGCATGGCCAGATTGGCCATTGCACTAGGAGAAGGCCGAACTAATGAAACCAATATCAAGTAGAGCATTGGAAGAAATAAAATTTGAGAAAGCATGGGCCTACGGTTGTAGTAACTGAAACACCCGCTTTATGCTCTGCAAGGGAAACAATAGAGTTGAAATCTCCCAAAATGAACCAAGGAGAGCCAAGAGACGCCAACCTAGCTAGACAACTCTCTCTAAACCTTTTTTGAATATCAACCTAATCAATGTATTAAGAGAAGGAGTAGAGAAAACCAAGTCAAGAACTTGTTTAGATTTCACAATTGGGGTAACAGAACCTAGGTTCTTCTTCTACAAGATGATGATGCCTCCTGACTACCCATTAGCAGCGATAGCCGCCCATTCCCATACTTTGGCAAATATGGAATAAAAATGAAGAACTCTATCAGAATATGCTCGAATTTCAACTAAACAAATAACCATATAGGCTTGTATTGTTGAGCCATCAAATAGATCTGATTGAGCTAGTCAACGCCCGACACCCCCCTACAATTCCAACAAAGTACTTTTAATAAACTCATGAATAATATTAACAAGAAAATAAATGTGGCAACAATGGAGATTAAATCCATAGATAAACTAAAAAGGTGGAAAGGAAAGGTAGAAGAAAAAAGAGCAATGAAGGCCAATTAGGCCTCATCGCTTATTTCCCTCTCGTTTCTCCTTTTTTCCTCGGGAGATTATCACCACTGACCACCCTTTGGACTAGGTTTTTTCTCCATATTTCATCCTGGACTTTCCCAAGTGTTAGATCATCTTGAAGCTTATCATCCATGCCATCTTCTTCCTCCGACCAATCCGAACCAGACATAGAATGGTTAGTCTTGTAACGAAGCAGAATCATTTATTAACGCATCTTCCACCTTGTCTGATATCATACTGTGGGTAGCATTCGCTTCTTCCATCTTACACCCAGATTTAAAATCGATGAGCATAACAAGAGAGGCGTTGGTTGAAGACTTTTGGAAGACTTGGGAGCCCTCACCCTATTCAGTCTCCCAGGAGGTTTAGCTGTGCTGGTGGAGACTCTTCTTTGTCCTATACCTCATTCTTCTTATGAGTCCCTAGGAATAAGCACATGTTTATCCTTTCCACCTGCATTGGTGGACTCGTCTATAGAACACCCAATGTTAAATTCCTTCTGGAGAAAACCAAAGCATTGTGATTAGATGGCAACCTCCTACTATCTTCAGGTTCCCCATGCGAAGTGATGGAGGCATACTAGATGTTGGAATGAGACTACCACCCTCCTCTATCTTTCTAGCTACATCCATCCCTTCTATGTGTAAGCATAGTGAACTGTTGTCATGTGTTTATTTCGGGTCAATAGGCGGATTGCCTCTGGATTGACCGGAATTAACGGTTTGGAATTCATCCATTGCAATCTCCTCACCCACATAATCGGCATGTGACATGGAACCTTCCCCACCTTCTTGCATCCGGCCATGACGTTGCGCAAAACGACCATCTAAGAGCCAAAATCTAGGTCCTCCGATAATGCATGTTCCTCTGTAGGGTTGAACAACTAGACCGTGGCATACCTACAACATCCGCTTAGGATCTATCCGGTGAAGGAGAATTCCATTGGCCACTACTAGCTCCGTTACCAGAGTGAGAAGCTACAAGATTTTCTTCCAGAGTAGTTCCTTGATGGTGATTACAAGTGTTGGTGCTATGTCCAACCAACCCACAGTGGTACTGGTAGCAAAAGGTTGGGAGCCTTTCATAAAGGATAAGAACAAAGACTTTGACTTCCTCATCCCTAAGCCAGAAACCTCTCTTTAAAGGGCGGGCCAGATCAAGTTCCAAACAAACCCTTGTGAACCTTGCTTGCGATGAGGAGGACTTCAACTCATCAACCTTAAGTAGTTTTCCTATTGATTCTGTTAGAGATTCAAGCGCCTCTCCATCCCAGAATTCCACTGGAAGGTTGTGAAGTTGAACCTAAAACCATGGCTTTAGAAACTTGGTCATAGCTAGTTCAAAATAAGGCTACCAAGGAGCCAGTTGAAGAATGATTCCCTTTACAGACCAAGGCCCACCAAAAACTATCTTTTGCTTGAATTCATCAAACTCACAACGAACTTACATAAACTCGTTTGGCATATCCGAGATAACAACCTTGACAGAGGATTTCCACAGACCCAGAAGAGTAGTTTTCACGTACTCGAAAGGAGGAGCTTTCCCGAAGGGTTTTGTATACAAAGCATGTTAAAAGCACAACCTTGCTCTTAACTTTGTGTCTTCATCGACTCGGATTTCATCCGTGATGGACACTTTTAGCTTCTCCAGAATAGCACCATCAACTGGGAGGGACGGGGTCACACGATGATTGAGAGTTCTTGTGATTTCCTCCCATGAAGGAGCCACGAGTGGTTCTCCGATTTTCGGCCGATGAGAAGCACTGTTCATTGAAGTGGGTTGATGCTCTAAGAACTATCCTCTGCTTTTTATGTTGGAATTATTGATTTGGCCTTTAGAATGGTAATTGCTATTGTACCCTCGCAAGAATCAATATTTGGGAGTGTAGAATAATAACTTGAACTTTTTTTGTATTTGTACCCTTCTAAAATATCATTTGTAATCTATTGCTTATTAGCCTCTTAAATCTTGTAGCATCATCAGATATTGTTATTGAAAACTAATAGGATCTCTTCCCAAATATAAGACATACCCAAAGCCTTGATTTGGTGTAAGATTTCGAGAGTGTTTTTGGGCGTCAGATAAGTAACCACATATAAATCCTACTATATCTACATATTCTTTGTCACTTGTTAAATATCGGCTGATTATTTAATTAATTTAAATAATCATATTTTGCCGAAATAATTCATTTCAAACATTCTGATGATTATTATTTATGGAATTATTTAGTTTATAAATTTTTGGACAACTATATATTTTCTTTTTAATTATTTTTAATTATTAATTTACTTGGAATTTGTATAAATTATCTGTTCAAGTTTGGATTCAAACAACTTGTTTATTTTGATATTATAAAAGTGGGATCATGCGACTGCTAAAATTTTGCTTGGTAAATAATTACTTTGTATTTTACTTGATTTCAACTTTGATAGTTTGTTGTTTTGTGAACTGAAGTATTTTGACATAGAAATTACTCCCCAATTAACTATGCACTAACCATATCATTGGGGATTAAACACTGACCGTGTTGATGAATAATTCTGTTAATAGACTATAGTTTCACCCGTTCCGTCGGTGAAGAATAATGGCCTCTAATATTCTAGCTCGGGTCACAGAGGGTAAATAAATAAACTCTGATATTTTGGCTCGGGTCATCGAGGGTAAACAAATGAATTTTGATATCTTTGTTTTGACCATAATTATTGGGAGATATATACTATATTTATCTGAAAATTAGGCTTTGTTGGATGATTTTGTTTTGTTTATGAATTGTATTTTAGTAATTGTTCTGCTATATCATTTTACTGATTTTTTTTTTTGAATTTTTGAGACTTTATGATCCCAACGCTTTTAGTAGTTGCTTACTGGGTTGTCAAGCTCATAATCTGGTTGTTGAATTTTTTTTCAGATCAAGAGTAAATAATTCAGCGGTCAATTAAGTGGGCTAGCGAGAGCTTGTGTTCTCTGTGTAAATGGGATATCATTATGTTTGTGTTAGTATGTGAATTTTGATTTAGAAAATCTCATTGTTTTTAACTCTGTTATATTCAGCTTGTATCTGAAGTTGTAATTTTTAAATTTATATTTTCAGTTGTAAACTCAGTTTTGAGGCCTTGCATGCCTGCTGTGTTATGCACTAATGTTGTGCAACCATTTGTATGCGCACCGGGTGCTTCAAGCCAGGTTCAGGGCATGACAAAAATGCAAGCAAGTTTATTTTTCAATGTTTTATCCATTAATTTGATTCAATTTCTTTTAGTGAAACATACTCATGATGTACCAATTTAATTCAATTCATACCAAACTAAGTCACACATATTATTTATTGTGAACAAGGAACAGGGACAAGCTTACGCAAACAAGAAGAAAATAAAAGGCTCAACAAGAAGCCATACAAATCCTCACACAAACACTCAAATAAAACTGCCTTCAAACTTATTGTAGGATGCATATATATATGATGTTTAAACAACACCAAGATGTATATATGATGCAAGTAGGCAAGTTAAACACAAACAGTAGGGTGTGCCAAGAGATAAGCCTCAGTAGCCTTGATAGCTTTGGTGATCGCCTCCTTTTCCTTTGCTTGCTCGTCACCAGGCTTGACTCCAGGGAGGATTTTGACTGTTACGGTTACTTTGACAATGCTTCCTCCACTGCTAGTTGGTGTAAATTTTGAATGTGTGGAATAACACTCTAATTTAGTTCCCACATCTCCACCTTCAATGGTGGTATTTTTGACCTCAAAATTGTTATGGTCAATTGAATCAAGACGCTCCTTAGCAAATACAAAAGGCAACGCTGCATGCATTAATGTATTAGAATAATAATAATAATAATAATCTCATATCACATAATTAAACAAATTTTGGTGATCTATAAAGTTTATTATATGCATAATATATATATATATATATATACCTGGAGTGAAGTTGATTTGCCTGATACTTCCGGCACTGCCATCACCATGGATAAAATCAATGCTCTTAATATGCTCTGGAACGATCTTTGGGCCAAGATTGTGCCACTCAAGGACAGCGGCCTTGAACATACGGCTGGCAGGGATAGAAGTCTCGACCTCAAAGGTTGAACTCATTTTGATTTCTTCTCTTTGGCTCAAACACTTTAGCTAAGAATTAAATGAGTCTAATTCACTAGTTTGTGTTGAAGCTCTTGAGGAGATGGTGGGTATATATAGAAGATGATGATCAGGGTGAGGTTTTTATAGGTGCATCAAAATTCAAAAAAGAACGGCATTCTCTCAATATCAATAGATTGGAAATTTTAATGTTTCTAGAAATGATGATGATAGAGATAAAAGGTTGGTGTATAGCGCAGCCTACAATATTTCCGAGGAATTGGCATTTAGTCTTGATCCAAGACAATAATATTAAAAGCAACAAGACTTGTTAGACATGAAAGAAAAAAATTACTTTTTTGTTCATTCTTGGTGATTTTCACACACACACAATATATATATATATATATAATGTGGATAAACTTATTTTTTATAAACATATATAAATGATTAATTTGACATAGACATGTTTGGAATTCTGGCTGCTTGATTAGGAAAAAAGTTATCAAGTATGTGATTTTATGGTATTTTTATTGGTTGGATAATAATACATAAATCTACAAATGTTCATTGTGATCATTGGATTCCAATCCAACAGTTTTTCTCATCGCGTATATCGCGTATGTAGTGCTATTGTACAGCTGCAAAGTAATACGTGGTGTTACTGTGCAAAAGAATAGTAGCACAATGAAAAGTGATATGTATAGTATTTTGATATGAACCGTTTGTAGGAAAACCAAATACTTACAACTACTCATTCCCCAACATAGTTGTAGTACAACCCATTCCCATTGTTGATGATACTGTTCATCTACTAGTTTCTCTTGATGTCTCTCTTCTTGTTTCTCTCCGTTATTTTTCACGAACGTCCGTATATTACCTATAGCTCACCGAGAGTGAACAAGTAGCAAGCCTATCCATAGTGTAGGTTAAGCCATAATTTTGTCTGTATTGTAAACTATGAGTTTGTATTTAGTAATTTTTTGTAAATTTCCAATTTTTGAATTTTGGAATTTGCTGTTTTGTTAGATTGTATGTTTTATCTTGAGATAGGTTCTGAGGCCTTACATGCCTATTGTGCTATACACTATGGGTGTGTGACTGTTTGTCGGTGCAGTCCGGGGAGTGACACCGTCACCAAGACTATAATTAAAGCAACAAGACTTGCTAGATATGAAAGAAAATTCATTCTTTAATTTGTTTATTCTTGGTGATTTTCAAACACAACAATCGGTCACAGAGTTCGGTGAGTCGGGTTCGGGGAGTGATACCAAGACTATAGTTAAAGCAAGACTTGCTAGATATGAAAGAAAATTACTTCTTTAATTTGTTCATTATTGGTGATTTTCAAACACACAATATATATATATATATATAATGTGGATAAATTTATTTTTTATAAACATATATAAATTACTTTGTCATAGACATGTTTTGAAGTCTTGTTGCTTGATTAGAAAAATAGTTGTGAAGTAAGTGATTTTATGGTATTTTTATTGGTTGGAACTGCAATATTAGAAATATAGTTATGAAGTAGGTGATTTTATGGTATTTTTATTGGTTGGAAAATAATATAAATCTACGAATGTTCATCGTGACCGTTGGTTTCAAATCCAACTATATTCCTCATCACATATACAATTCTATTGTACAGCTGCACAGTAATACATGCTGTTATTGTGCAAAAAGAATAATAGCACAGTAAAAAAATAATGAGATTTACAGTATTTTGATCTGAACTGTTTGTAAAAAATCAAACGCTTACAACTACCCATTCCCCAACTTAGCAGTAGTACAACTCGTTCCCATTGTTGATTATATTGTTCACTACCAATTTCTCTCGATCTCTCTCTTCTTGTTTCTATCCTTTATTTTTCATGAACGTCCTCAGAATACCTTTACCCATTTATATATATATATATATATACTATGAAAGTGGATAACTATAATTTATTGAAAGCAAAAAAAAAAAACTTGCAAAACAACAGATACAACGGTGTCTTGATCTATTCATACCAGATCATTTGTGTAAGATGTTTATTTCACGGAAGACTCGAGATCAAATTCCAAATTAAATCCATATAAGGTGAGGACACACGTGCTTCTCTTAAATGGGGGGCTTGTCATCCATTTGTCCAAAAATAGAAGAAAAAAAAAATATCACATGTCTGTCGAAGCAGACGTATTTTTTATTTTTATTTTATATTTTTATTAGAAATAAATATAGGACCATTAACAATACTAATAATTCATTAATTAATAAAAAATGAAGAATATTTGAAAATATTTTTATGGTTATAGACTAATCATTTGCAATGAAATCCATAATGTAGAGGACCCTTTTAAATATTAATAATGTAAGTGGTAAATTACTATGAAAACATGAAATAGGGAATACTTATACATGTACTCGTGGCGAGATTGATTTTTATTTACACTTCCAACACTGCTACAGTGCTACTGTTTATATATATGCATAATTTTCTTTTACAGAGACCAAGGTTGATTTGCCTATCACTTTCAATACTATCATTACTTTGAATAAGGTTAGTGCTCTTAACATGATCATGGAACAATGTTTTGGGTAAAATTGTACCATTTGAGATGGTCTTGAACATATAGTTGGTGAAAAAAAAGAACTTTTGATCTCAATCCTCGAACTTATTTTAATTTGTGTAGAAAGATCTTGAGGAGATGATGGATATATATATATATATATATATATTGTGTGTGTGTAAATATATAAGTTTATGAGGGTTGCATAAAATTTAAAAATAATACCATTCTATTGTGATTTATTGACTACAAATATTGTTTTCTTGATGTTGAAATACATTTGGTTTGGTGATTTATAGAGCCTAAACTTCAAAAGGGAAATGCAAGGCCCGCTTAAGGTAACTAGAGGTTTTAAGCAAAATTTTAGAAAAAAACCCACGAATTTATTTAATAAAAATTAATTTAGATTTAGATTTTATTTTAATAAATGACTCTTTGAGATGTTTGTTTACCATTTTACACTCATAATGAAGGGATATATTTAAAATTTGTGAGTAAAACTCAACAAAATAAAAATATGTAATAATAATAATAATAATAATAATAATAACAATATAAAAACTAAAAAAAATTATTTATAATAAAAAAATAAATATTATATTAATTTTGGAAAAACAAATGCATGAAAAAGTCATTATAAAGGGTAAGAATAGAATTTTAAAAAGTTAATTAGCCAGCGAAGATGTGTCCTACCATTTATTTTAAATTTTAAATTTTAATAATATTATATAACATTGCCAAAATATTAGATTAAAATATTTCTATATTACAATAATTATTGGGAGTCTTTCAAAATTTCAAAATTTTAAAATAATAATGAAAAAATTAACTTAAAGATGAGGCCTTAAAAATATTGGGCCTAAAGCAATTGTTCCATTAGCTTATTGTACATGTACATATAGATAGGCGTGTAAATAATACACTACTACTCGGAAGCTACTCGAGTTCGATTCGGGGAAAGCTCAAACTCAACTCGTTTAGGGTTGAGTCGAGCTCGAGTAGCTCGAGTAGTCAAGCAAGCCGAGTTTGAGCATCTTAACACTTGACTGGAGTGCTTGCAAGTTTAATCGAGTAATTGTATTTGTGTGTATATATATTATATATATTAGTTTGTTTTACATATATAATTGAGTTCGAGCTCGAGTATAAAAATATCTATGATCAAACCGAATTTATCAGTTTTTATCGAGCTTAATCGAGAGAACTCGAGTAGCTCGATTTATGTATCGAATCGAGCTCGAGCCAAGTATCAAGCAACGAGTTTTCAACCAAGCTCGAGCTCTGGTATCTTGCTCCTCGGCTCGAACACGATCGATTACACTCCTATATATAGATAAAAGTATATGAACAAGTTGTACACTAATTACCTTATTCTCAAGGTCTTCTACAAGGGTTATAAATCGACATCGATGGAGTCCCTCATGATCACGTCTCAATTGGTTAGTCAATGTGATTTTTAGAAGACCATAATTTCCAAAATCTTTATTGAACTTGATATTGTATCTATGTAATAAAAACAAAGAGCATGAATCAAACTAATATTAAAAAAAAATATAAATGTAAACTATATTATCTAATTATATAAATAATAATATAAAAGTCTAAAACAATAATAATCACAACTTAATTTTTTATAAGTAATTAATTTGATTATAAATTATAGATAAATCGTTGAAAAAAATGAACATTATAGTCCTTCTTCAAGATGCTTAGTCACCACTTTCTCAAGTTTCTGGACGAGTGATGTGAAATTTTAGACTTTATATATATATATATAATAAAAAATATATGGCAAATATTTTTATTTTTTAAAAAATTCACCTGACTAGAATAAAAAAAAAAAAACATGAAGTGGGGTTTCTGGAATGTTAAAAGCTTATGATTATTTGTTGATAGGGAGATAATATTCACTCTGCATCATTACTGTTATAAATTAAAAAATAAAGTATATGAATCATTTTTATATATATAGATTTCTTTTTTATTTTTATTTTTGTTTTATAAAATTAAAAATCTATTTTTTTAATACAAGTCATAAAATTGGCAATTGAAATGTCAATTTTGTCACTAACTAGTTTGTCGACTTAATTTTAATTTATACCCTACTATATAATTTTAAAATAAGTATATAGATTTTTATTATTAATTGATTGACTTGATATTGACATGCATCTTAGAATAAAAATACAAACAAGTTTATTTTTTTAATGTTTTATGCATTAATTTGATACAAATTTTTAGTGAAACATCCTATGATGAGCCAATTTAATTTGTTTAAAATAAATAGATAAATCACTGATTTATTGACAAGTACAAACAAACTAAGACTGCCAATTTAATTCAATTCATACCAAATGAAGGCACACATTATTTATTGTAAATAAGTAACAGGGACAAGCTTGCCCAAACAAAAAAAGAAAAAAAAAGGCTCAACAAGAAGCCAGACGTCACACAAACACTGAAATAAAACTGCCTTCAAACTTATTGTAGGATCCATATATAGTGATGTTTAAGCAACACCAAGATGTATATATGATGCAAGAAGGCAAGTTAAGCACAAACAGTAGGGTGTGCCAAGAGATAAGCCTCAGTGGCTTTGATAGCTTTGGTGATCGCCTCCTTTTCCTTTGCTTGCTCGTCACCAGGCTTGACTCCAGGGAGGATTTTGACTGTTACGGTTATTTTGACAATGCTTCCTCCACTGCTAGTTGGTGTAAATTTTGAATGTGTGGAATAACACTCTAATTTAGTTCCCACATCTCCACCTTCAATGGTGGTATTTTTGACCTCAAAATTGTTATGGTCAATTGAATCAAGACGCTCCTTAGCAAATGCAAAAGGCAACGCTGCATGCATTAATATATTAGAATAATAATAATAATAATAATAATAATCTCATATCACATAATTAAACAAGTTTTGGTGATCTATAAAGTTTATTATATGCATAATATATATATATATATATATATACCTGGAGTGAAGTTGATTTGCCTGATACTTCCGGCACTGCCATCACCATGGATAAAATCAATGCTCTTAATATGCTCTGGAACGATCTTTGGGCCAAGATTGTGCCACTCAAGGACAGCGGCCTTGAACATACGGCTGGCAGGGATAGAAGTCTCGACCTCAATGGTTGAACTCATTTTGATTTCTTCTCTTTGGCTCAAACACTTTAGCTAAGAATTAAATGAGTCTAATTCACTAGTTTGTGTTGAAGCTCAATTGAGGAGATGGTGGGTATATATAGAAGATGATGATCAGGGTGCGGTTTGCATAGGTGCATCAAAATCAGCAATATTCTCAATATATATCAATAGACTGGAAATTTTAGTGTTTCTAGAAATGATGATGATAGAGATAAAAGGTTGGTGTACAACGCAGCCTACAATATTTCCGAGGAATTGGCATTCAGTCTTGATCTTAGACTAGAATAAAAGCAACAATCCAGGACTAATATTTAAAGCAACAAGACTTGCTGGACATGAAAGAAAATTATTTCTTTATTCAGATTTTCACACATACAATATATATATAATGTGGATAAATTTATTTTTTATAAACATATATAAATGACTTTGGCATAGACATGTTTTGAATTCTTGCTGCTAGATTAGGAAAAAGTTATGAAGTTGGTGATTTTAAGGTATTATTAGTGGTTGAAAAATAATATATAAATCTATGAATGTTCTTCGTGGCTGTTAGTTTCAAATCCAACGGGTTTCCTCATCGCATGGACAGTTTTATTGTACAATTGCACAGTAATTTATGGTGTTATTGTGTAAAAAACAGTAGCAAAAGAAGGTATGTTGTTACTGTGCAAATCAATAATAGTACAGTGAAAAATGAGATGTACAGTATTTTTGATTTGAGTGGTTTGTAAAAAAACCAAACACTTGTAACTACCCATTCCCATTGTTGATGATACTGTTCACCTACTAGTTTCTTTTGATCCATCTCTTTTTATTTCTCTCCTTTTTTTTTTTACGAACCGCAAATTACCTTTACCCAAATATAGAGTATGAAAATGGATCAACCATAAATTTTTGAAAGCAAAAAAACACTATAAAACAACAATATCAAAGCAACAGGTACAACTAACAGCCTCTTGACCTACTCATACCAGATCATTTGTGTAGGTTGTTCATTTCGCGGAGGACTCGAGATCAAATTCCAAATTAAGTCTATATAAGATGAGGGCATACATACTTATTGAGCTTGCCTCAAGCCTATGCATATCTCAAATAAAAAAAAATATATCACTTGCCTTAATTTCTTAGATGCCGTATTTTTTTTATTTTTATTTTATGCTTTTATGAGAAATAGAGGACAATTAACAATACTAATAATTCATTAGTTTATAAAAAATGAACAGTATTTGAAATTTTTTTTAATGGTTATAGACTAGTCATTTGCAATGAAATCCATAATGTAGAGGGGCCTTTTTAAATATGAAAACATGAAATAGGGAATATTTATACATGTACTCCTGGTGAAATTGATTTGATTTACACTTCCAACACTGTCACAGTGCTATTGCATATATATACATACATATATGTATGTATGCATAATTTTCTTTTACACAGAGCAAAGTTAATTTGCCTGTCACTCTCAATACGATCATCACTTCCAATAGGGTTAGCGCTCTTAATATGATCATGGAATAATTTTTAGGATAAAATTGTACCATATGAGAAAAATGGCTTGAAAATGCTGTTTTTGATCTGAACGCCGAACGGCCGTTTACCTTGGATGAGATCAAAAATGCTGTTTTTGATCTGAACGCCGACAAAGCCCCCGGGCCAGATGGTTTCCAAATTTTCTTCTTTCAAAATCATTGCCAAGACTTCTATGATGGCTCAATTAACCTTGAAAAGATTAATTGGGTTCATATAGCACTTATCGCAAAAAAGAAGGCCCCGAATGATATATCTGACTTTCGACCTATTAGCCTAATCAATTCCACTTGCAAAATTATCTCCAAGATTCTTGCTACTAGACTAAGTTTGGTGATCAGCGACTTGGTCGATGAATCTCAATCTGGATTTATCAAAGGCAGATGTATTGCTGATAACATCATTGCGGCCCAAGAACTTATTTTTCATTTCCAAAAAAGGAAATCTCTTGGTTACGCTTTCAAAGTAGACTTCGCTAAGGCTTTTGACTCTTTAGACTGGGACTTCCTTCTTGAAATCCTTGCTGCTAGAGGCTTCGGTAACAAATGGTTATCATGGATTCATACCATCCTAAAGACTGCCAAGGCCCAGATCCTAATCAATGGCACCACCCAAGGTTACATCCGCTGCAAAAAAGGTCTCAGACAAGGAGACCCGCTCTCTCCCCTCCTTTTCGCCTTAGCTGCTGACGCTCTTAGTGCTATGTTCCACCACGCCCTCAGTTCCAAAATCTTAATTGGAGTTCAGCTCTCTCAAGATGAACGAATCTGTCATCTTCAATATGCGGATGATCTTATCATCTTCTCCGCTGGTGGACATGAAGACCTTCACATCATCAAACTTATTCTTTACCTTTTTGAAGGTTCTTCTGGGTTATCAATTAATTTTTCCAAAAGCTGTTTATACTCAACAAACTTTGGTTTCCAACCAAACTTTTCATCTGCAGCAATTCTCAACTGCAATAGAAACTGCCTCCCTATTACCTACTTGGGAGTACCTCTTTCTGGTAGACAACCCAGGAGACAGGATTGGACAAAACTTATCCAGACTGTCCGAGCGAGACTCCCCACTTGGAAAGCTACTTACCTCTCCCTTGGTGGTCGTCTAACCCTTATCAATTCTGTCTTATCCACAATACCTGTTTACTGGATGACAGTCTTCAAACTACCTGCTTGGGTAATTAAGGAAATTGATAAGACTCGTAGGGACTTCCTTTGAAAAGGGCCAGAGTTGAACTCTAAAGGAGCTATACTGGTCGCTTGGAATCGAATCTGTCGGCCTCGTCCCATGGGAGGTTGGGGAATTCTCAATCTTGCCGAATTCAACAAAGCTCTCCTTGGAAAATGGTGGTGGAAGTTTATTTCTAACCCTAATTTGTGTTGGGCTAAAATCATCAGATCCAATTACTCCATCAATTTACCTGGAACTTTGTTTCACACACCACCTAGAAACAAATCCTTTTTTTTGGGCCGGTGTCAACACTACCCTACTATCTTTTAGATCATGTATTTCCAAAACTGTTAGAAATGGCAAGGATACTCTTCTTTGGCATGATCGATGGACGGGGGGACTAGTACTTAAGGATCTCTGGCCAACACTATTCAATGACTGTTCCCAACCATGGATTTCCCTTAGACATTTCTCGTTCCTTAGCAACTCTGCTGAAAGTTTTTTTCATTCCGCAACACGAGAAGATTTGTCTACTATCTTAAACTTAATTCCAGATTGTTCTCATGATCAGGATGATTCCATTACTTGGACCTTGGAAAAGAATGGTATTTTCACTGTTAAATCATTCTATAATTTTTTAATTGATGGTGGAATGCCTGGACCTTATGGTTACCTTCATTACATTCAAACATTAGATTGTTGTGGGACTTACTCTCTAGAGCAATTATCTGGAATATTTGGCTGGAACGGAACAACCGCATCTTTCAAAACACTGCATTACCTTTACATAAAGTATTATTCAAAATCATTAATATGTTGCTTGCTTGGTTTTCTATAGCTTCTTTACCCCACCAGCAAACGCTGAATGAAGCCTCCAAGAAGATAAAGCGCTCCCTCGACTTCCTGAGCGCACGGACTGCAGATAACACCGGCAATCTCGACACACCATTGATTCAGGAGTAATCTACTCCTTCCTGCAGCTCGGACTGTCCTGTGGCTCCAGACGGATCTCTTCGCTTTCCCAGCTGCCTTATTTGTTTACTTGTATTTTCTTTTCTGAGTTCTTCACTGCTGGTGAGAACTCTTTACTTTATTTACCTCGTGAGTTGTACTTTCGAGCTACTGCTCTTCTTTTTCAATAAAGTAGTGGTTTATCCACTTTTATCAAAAAGGCTTTGAACATATGGTTGGTAAAAAAAAAAAGTTTTAATTTCAATCATCGAATTTAATTTAATTTATTCTTTTAAGCTTGAATCTTTAGCTAACAAGTGAGAATAGCTAACTGATTAATTTGTGTAGAAAGATTTTGAGAAGCTGATTGATATATATATATATATATAGAAGTTTATGAGGGTGATGTAGTTGCATAAAATTCAGAAACGAATACCACTCTATTGTGATGTATTGACTAGAAATATTGTATTCTTGATGTTGAAATACACTTGGTGATTTATAGAACCCAGACTTCAAAAGGTGATGCATGTGGTCATTTAGTCTTGATGCAAGACAAAGACATGCATTGCATCTAGTCCTATTGTACATTTACATATAGATAAAAATATATGAAGGAGTTGTACACTAATTACTTTATTCTCAAGGTCTTCTACAAGGGTTACAAATCGACATCGATGGAGTCTCTCATGATCACGTCTCGATTGGTTAGTCAATGTGATTTTAAAAGACCATAATTCTCAAAATTTTTATTGAACTAGATATTATATGTACGTAGTAAAAATAGAGAATATGTATCACATTAATATTATAAAAAAAATATAAATGTAACCTATATTATCTAATTATATAAGTAATAAAATAAAGTTTAAAATAATTTTTTTTTAAAGAAAATATGGATAAATCAAAGATTTATTAAAAGAAAAACAACATTACAAAGTTTAAAATATATTAATAACAATTTATGTTTTTATATGTAATTAATTTGATTATAAATTATGGATATCATTGAAAGAAAATGAACATTATAGTCTTTCTTCTAGATGTTTAGTCAGCACTTTCTCAAGTTTCTCCACAAGTGATGTGAAATTTTAGACCTATGTGTGTGTATATATAATAAAAAATTACATGGAAAATATTTTTATTTTTAAAAAAATTAACCGAACATGAAGTGGGGTTTCTAGAATGTTAAACCTTATGATTTTTTATTGATTGGGAGATAATATTCATTATGTTATAAATTGAAAAAATAATATATATCAATCATTTTTATATTTATATATGTCCTTTTATATTTTTTATATTTTACAAAATTAAGGATTTATTTTTTTAATAAAATTCATAAAATTGGCAATTGAAATTTTAACCTTGTCTCAAACCACAAACCAGTCGACTTAATTTTGATTTACACTATACTATATGATTTAAAAATAATTATTATATCCTGTTGTAGTGTGGTACCACTACAAGATCATTTCTAAAACCCTTTCAAGTAGGTTGAGAGGCGTGCTGAATCATATTGCGAGTCCCAATCAAACTGTATTCATTCTAGGCAGAAGAATTGTAGATAATATTTTGTTAGCTCATGAACTAGTTATAGAATATCACAAGGATAAAGACTGCTGCTATGCTATTAAAGTAGACTTCCACAAAGTATATGACTCAATTTCATGGGATTTTCTGGAAGAGATATTGATTGCTTTTAGATTTCCACCACATTTCATCATGCTAGTTATGAATTTTGTGAGGTACTCTTG
Source organism: Dioscorea cayenensis subsp. rotundata (assembly GCF_009730915.1). NCBI lineage: Eukaryota > Viridiplantae > Streptophyta > Magnoliopsida > Dioscoreales > Dioscoreaceae > Dioscorea > Dioscorea cayenensis. The sequence continues at coordinate 1,156,259 of NC_052477.1, forward strand.
CATGTTTCCAATTATGATAAATGGACAGTTGGAGGGGTATTTTCAAGGGAAGCAAAGCTTGAGACAAGGAGATCCAAAATCTCCTCTATTATTTGTGTTGTGCATGTAATACTTTACAAGGGTTCTTAATAAAGTTGAAGCTCAAAATTTTGTTTTTCATAAGCATTGCCATGAGATGAAGTTAAACCATCTGTGTTTTGTCGATGATCTTTTTGTTTTTTCTAGTGGGGATGTTGGATCAATTATGATTATTCAATCAATCATTCAACACTTTAAAAGTATATCTAGACTTCAACCTAATTTGCATAAAAGTATGATATACTTTTATGGTGTTCCTTTTGTGGTCAAAGAACAGATTATTTCTATCCAGAATTTTAAAATGGGTCATCTACCAGTGAAGTATCTTGGACTTCCTTTGTTTTTGACTAGCCTCAAGAAGAAGAATTGCCATGTATTAATCGATAGTATTTTGGCTAGAGTATTAAACCGGGCTGCAAAACCTCTATCATATGTTGGAGACTTCAACTAATCAACTCTGTTTTGAATAGCATGCATGTTTATTGGAGCTCTGTTTTCCTTCTCCCTATGGTTGTGGTTCATGAGGTAGAGAAAATTTGCAGATCTTTTCTTTGGCACGGATTTGGTGACTGTAATAGAGGAGGGCTAATCAAATGGTCTGTTGTTTGTAAGAGCAAATCTAATGGTGGGTTGGGTGTGAAACCTTTACAATTATGGAATTTGGCAGCCACCACAAAGCATATATGGGACCTTGTGCAGGAAAAGGAGTCATTATGGTCCATTTAGGTGATTCAAAATAAATTGAAGAGGCTGAGTTTTTGGGCGATTACTAAAAATGTGGACAGTAGCTGGTGTTGGAGGTAGCTAATATGAGGGGTGTGGTTAAACAATTCTTTGTTTACAAATTGGGGAATGGCAGGAAGTTTTCTTTCTGGTTTGATCTGTGGTGTGATGGAAGGTCTATTACGGATTTGTTTCCATTGATTAATATGAAAGGGACCAAGTTGTCTAAGAAAGCATGTTGTTGTGTATGGCTCATATACACAAGTAAACGAGCAGATGTGGGAATGGAGTGGAGTGGTGTGACAACATCTGTCATATTGTGGGAGCATCAGTTTGATAGGTTGGGGTGCGGGAGAGACGCCGCCGTGGTAGGATACAAGGGTAATTTGTATCTTGTTAAGATTATGATTTGATAATCTTGTAATTTGTATCCGGATAGGATTTGTATCCTGATAGGTTTAGAATCTGGATATGTTTAGGATCCAGATAGGGTTAGGATCCAAATAAGTTTGTATTTGGATAAATTTAGGTTTTTACCTATAAATATTTGTAACCCTAGTCTTTTGTCTCAACGGTGAGGAGAGACAAGTGAATAAGAGGATTACGGCTGCTCCACTCCCGAGGACGTAGGCACATTGCAGCGAGTTTTTTCGCTGGCAAGATGAACTCTGTTACAAAATTCGATGTGGAAAGGTTCAATGGAACTGGGAATTTCGGATTGTGGCAGCGGAGAGTAAAAGATTTACTAGTGCAGCAGGAGATGTTGAAAGCATTGGAAGAGACAAAGCCTCAAGGTTTGGAAGACCAAGTTTGGTTGGATTTACAAATAAGAGTGGCTGCACTTATTCGGTTGTGTTTGGCGGATGATGTTATGTATCACGTCATGGATCTCTCGTCTCCGGTGGAGGTCTGGAGGAAATTGGAGAGTCGATATATGTTGAAATCTCTGACAAATAAGTTGTATCTGAAGCAGAAACTGTACGGCCTGAAGATGCAGTAAGGTGCAGATCTGGTACAACATATCAATTTCTTCAATCACACAGTCAGTGATTTGCAAAGAATTGAGGTCGGGATTGAAGATGAAGATAAAGCTATGATTTTGCTGTGTTCTTTGCCACCTTCATATGAGCATCTGGTGACTACACTCACATGGGGGAAAGATACGCTCAAAGTAGATGAGATCACTACGGCGTTGTTAGCCCACAATCGGAAAAGCAAAATAATCTTTGAAGGTTCTCAAACGGAAGTGTTGTATGTGAAAGGCAACTAGGAAACTGGGAGAAGGCAAGGGAAAGATGGTTTTAGCAAAAGGAATCCCAGAGTCGGGAAGATCCATTCAATGTTATAAGTACCAACGAGATGGGGCATATTAGGGAAAGAGCTGTCCAAACAGGAAGCAACAAATTGATGAAAGGAACAGTAATTCATCACAGTTTGCTAATGTGATACAGCGCGGTGATTCAGATTGTAGTGATGGGGATCTGCTTTCAGTTTCATCATGTAAAACCTTACATTCATGGATTTTGGATACGGGAAGTTTGTTTCACATGACATGGAACAAAGACTGGTTTGATTCATACAAATCAGGGGATTTTGGTTTTGTCTACATGGGCAATGATAAAGCTTGTGCTATTGCTGGAAAAGGGCAGATCAAGATTCGGATGTATAATGGTGTTGTTTGGACTTTGTGTGATGTTCGACATGTTCCAGAATTAAAAAAGAATCTGATTTCTTTGGGTACTTTGCATGGAAATGGTTTTGGCTATAAAACAGAAAAGGATTGCATTGCGGTGAGTAAGGATGGTTTGATAGTAATGAAAGGAGAAAGGAGTGTAAGGAATATCTACACGCTGATGGGAAATACAGTTGTAGGTGGAGTTGTTGTTGCCGTTATAAAATCAGATCAAGGCAATCACTACAGGGAAGTTCAAGCATTGCTTGGACTTGATCAATGTCTCTAATGCTAAAGAGACATGGCACTCAACCTATTTGGAAGATAAGAATCTCCCTGGTTAATATATTCATAGGGTATATTCGCCAAGGTGGAGATTGTTGTGTATGGCTCATATACACAAGTAAACGAGAATATGTGGGAACGGAGTGGAGCGGTGTGACAACATCTGTCATATTATGAGAGCATCAGTTTGATAGGTTGGGGTGCGGGGGAAACGCCGCCGCGGTAGGATACAAGGGTAATTTGTATCTTGTTAGGATTATGATTTGATAATCTTGTAATTTGTATCCGGATAGGATTTGTATCCGGATAGGTTTAGAATCTGGATATGTTTAGGATCCAGATAGGGTTAGGATCCAAATAAGTTTGTATTTGGATAAATTTAGGTTTTTACCTATAAATATTTGTAACCCTAGTCTTTTGTCTCAACGGTGAGGAGAGATAAGTGAATAAGAGGATTACGACTGCTCCACTCCCGAGGACGTAGGCACATTGCCGAACCTCGTAAATCTAGTGTGTTTTTATTGTCTCATTGCTCTCTTGATTTCCCCTGCGGATCCTCTATTTTTCTTAACACATGTGTTAGTGACTTTTGGAGGGATGATGGTTGGCATCTACCAATCACTAGATATCCTGCATTGGTTCAAGTTTTGGATTTTCTGCAGAGACATTTTTCTGTTAACTCAAATGAGAGAGATCGTATTTTGTGAAAGCTTAATAAGAAGGGTGAATTTATAATTGGGAGTACTTGGAGAAATTTGATTCCTACAGTACCGGAAGTTTCTTGGGCTAAGTTGGTGTGGTCTAAGTGCATTGTGCCTAAGCATGCTTTCATCTGCTGGTTGGTATTACACAAGAAGCTACTAACAAGGGACAGATTATTTGCTTGGAAAACTATTGATTCAGAAAATTGTGTTTTTTTTGTAATAATGCCAAGGAAGATGTATCCCATTTATTCTTTTGTTGTGATTTCTCTAAAGCAGTGTAGCTGAGAGTACTAAGAGCTGTGAATATTCATAGAGAATCTTTAAATTGGCAGAGAGAAATTAGTTAATTTCAAAAGAAAGCTACTGGTAAGTCCTTACTTGCTAAGATGAGGAGAACAGATTAGGTTTTTCAGCAAAAAGTATTCAATGTGGATTAGGTTTTTAAACAGATTAGAGAGATGATTCTACTGAAATTTGTTGTGCAAAGCCACAACTTATCTGATTGTGTTTGTATGAGAAGGTGGATGCATTGAGTATTGCGGTTGGTTTATTTTTCTACAAGTTACTCTGATATGGAGATTTAGTAGTTTGCTATTAATTTGGAATGTTATTGTGAATGGGAGTTGGTTTGGCACTTTAGTCAGTCGCATTGGTGATTGACTTAGGGGAACTTGATTTAATTTGTGGTTCTTCTTATGCAGCTTAAGGATTGGTGGATATCATTTGATTTTACTAAGCCTTCCAAATTGTTCTGAGTTGAGATTGGTTAGTTTATTTAGTGGACTTAGTAGTTGATGCTGATTGGTAAAGACCTTGGTAGTAGATTGGTGGATGTTGAGAAAGGAAATGTACTAATCGTGGATTAGTGATGGTTTTTTTTGGAGAGAATGAGATCTTATTGTTGTTTTTGCCGTATAGTTTAGTGGAGTAGTTTGTGTTCTCTGTTTGGCATTAATTTGTGGATAGTTTGTATTCTATTTGTTTGAGCTAATAAATTTTTCACTTTGGCTTGACATAAAAAATAATTATTATAAAGTTTTATTATTGATTGATCGACTTTATATTGATATTGACAGCTTAGAATAAAAACTAAACAAGTTTATTTAAAATGTTTTATCCATTAATTTGATTCAATTTCTTTTAGTGAAACATACTCACGATGTACCAATTTAATTCAATTCATACCAAATAAAGGCACACAAATTATTTATTGTGAACAAGGAACAGGGACAAGCTTTCCCAAACAACAAGAAATAAAAGGCTCAACAAGAAGCCAGACAAATCGTCACACAAACACTGAAATAAAACTGCCTTCAAACTTATTGTAGGATCCATATATAGTGATGTTTAAGCAACACCAAGATGTATATATGATGCAATAAGGCGAGTTAAGTACAAACAGTAGGGTGTGCCAAGAGATAAGCCTCAGTGGCTTTGATAGCTTTGGTGATCGCCTCCTTTTCCTTTGCTTGCTCGTCACCAGGCTTGACTCCAGGGAGGATTTTGACTGTTACGGTTATTTTGACAATGCTTCCTCCACTGCTAGTTGGTGTAAATTTTGAATGTGTGGAATAACACTCTAATTTAGTTCCCACATCTCCACCTTCAATGGTGGTATTTTTGACCTCAAAATTGTTATGGTCAATTGAATCAAGACGCTCCTTAGCAAATGCAAAAGGCAACGCTGCATGCATTAATATATTAGAATAATAATAATAATAATAATAATAATAATAATAATAATAATCTCATATCACATAATTAAACAAGTTTTGGTGATCTATAAAGTTTATTATATGCATAATATATATATATATATACCTGGAGTGAAGTTGATTTGCCTGATACTTCCGGCACTGCCATCACCATGGATAAAATCAATGCTCTTAATATGCTCTGGAACGATCTTTGCGCCAAGATTGTGCCACTCAAGGACAGCGGCCTTGAACATACGGCTGGCAGGGATAGAAGTCTCGACCTCAAAGGTTGAACTCATTTTGATTTCTTCTCGTTGGCTCAAACACTTTAGCTAAGAATTAAATGAGTCTAGTTCACTAGTTTGTGTTGAAGCTCTTGAGGAGATGGTGGGTATATATAGAAGATGATGAGATTGAGGTTTGTATAGGTGCATCAAAAATTCAAAAAAGAACAGCATTCTCTCAATATCAATAGACTGGAAATTTTAATGTTTCTAGAAATGATGATGATAGAGATAAAAGGTTGGTGTATAACGCAGGCTACAATATTTCCGAGGAATGGGCATTCTGTCTTGATATTTGTAGAAGGTTGCTGCTATTAAATTTATCAAAACATCAAAAAGAAGGAGAAGAGGTGAAAGAAAATTCAGAATATTCATCATCAGGATGAAAGGAAGCTGAAAAAAACCAATTTGATACAATGAATTGTTTCATTATAAAATCACATGTTTTACATGTGATTAGTTTGTTAAATATGTTAGGCTGAGCTGGACAAGTTGTCCCAGTCAGCAATGTCCTAAGACACGTCATCAAGTTAATTTTTCAGGTCTTTGTAACAGAGAGTGTATGAATACCCTTCTTTGTAATCTTGATCCCTAATTTTGAATGAAAGCTCTCGATCTTCTCTTCTCCTCATTCTTCTCTCATTTTTCTCTGCTTTTCATGGATGTTTGATGGTAGATCTACAGGAGCTAGGCATCCATTGAGGCTTGGAATTCTACAGGAGATTCAGGCAAGAGCTTGGAGTTCAATCTGTTGTTCTGAAGAATGAAACAGTGAGTATAATCTTGAGTTTTGAATCCAGATCAACATGGTATCAGAGCGATCCTTCTTTTCCTTTGAGTTTTGCTACTGGATTCCTTAAGATCTAGTGTTTTCATAGCCTTCGATAGTAGTTCTTGAAGTTTTCCTTGAAGTTTGGCTTTTGATTCATGGCCGGATCTTCATTTAGTGCTGGAAGAGCACCAAACAATGTCTCAGATGCACTATCTCTGCATCCTTCTGATCATCCTGGCTTGTTATTGGTTTCAAAGGTCTTTAATGGTAATGGGTATGGTTCTTGGAAGAGAGCCATGGAGTTGGCTCTGACTGCCAAGAAGAAACTTGGTTTTGTTACAGGTTCTTGTAAGAAGCCTAGTTCTGATTCAGAGGATTTGGAGAATTGGGAAGTGTGCAATAGTATGGTGATATCTTGGATTCTTAATGGATTGTCACAAGACATTTCTGAAAGTGTGGTGTATATGAAAGTAGCTAGTGATGTATGGCAAGAGTTGGAGGAAAGGTTTGGGCAAGCAAATGGACCTCAATTTTTTCAGATCCAACAAGAGTTGAGCCAAATCCGTCAAGGTTCAAGCTCTATTACTGCTTACTATACCAGAATTAAAAAACTATGGGATGAGATCCAGTCCCTCAGTAATTTGCCTCCTTGTACTTGTGGTTTGAATCAAGAGCATCAGAAATTAGAGGAGAAGCAAAGGCTAATGCAGTTGTTGATGGGTCTGAATGAGAGTTATCTTGCTATAAGAGGTCATATTCTCTTAATGAAGCCATTGCCTACAGTCCGAGAAGTCTATGCTTTGCTGATTCAAGAGGAAAGACAAAGGGAGATTAATTCTAGTACACAGTTTACTGAAGCAGTTTCACTGAATGCTAGCTCATCCAAGAATTCAAGTAATTCAAGTAATTTTTCAAACAGAAATAGCATTACATTGACAAGGAATAAACCAGAGTACAAGAGATCAGTTTGTGATTACTGCAAGAGAGTTGGCCATACAAAGGACAAGTGTTTCAAACTTCATGGTTTTCCAACAAATTACAAAAACAATAAGGAGAAGAGAATTGCTGCTCCTGTGCAAGGAAATAATATAGATTTCCTCACTACTACTCAAAATGCTCACATTCCAGAATTAACAACTGCTCAACTCAATAAATTGATGGATCTTCTAAATGACACTTCCAAATCTGGAATTCAGCAATCTGGTGATGAGTTTACTAATGTTTCAGCAAATGCAAATCTGGTTTCTTCCTCTACTACAATGGCAGGTATTAAAACTGAACTTTTATCTAATACATGCAGCTCTTATGTTTTCAATAGTAGTAGTGAACATTTGATTCTTAGAAAAACCTGGATCATAGACACTGGAGCATCAGATCATATGTGTCATGATGCTGCCAGTTTTGAATCTCTTATCCAACTTCCTAAACCTTATCAAATTACTCTACCAACAGGTCATGAAATTTCTGTTACACATTTTGGTTCAGTCTTTTTTTAGCAGATAAATTCTTGATTTCTCATGTTCTTTTTGTTCCCAATTTCCAATACAACCTTTTGTCGATCACCAAATTGATTGAACAATTCAATTGCAAAATCATCTTTTCACCTGAATTCTGCATTTTACAGGCCCCTTCAATGAAGAGGCCACTGGTTCTTGGTAAAGCTTGCAAAGGGCTATATCTTCTTCATGTCCAAAACAAAGGAGCCATTTCAGCAGAAAATCCATCTTCTACTAGTTCTCAGAACTGTTCTTTGTCTTCTTGTTCTTTAATTCCAAACACTTTTAATTCCTCTCACAAATGTACTGAGTTTGAATTGTGGCATAATAGGTTGGGTCATCTACCATTTCACAAAATAAAACTCCTCTCTTTACTGAATTCTGGGCATGATATTAATTCTGTGTCTGTTTGTAATATTTGTCCACAAGCTAAGCAACATAAACTGCCTTTTTTTCCCAATAATAGCATACACTCCACCTCAATTTTTGAGTTAGTTCATGTTGACACATGGGGGCCTTATAAAACAGAAACATACGATGGTTATACATATTTTCTCACCATAGTAGAAGACTTTAGTAGATCGACATGGACTTTTCTGCTAAAAAACAAAAGGGAAGCTTCAAATCACTTAAAAAATTTTGTTCAGTTGATAGAAACACAATTCAACATTAGGATAAAACAAATAAGAACAGATAATGCTTTTGAATTAGGAAATTCTATAGACTTGAAGAATTTTTTTGCTGAAAAAGGTATCATACATCAAACAACTTGTAGTTACACACCACAACAAAATGGAGTAGTAGAAAGAAAACATAAACATCTATTAGAGACCTCACGGGCTTTACTTTTTCAATCTAATGTCCCGATTAAATTTTGGGGAGATTGTGTGCTTACAGCAACACATCTAATCAATAGATTTCCTTCTAGGGTTCTCAAAAATAAAACACCTTTTGAAATTTTATTTGGATCTACACCAAATTACAAGCATCTCAAAGTCTTTGGCTGCTTATGCTATGCAATTAATAATGACAGGACAAAAGATAAATTTCTGCCCAGAGCCCAAGCTTGTATTTTCCTCGGTTATCCTTTTGGTAAAAAGGGATATAAAGTTCTGATTCTTGATACTCAACAGATAGTTGTTTCTAGGAATGTAATATTCCATGAAACAATTTTTCCTTTCCAAAATGTTCAGTCTTGTACCACTTTTGCATCTAATTTCCATCTTCCTGTCCCAGTTCAAGATAATCTTTTCAATTCCAACATACAAAATACAGACCTTATTCTAGTTGCTCAGCCTACAATTGACCATTCCACGTCTCCTAGTCTCAATAATCCTGTTTTGAATACTCCAGAGATTTCCACCACTCCTATTTTGAATAATCCTGCTGTCAATTCATTGGATCATGATCAACCTGTAAGAAGATCAACCAGGACACATAATGCTCCTATCTACTTAAGTGATTACATATGTAATCATGCCAAAGCCAATATCACACAGAATTCTTCTTCTTGCTTAGTCAATTGTGATCATACCATCACCAATTTTTGTTCTTTTCCAAAACATTTTTGCTCTACTTCTTTTCTGAACCATAACAGAAAAATGTTCACTTTACTATCTATCACAAATGAGCCACAAACTTTTGAAGAGGCAGTTACTATACCTGAATGGAAGCAAGCAATGTTGAAAGAATTTGATGCTCTCAATGCCAATCATACTTGGGATTTGGTTCCTTTACCTAAAGGAAAAAGACCTATAAGTTGCAAGTGGATATTTAAGGTTAAATACAAGGCAGATGGCAGTGTGGAAAGGCACAAGGCTAGATTGGTGGTGAGGGGTTTTACCCAGAAATATGGCATAGACTATACAGAAACCTTCTCACCAGTAGTTAAAATGACTACAGTGAGAAGTTTGATTGTTGTTGCAGTTAAGAAACAATGGAAACTGAGTCAACTTGATGTTAATAATGCTTTTCTTCATGGAGATCTGCATGAAGAAGTTTATATGAGGAGGCCACCAGGACTTGAAACTGAATCTCAGAACTTAGTATGCAAGCTAAAGAAATCCCTTTATGGTTTAAAACAAGCATCCAGACAATGGTACTCAAAGCTTTCAGATTCATTAAAGTCAAGAGGCTATCAGAATTCTAGGAATGATTATTCATTGTTTTTTAAAAAAATGGATGGCAAAATGATCTTCCTTGCAGTTTATGTTGATGACATTTTAATAACTGGTGATGATGAGGAAGAGATGAAATGTTTAAAACAATTTCTTGATCAACAATTTAAAATCAAAGACCTTGGTTTACTCCATTATTTTTTGGGCATTGAAGCATTGTACAAACAGGAAGATATCATACTGACACAAAGAAAATTCACCTTGGACTTATTAAAGGAGTTCAACTGCACTTCTCTCACATCAGTCTCAAGTCCTTTGATATCAGGACTCAAATTACATCCCAACATGGGTGATCCATTACCTGATCCTACAGTTTACAGAAGACTAGTAGGAAAATTGAATTACTTGACCAATACGAGGCCAGATTTAGCCTTTTCTGTTCAACACTTAAGTCAATTTATGTCATCACCGTGTTCGGCACATATGGAAGCTGGAATACATGTTTTAAGATATCTGAAATCTAATCCAGACCAAGGCTTATTAATGAATTCTGGTTCTTCTTTTCAGCTTCAAGCATTCTGTGATTCTGATTGGGCCTCTTGCCCTCAAACAAGGCATTCAGTAAGTGGTTTCTTCATTATGCTAGGAAATTCTCCATTATCATGGAAATCAAAAAAACAAGCCACAGTAGCCCTTTCCTCAGCTGAAGCAGAGTACAGATCAATGAGACGTGTCTGTGCAGAATTATCTTGGCTAACAAGGCTGCTTTCTGAACTCACTGTCTTTTCTCTGGATCCTATACCTTTAAAATGTGATAGCCAAGCAGCCATTCACATAGCAAAAAATCCTGTGTTTCATGAGAGAACAAAACATATTGAATTAGACTGTCATTATGTTAGAGAACAGTTACAAGCTGGATTGATTTCTCTGCATTATGTTCCTAGTCAATCTCAGTTGGCAGATTTGTTTACAAAGCCATTGTCTGGACCTCATCATCACAAGCTTTTGTCCAAGTTGGGGTTGTCTTAACCTTAACACACCCTCCAACTTGAGGGGGGGTGTAGAAGGTTGCTGCTATTAAATTTATCAAAACATCAAAAAGAAGGAGAAGAGGTGAAAGAAAATTCAGAATATTCATCATCAGGATGAAAGGAAGCTGAAAAAAACCAATTTGATACAATGAATTGTTTCATTATAAAATCACATGTTTTTACATGTGATTAGTTTGTTAAATATGTTAGAGTTTGAGATGGACAAGTTGTCCCGATCAAGCAATGTCCTAAGACACGTCATCAAGTTAATTTTTTTCGGTCTTTGTAACGAGAGAGTGTATGAATACCCTTCTTTGTAATCTTGATCCCTAATTTTGAATGAAAGCTCTCGATCTTCTCTTCTCCTCATTCTTCTCTCATTTTTCTCTGTTTTTCATGGATGTTTGATGGTAGATCTACAGGAGCTAGGCATCCATTGAGGCTTGGAATTCTCAGGGAGATTCGAGCAAGAGCTTGGAGTTCAATCTGTTGTTCTGAAGAATGAAACAGTGAGTATAATCTTGAGTTTTGAATCCAGATCAACAATATTAGACTAGAATAAAAGTAACAATCCAAGACTAATATTTAAAGCAACAAGACTTGTTAGACATGAAAGAAAATTACTTCTTTGTTCATTAATCGTGGTGATTTACACACAATATATATATATATAATGTGGATAAATTTATTCTTTATAAACATATATAAATGACTTTGGCATAGACATGTTTTGAATTCTTGCTTGATTAGGAAAAAAGTTATGAAGTTAGTTAATGGATACTGATTTTATGGTATTTTTAGTGGTCAAAAAATTATATATATATATATATGTATAAATGTGGATAAACCACAACTTTATTGAAAATGAAAGAGCGATGAACATAAGATAAAAGCTCTCACAGTGAGGAGAATAACTAAGAACGACAGGAAAATAAAATACAAGGAGAAAAGAAGCTGGGAAGGCGGAAGACACTGGTCGGTCCCTCGAGCTGCCAAACCATCAAAAATGAGCAACTTCACTCGCTAGCATGATCGTGGTCCGACTCTCCAGCCGAGCGAATGGGCGATTACATGTGATATTAGACTAGAATAAAAGCAACAATCCAAGACTAATATTTAAAGCAACAAGACTTGTTAGACAAGAAAGAAAATTACTTCTTTGTTCATTAATCGTGGTGATTTACACACAATATATATATATATATATATAATGTGGATAAATTTATTCTTTATAAACATATATAAATGACTTTGGCATAGACATGTTTTGAATTCTTGCTTGATTAGGAAAAAAGTTATGAAGTTAGTTAATGGATACTGATTTTATGGTATTTTTAGTGGTGGAAAATTATATATATAGTATGAAACTATATACGTCATAATTTATTGAAAGCAAAAAAAAAAAGTATAAATTAAACAATAATATCAAAGCAACAAGTGTATCATCAGCTCTTTAACTTATTGACATCAGATTTCTTACTTAGGGCGTTCATTTCAGGAATAATAGAAGATTAAATCTTAAAACCCACTTAAAGAAAGAACACAACATACTAAAAGGGGAATCAAACAGAGAAAAAACAGACATCGGAAAATAATGTTCATTCTGTGTCAACGTTATTATGAATTAGAAAATAAAATAATAAGTATATGAATTATTCTTTATATAAGTAATTTTTTATTTTTATATTTTAGGGAAAAAATTAGAGTATTTATTTATATATTAATAAAAAATCATAAATTTGGCATTTGAAACCTCAACGTACCTCAGGACTCAACAAGCACGAGCTCCATGCCAACTCATCAATTTAATATTAGGTTGCATCTTGCTAATTATTTGTAAAGAAATATCCATTATATATATATATATATTTATTTATTTATTTTGTTAATTGTTGAATTAAACTTTTATCATTAATATTTATATCAGCAACAAAAGTAAAAAAAAAAAAAAAATTTAAATGTGCCATACATTTAATTTAATTTAGTGAAATCAACAACTTCTAAATTTATTGGCATCAGATTTCTTATGTACAGTTGTTCATGTTTTACAGAAAAGATGGATTATAATCTTGATGTAGTGGTATACTTCAGACAGTTGATTCGCGCACGAATACTCGATAGCAAGCCTTCCAACACCTGTTGATCAACGATAACCAAGATTGGGAAAGAGTAAAATCTTATTACTCAATAAAAATGTTGATCACAAAACTGTTTCACTCTTACCCGTAGGCATACAATAAATAGGGGAACTAAAAAAATGAAAATAACCCTAAAAAGGAGATAATTTGAAAATATACCAAAAAATGGTAAATTCTCAAATTTCGGCCAGAAATAAAAAGGCTTAACAAATAAAGACTACTGCCACAAACGGCTTACAAATCAAAGATTTCCAGCCTAAGATATAATGAAATCAAATCTTTCCTAAAATGGCAAATTGCTGTTTTCGAGGCCAAGATGATGGAATTCGGCCGAAAACTGGAATGGTCCACAAGCAAAGCTAGTGACTTGTGCTCGTTGACCCGTTTTCCTTCAAGTGAGACCCTTAAAGACCAAAACTCCACTACTTGAAAAATTACCATAATACCCTTATTAGACCATGTCTCATTTGTCCAGAAAGACACATGTTCGCTCCTCAATACGCCCCGCATCAAATCTTAACTCACTTAGGATGAAAACACATATATATTAAGATATTAATTTCATAAATGTGATTTGTCCACTTTATAAAAAAAAGAATTTAGTAAAACTAGTCATGATTTGCAAATTTAATTCGACATAAAAACAATCCATCCAACATCAACCAACGCTAATTTCAATATATATCATTTATATATTGTGAACAAGTTTTAATATGACAGGGTTGGGATTAATTTTTTGAGTAGTCACTCAACTATTCTTTTATTACCAAATAGGTCACCCATCTTTAATTTGAATCAAATTAGTAACTTAACTTTAATTTGTTATCACCAGCTGGTCACCCGTACCTTTTTGGCCCCCATTGCTGATGTGGCTGCCGGAGAAGCCCAGTCAACCAAAGAAGCCCAATCTACATCAGTTATTGTAATCCACAGTAGATTTAGCCCGCCACGTGGAAAAAAAGACATCCACGCTAGCTATCTTCTTCATTTCGTCCCGTGAGATTGCAAACCTTAATGGTGGCTCACGTCGTCCGGTAGGGAGAAAAGGAGGCGAGGTCACTGTGGCTATCATCGCCATCGAAATCAGTAAGGAAAGCACGAGAAAGAAAAGGAGGATAATGGTCAGAGAAGAGAGGACGGTGGCCGGAGAAAGATTCTAATAATTAAGAGCGCACCTTAATCTCTTGCATTCATTTGAGAGAGTTGATTGATTATTAGAAAATTAAATTTTAATGGTTTTCATACTCAGCTTAATCAAATCAGTGACCTTAATCAAAGCAATCCATTTATTTTCCATAAAAATTGTTCACCAAATGTAATCTATTTAAATGTTAATGATTTAGATTTCATGTGTGTTAGAATTTAGTGCAAATTGTAATCACATCTGGTAACATATACAATTTGCAGATGATGAACCACCATGATCAAAAATTGCAGTTGATACAAATTGCAATCACCTCTGCATTCAATGAACCAAACCAAAAGGTCTACAAATTACAGTTGATATACATTCTGGAACCACCATCTAAAAAATTGCAGTTAATACAAAGTTGCAATCACCTCGACATTCAGTGATCAAAAGAAATTTGTTTATATTAGATAATCTATTAGAAAGTACTTAACACATTAACACAAGAGTTTGTGTGTTTGTGTGTTAACAGACAAAACCAAAAACTTTAAAAGCTAATTACTAGTTGATTAGTCTAAAGACATGCTTTAATTTTTCAAACATTTCTTCCTGGGGAGCCACTCTCTCCTTCTCTTTGCATCATCACCATCTTTGCTACTTTTTCCTTCCTTGTCTCTTCCATGAGCCTTGAACACTAAGGGTCTTTCGACATGTGGTAGGAATTTTTTGGTCCCCTCTGGAGCAATCCTGGTGCTTTTGCCCTATCTGGTATTAAGCTTTTGTCTTGTAGGAATTGTTTGGTTGGACTAACCTTCATCATGTGCATTTATGACCTATGATGTTAACCAACAAATATAAATTAGTTCAAAGAATGTGCTAACATTCTGAAAATTAATCATTATCATAATTTGAGCACACCTGTAACATGGCTTCTTCAAATGCATTGTCTGTCTATGAGGTTTGTGAAGCGTATTGATCACCCAAGGCCAATGAATCAACTTGTGTCATGTTGAATTGGGTTGGAAAGTTGGTGGCTCAATTTAAAAAAATAAAAGAAGGTACTTACCATTGTAAAATGCTTTTGAAGAATTTGGAAACCAATGTGGTCCATAGGATTCTCATTTTGAGCTTCACTTGTCTGCATATTCACTTGCCTATGCACATCTTCATTTTTCCACTACATTGCACATTGTAATAATTAATCAGTGGTAACACATGAGAAATAAACAAATAACGCAAAGTAAAAAGGATGAGAATTACATGTCCATAGTATCTTTTATTATGTCCTACATTCCCACGAATACTGCATCTCATTATAATTCCCTTTTTGCTGACTTTTCCATTGGTGTACCCTTTACCATCTTCATCTGCTTTCCTTTTTATAGGTTCTTGATTACTTTTTGGCCAAGAGTCCCTGTCATGGGTTAGGTTCAATGTGTGGATATATGTGTCAAGGTAGGCCTTGTAGCAGTCATCCAAATAGGTTTTAGTTTTGTCCTTATTATAATAAATGGTTGAAATGGCATGAGTGCAAGGAATGCCAGTCAGTTGCCACCTTCTACAAGAGCAACTCCTTTTATCTTTGTTAACTACATGTTTCCCACCTAGTCCTACTAATTAGTATTGTGACCCTCCTGACCATGTTGTTGTATAGAGAAAGCTCATCTCCTTAAACTTTTCTAACTTCTTCAGTACCCTAGGGCAGTGGATAGTTGTGATTTTTTTCATGAAGTCCCTTCTTCTTTGTATTCTTATCATTAACTGGGTTCTAATTAACTCATTCGTAGTCACAATCCCCTTGAACCTAGCTTCTAGGATAGCCCATTAAAGCATTCACACATGTTGTTTAGAAGGATATCACACTTGAATTTTGAATGAAAGTGTGATCTGCTCTAGTGCCGAGGGTCTATATTGTTCATATATTGAAAATAGGTTCAGATAATTCTTTCAATATGGCCATAGCTTTCTCAAATGCAGGTATGTTTGTTGTTGTGGCACAGCTCCAAAGTTGGTTTTTAAGAACTTTCACCTTAAAGGTTTTTCTAAAGTTGGTATGGATATGTCTGATGCAAAATCTATGTTCACTATATGGGAAAAGTTCTTCAATGGCAGAAAGTAAGCCCTAATTATACCCAACACATACATCCACATTGAACAATTTTGGGTAAAAGAGAAAGTTCAAGGACAACAAACACAGAAGAAAACCAAATCAAGAAATTTGATGCAATCATTTAAAATAAATTAGCAGACATGCTTGAAGAATCAATTTAGCAACATGTCATGCAATTGAAAAGTTGTTGCCAAAACTTCATAAATATCATGGCTCATCAATTAAAAAGAACATGTGAGGTATCAACAAAAAGAAGTATCATAGCAATCAATTGAATAAACAAAACACATGATAAGCATACTATGTAATGCATCTTGTAAATAAGCATACTAAAAAAACACAAACAAAAAAGATAAGCATTTAAAACATCAAGTAACAAATTAAAACATCATGTAAATAAGCATAACTGCCATCAACATATCTAGCGAATTCTTAGCAACAAATTAAGACAATTCTTATCACCAATACCAACATGCATGAATTAAATACAACATCAGCAAGAATTAAATGTCAGAAACATTAATTATGAACATCAGCATGCATCAGAAAAATGAATTAAATACAAAATCAGCAAGGACCACTTAGCATTTACATGCCTGTTGACGTGATCCCTACTGCACTCATGATTTAAATTCCCACGATTTTATCTGCATTGTGCTACCATCTTTGACATGAGTGAAGCCCAAAGATAGAAAGGACAACCTTTCTTGCAATATGCTTTGCATCTTTTTTTTTATCATTTGGACTGAAGTTCATCTCATACCTAGTTTTAATCTCATAACTCCTAACCGCCTCTTTGAATTGGTTGAAGCTACCAAACTTCATACCAGTCTTAGAATCAGGGCTCCTCATATCACAATATTCATTAAATTCAGAGTATTTAGTATTACTATTGCCAAGTTCATCCTCATCAGTTGAGGAACAAGAGTGTAACTCATCAGATGTTACACAGTTTGAGTCCAAACCAACATCACTTAGGAACTCTGCTAGGTTCTACATTCACATCTATAATAGTCCTGGGATTTTCAGAGGATTCTGTGGATTCTCTATCAAAATCAAGACTAAAGCTATAGTTAGAATCATAGAATTCATATTTTTCTTCTCCCTGTAAGGGTTTCATATGTCCACAACCACCAATTATTGTGGCTTCCAAATCACTGTCTTCCTTATGGATTTCTTCTAAATCATGTTCTTCGATATGGACATTTTTTTCCCTTGTTAGCATTAACACTGCCTAAACCTAGACCAAAATCTGATTTGGCAATCTTGAAATATACATGCACCTCCCTAGTATAAGTACACACTCGGCCATTCTCAAAGCATCTAAGTCAGTACTAATTTCTTTTAGCCTATTATTTTCACCACCACTGTCAACCCACCAAATACTACAACCCTCAATAGGTAGGTCAAACTCTATAGCCATGCATACTTATCAACTCTAACCTTGAAATATTATCAGCACAACAATAATCCACATAGCCCACTAATCTTTCCACCCCACCATTGATTTAACCAATTCTTATTGTAAACAGTTCATCATTGGGTATTGAGAATGAGTAATATACACAAAGTAAAATAATCAACTTGGTTACCACATGGTCAAATCAAATATATGCATATTTCATAAATCTACAAACACCCAATAGCAGGACAATCTTCATAATCAAATCTTTCATAGCAACAAATTAAGAGAATTCTTATCACTAATACCAACTTAGCAATCACTATCTGACTCCAATGTAATAGCTCACCAAACTTGGATTAATTTTTTTAGTGGTCAATAACTATCCTTTATTTCAAGTTGGTCACCTAGATTTAATTTGATTAGAGAAAGGCATATATGACATCATGATCAAAATCATAATGGAACAAAAGTGGAGAAACAATGCAGAATAAATTACTTCTGATAACTAGATGGAATTGCCTTATTTTTGTTTTTTTCAAATCAATATTCATGAACAACACTGATATCTTTTGTATACATATATATAACATCATTTGTTAATATAGGCTTGTCATTATAAGCCAAAAATATCACAGTATAAATTAATATGGTACATACAATAGAAGGGATTTTGCTCCAAGTTCTGGTCCATTATTTATCATATACCCTGGATATGCACTTATTACTGCTATTCCTTGCATTATTAGACACCAAAATCAAATAAACACAATTAGATTAGAGAAAATGCATACACAATATCAGAACTTTTTTCCCCTAACTCCGAGTGTAGCATTAATGATTAATGTGCATATTATTCTTAGACCATGTACTAACACCATAATGCTTCTAACTTTTTTCTTTCTCCACCAACCATGGCATTGTTCTTATCCATTGTTCTTATCCGTTGTACTTCTCACCATAATGTGCATATTATTAATACTTTTTCTTTCTTACAGAAAAATGCTAGAAAGTTCAAGAACAACAATACCCTAAATTTGGTTCCACACTTCCGGTTCATGCCACTGAACTCTAGTACTAATATATTTGATGCTATGTTGACTTTAACACCAAAATAAAAATACAAAATGGCAACATTTTTATTTTCTAACTACTCTACTAATGTATCTAGTCACAAAGAACACATACATTACAAGAAGTTTTTCTTATCCCTTACTAACCAAATTCCATAAACCACATATTGCATGCTTACAAGGAGCACCAAAAAAATATTCAAAATTCATAAGTACAGAATTAATTATTTACCACATGTTCTGGACCACATACAAGGAGACAAACACTCTGGTGGCTCCTCCTTATAAGACATAACTTTAGACACTTAAAACACAGAACAACAATGCAATACTACTCTATACTTCAAATGCATAACAACAGCAATGCAATACTCAAATGCATAACAACAATAGTGCTATTACTTCAAATACAGAACAAAGCCATTGTTCTTATAGTAAAATGGCAAAAAAAAAAAAACCTACAACCGAGACTTAGGGTTTCCAAAGTTTTTTTACAGTACTCCGGTGGTTCCTCATTTGCTGCTCGTCTCTCCCAGTTAACCGCCATCACTTCCGATTACTCAGACCTTGCCTGAAACCATAGCTGGCTGCAAAACCCCCACCTCGTCTTCCTTTTTTTCCATTGAGAATGATCCTGAAAACCCAAATCACTACAAAACCCATGCATCATCTCTCAGTAAGAAAACCCAAATCAAGGGCATCGGCCTTGTCGCCCTTGCCCTTGTCTGCCTTTCGTGAATGACATTGTCCGTGGCCGACGTGGAAGCTCGCTGACATGGAAACATTGCTGGCGGTGGGTGACTTATGTGGAAGGTTCTTTGTCCACATGGCAAATTTTGTCCATGTGGTGTACATGCCACTCATGCTAAATGGTGAGGAATTTCTCTGGCTAATTGGGCTTCTCCGGTAGCCACATCAGCAATGGGGGTTAGGAAAGATATCGGTGACCGGCCGGCAATGGCGGAACTAGAGACAAAATTTAGGGGTACTGAATTCAAATTTTAAAAAAAATTATAAATATTAAATAATTTGATTAATAAAGATTTGAGAGGATAATAATCAACATTTCAAAAATATAAAATATACATTCATATAATAATTTTGGTTTAGGTGTAAAAAAACCTATCATATTTATATAATTAGCAAATAAGTCAACTAACTGTTAAACACTAATTAACAAATAATACAATTTATAAAACTTAACACAAATTCTATTATTAATTACAACAATTATTTAAAATATAATCTAACGAATAATCAATTAATCACAACAAATATCTAACAATTTTCACCATAATTTTCATAATAAATAATCAAGCAAAGATTTAATAAATATCAAATAAATTTACATAACAAAGAATCAAACAAAAAATTAAGAAAATTAAATTAGATATTAAACAAATTAAAAAAATATAATAAGTCTCTATAATGAAAGATAAAATATACT
The DNA here is from genome assembly GCF_009730915.1 of Dioscorea cayenensis subsp. rotundata. Lineage (NCBI taxonomy): Eukaryota > Viridiplantae > Streptophyta > Magnoliopsida > Dioscoreales > Dioscoreaceae > Dioscorea > Dioscorea cayenensis. The sequence continues at coordinate 1,176,417 of NC_052477.1, forward strand.
TGGAATAGAATAATCAAAGAGAAAAAAAAATCAATCGACACAATTCATGCAATTATTTTTTTTAGAGATTTTGAGATAACAATTGTAATTTTTTTAGAATTTTATTATTATTATTGTTGTTGTTGTTGTTGTTGTTAATTACTATTTATTTATATTAAAATCCTAAAAAAATTATAATAATGTATTAATAAGTTCAATAAAAAAATATATCTAAATATAAATTTTAATAACAAAAATATTTGAAGATTTATTTTGGCTAGCGATATTATTTATTATTATCCCAACATCAATTTAATTTAATATAATAGTTTATTATTTTTATTTAATTTATTTTAAATATTATGGGGGTAGAATCTTTAAAAATAAAGATAAAAGTGTCCATATAAATTATACTTATTAATATTTTAATAATATATATATATTATATTCATGGCCAAGGGGGTGCTTGCCCCCCTCTAGATCCGCCCATGCCGGCCGGTGATAACAAATTAAAGTTAAATTACCAATTTGATTCAAATCAAAGATGGATGACCGATTTGAAATAAAGGAATAGTTAAGTGACCACTCAAAAAATTAATCCGTCAAGGTTGCCAAAGCAACGAGAAGCGGAGGCTCTACAAGAAGCAATACAAATATATCCTCACACAAACACTTAAATAATAATGCCTTCAAACTTATTGTAGGATTTATAGATATTTAAATAACACCTTGAGATATATATGTGTGTGTGTGTGTTGGATTTTAGCCCATTTGGTTAAAAATAAATTGGTTTTGGCCTAATACCCTAAATGAAAAAGAAAAAAAAAACTATGCCAACAGTGAAAGCTTTAATTTAAAGGGCAAAATAAGAAACTCACTTATGTGAAGTGAAATGTCAAAATAGGCTGCATACTGTAGTTTGTTAAGTGAGAGGGTCAAAACATAGAGAAAGAAAAAAGAGGCAAGAAACCAAGAAGAAGAGAAAGAAGAAATGGGAAGCAAGACGATTTGATGACAAATTGGTGCTAGATTTCACCTAGATTTTGAGTAGTAAATCCTTGCAGATGACTCTCCTAACCTACCGAGGTTGGATTTTCTTTCAACTTTTTTCTTAATGTCAATGTTATCCATCGTTGAGTTGATGAGGTATGTTTGTTGTTTGTGAGAATCTTGTTAATGTGAATCTTGCCTTTTTATTGTAAACCTTGTTGGATATAAATGCACTAGGTATGGCAACTTAATGAAGAATATATGTATAACAAAAGAATGAAAGAAGACAAGAAGAAAATTGAAAGGTGTAGGCAAGGCATTTCAAGAGAAGTTGTCTCTTGAATATTATTTCTCCCACTAGGTGCAAATGGTCTCGAGGAATAATATTCTTGGGATATAATGCCTACTGATTGAGAAACAAATTTGCACTTTCTGTTTTCTCAAGAACTCACTTGAACGAAAAGGATTGAAAAGGGTTAGTAATATGGGAAGAAGATTTTTCTGAAAAGTTAGTTTTTATCTTTTTAAAAAGGTACAAGATAAGATTTTTTAAATGATTGGAGGGGTATTTATAAATTTGAGAAACCTCTTTGCATCATAACTGCTATGAAGTGAAGAGGCATGAAAACTTTCAAAAACAACCCTTGAAAATATTTTATTACTTTATTTTTTATTTTTTTGGGAAATTTATGCAACAAACCTCTAGTCTAGTTGCATATAGAGAGAGAACCTTCTTATTATCTCATTGCTGACATAGCGGAAGTATTTCAAGTGGCTCTAAGAAGTCCCGTGGGTTTTTCCCTCGATTTGAAGGGTTTCTGAGTTAAAATTGGTGTCTTTGCATCATTGTTTGCATTTATCAAGTTTTAGAGTTCATTATCTCATTTTAGAGCACAAAGAGGGGTTAGATTTGCACTTTCAAAAGTTGTATCTGACCTAAGTGGTTATAAGCCCGCATGAAACCACATAAGATCAGCAAAAAACCTTCAAAGAGATTGCATAAGATCAGCAGAAAGGCTTGCGGGCTCCTTACAGTCCACATAGAGCCCACATAGGATTGGTAAAAACCCTGCTGGTAGCTTGTGCCTGCATACAGACCGTATATATGAGAACAACAATAATGCTACATCATTGCTATAGTGTTCATGAACAATAATTTTTGCTGAGTTTTTTAACTATTACAATGCCCAGAACCCCAACAATGTGTGTGTATCATCCAAAAAGGCAAGTTAAGCACAAATGGTAGGATTAGCCAAGGGATAAGCCTCGGTTGCCTTGACAGTTTAATTTGGTGATACCCTCCTTCGCCTTTGCCTCCTCATCTGCTGGTTTGACACCAAGGAGGATTTTGTATGTTGTGGTTGCCTTACAAATACTTCCTCCACAACTAGTTGGTATAAATTTTAAATGTGACTCTTAGTTCCCAAATCTCCTCCTTTGATAGTGGTTGATGTTAAATATTGGCTTGATATCCTTGGGATGAAGCCAAATCTTGATCTCTTTTAATCCAACGGTCTAGATTGCTCTATTATTTATATAAGGTTATATTTGTTGCGTGTTGTGTAATGAGAGAAAAAAGAGAAAGATAGAGAGGGCTTGTATTTGAGAGTGGAAAAAGTGAAGGTGTAGAGGAGAGCTCTTGTTCTTGCTTGATCTCATTAAAGTAACGTAAGACCCTTGTTTTTGAGGTAAGGCTAGTTTTTAGAACTTGGTAATCCTCTTGTGGCTTTATGCCTATTTCTTGTACTCTTGTACTTTTGTTATTCCCCCATGATATAGTGAAGTATTGTTCTCCCGTGCATGTAGGCTTGTTCTTAGCCGAACCACATTAAATTGGTGTCTCTTACTTTATTCTTGTGAGATTAATTGTATGTTATCCTTGCATTGGTCATTTATTGTGTGATTACCATGTATTGTGATATTGTACACTAAATATTCGACGAATTGCCACACTAGTTCCACGCTTCCTCACATGCAACAGTTAATTTGACCTCAAAATTATCAACATCAATAAAGTCAAGAAGTTCTTTAACCTAGGGAAACGGCAACGCTACATGTGATAATATATCAGAATAATAATCTTACAATGATTAATTAAACAAATATTAATATGAATATATAAATGTATGCTTACATGCATTTTTTTTTATATACTAGGAGTGAAGTTGATTTGCCTCACACTTTCAACACTAGTACTATCACCGTGAACAACGCTATGACTCTTAATATGATCCGGACAATTTTTTTGGTGAGATTGTGCCACTCAAGAAGAGGAGCATTGAACATACATGCGATAGAGATAGAGGTCTCAATCTCAATAGTCGAACTCATTTTTCTTTTTCCTTTTAAAATTAAAATCTTTATAACAAGCGAGTTTAATTCACTAGTTTGTGTTGATTTTCTTGAATATATAATTGGTTTATATAGAAGGTTATAAGGGTGAGATAGGCACATCAAAATACAAAATCAAAGAAAATTCTTGTGTGATTTATTGACTAGAAATTTAGATTTCTAGATGTCATAATAAGTCATGCCTAAAGAGCCTCGAATATATCTTCAGTGATCACTTCTCGATCGGTTCTTCAAAGTGCTCTAAAATTATATGTGGATAATAAAAAAAAAAGTTAAGTTAATATTATAAAAGAATATAAATATAACACATTTATCCAAGTATATGTAATAAAATAAGAGTTTAAATTAGTATTTTGTCTGCATGTAATTATCCCTATAATAGTATATATTAAGTTTTAATTATTAATTAACTTGATTATAAATGGTGGATAAATCATTGGAAAAATTAACATCGATACATTAAAGTATTAAAAATAAGGTAGGCAAGTGAGACTTGGAATTCAAATGTAATTAGTCATTCAGTCTTTCTTCTAGATGCTTTGTCAGCACTGTGTCAACAGGCAAGTGCTTTAATATTATATATATATATATATATATAAAATGCTGTGAAAAATTTAAAAAAAAATTATGGATGAGATTTTATTTTAAAAATTATACGGTTGAGCTTAAGGTTTGAGAATTTTACACGTCCATTTTTTTTAAAGGATGACTATTTATAAAACAAAAACTATAAAAATATGAAGTAGATTTTTGAAATGTTAGGCTGCATCAATATTATTATAAATAAAAATAATAATAAATATTGTTTTTTTTTTACATTTATAATTTTCATTCTAATTTTTTTTGGTTTATAACTATTAGAATTTATGTTTTCATAAGAAATAATAAAATTAGTGTGTGGAATGTGGCCTTCATGATTGACTTTCATAGTAATTCATGGGCTTAATTTTAATTTGCTCTCATAGTAATCAAACCACAAACACATTTATTTTTCAAGCACCAAATATTTGATAAATTTTCTTTTAAGATTTAATATAGAAATTTTCCACTCAACATCAAGATATATGTTAGAGATAAATTTTTTTTCGAAAACCACTTAAAGTTCCAACAAAATGAATGACACAATTTTTTATTATCTTAATTGAAGTAATCATGCCCAAATATTGTCCAATGCCATTTTAAATCATAAATATTCATAAAAACATGTACACATATAAATAAAATAAACCTCAAAACATATTAATATATATTACTTATTGTGAACAACAGGTAGCAACAAGTTTGCCAAAACAAGAAGGGGACTCAACAACAAGCCACACAAATCCTCACACAAACACTCAAGTAAAAAAGCTTGCATGCAATACTTATTATAGGATTCATACATGTTTAAGAAGACTCCATGCAAGAAGGCATGCAACTTAAGCACAAACACTAGGATTTGCCAAGAGATAAGCTTCGGTAGCTTTGATAGTATTTGTGAGCCCCTCCTTTGCCTTTGCTTCCTCATCTCCTGGTGTGACTCCAGGCAGGACTTTTGTATGTTGTGGTCACTTTGCAAGTACTTCCTCCACTGCTGGTTGGTGTAAATTTAAAATGAGTGCATAGAGACTCTAACTTGGTTCCTAAATCTCCACCTTCAATCAGTGTTTGTTTAGCCTCACAATTTTCAACATCAAGAAAATCAAGACGCTCCTTTACATAAGGAAAAGGTAATGCTGCATGCATTAATTCATATGTTAGGATAATATCAATCATTTAAATATATATATATATATATATAGTGAAAGCATAATTAAGTTTTTGTTTTACCAGGAGTGAAGTTGATTTGCCTGACACTTCCAACACCACCATCAACATGAACAGCACTAGCACTCTTAATATGGTCTGGAACAACCTTTGGAGCAAGATTGTGCCACTCAAGAAAAGCAGCCTTGAACATACGGCTAGCAGGAACAGCAGTCTCAATCTCAATAGTTGAAGACATTTTGAATTTTTTCTCTTTGGTTTGTACCCTTAGCTAATTAAAGTGAGACTAGTTCACTAGTTTGTGTTGAAGTTCTTAATGAGATGATGGGTATAAATAGAATGTTGTGAGGCTGAGTAGGTGCATAAATTCAAAAAGGAATAGCATTCTTCTGTGATCTATTGACTGAGAAAATTAGTAGGTTTGTTAGAGATAAGGTTGGTGTGTAAAACAGGTTAGAATTCAAAGGTGTGGTGTTGTGGCCCTTTGGTTAGCCTTGATCTTAGACTAAAATATTAGCAACCATCCAAGTGTCCAATATTATAATTAAAGTAACAAAGACTTATTGAACACCATTAATGAGCATGACTTCTTTTATTTTCATTTCTAGTGTCTTATCAATACTTTATTTACAAAGACTTATGGAACACCATTGAGCATAAATTCTTTTATTTTCAATTTTTAGTGTCTTATCAATACTTTATTTATATATATAAATAATTAAAAAAAAAACTATTTTGCATAGATATGTTTTGAATCATTAGCCTCTAATCCACAACTCTTATTGTGAAAATAGTTTAAGTAGTATTATTTTTAAAACACTTATTTTGAGATAAAAAAATCAAATAAGATATTGATCTAATTTTTTTCTTTATATTATAAAAAGAAAAATCAAAGTATATATATATATATGTTAAACCTTCTATAAGTATTGGAATAGATAAATTGAGTTATATATATATATATGCCTATTAATTAATGGAGGAATGGCTAGGAAGTCACATATCTTAGACTTCACCCACCCACTTATCTAACAATTAATTTAAAAGTTGTTTTCAAACCATTTAATTATTACTCTTACACTAAAGTTGAGATCTGATAACAGTAATGAAGAAAGAAGAAACCATGAAATCATAATAGTCTAATTTTTTCCTTATAAAATTTACAAAAAAATAGTTCTTGAGATTTTGATTGTTTTCGTTTATTTATTTATTTATTTTATATTTGTGAGCTTTTATATTTATCAAATTATCTTCTAAGGGAGGCATGATCTTGTGACGCGGGTCACATGGGAAAATTATAAATTTTTATTTTAAATAAACTTTAAAATATGAAAATTTTGACCACCGCCCTTCTAGAACATGCTACATGCCCATCAATAACAACAATGCTTTTAAGGACTAATTTACAAATGTTAGATTTAAAATAACCATAAATTATTTTGAACGGATTATATAATTATACTTTTTCATTTCTAGAGAGACTTGTAGGTATTTCACTATTTCTTTATTAAAACAAAGATAAATCCAACCAATATCGATAAATAAACAAATTAAATACATAAAAAAAATCATAAAGAAAAAAATTAAAGGGTACTTAACAATGATTTTTCATTAGACCTCATCCTCTTTTGCTTAAATTTTATTTTCTTTCCTTTATATATATATACATATATTTTTTTTTTCTTTAAAAAAAAATACTTCTCTAAGAGTTCAAAAATTAAAATTCACTTCCATCTAATTTCTCAAATAAAAATATCCTTTTTTAATACAAAAAATGGTTAATTCTAGGAAACCTCATTCAATGGAAAAGTTCACACACACACACACACACATAGATAGATAGATAGATAAGACATTGATAACACATTATTTTATATTATAATTAAGCTCAAACGAGCCTTATTACATAACACACAAATGCATGAAAAGCACATTTCATGCAACATAAAACTCAAACCAAACCAACCTTAAGACATCACAACAAACACAGCAACAACAACAACAAGAAGAACAAGTCATGCATCACTCCAAATGCTTTGCTTGCAAATTAATGCATGCATTTATGTGATTAAGCAAAAGCAGTAGGGTTTGCAACTAAGTAAGCCTCAACAGCATTCAGCATTCCCAAGAGGCCTTCCAAAATTTGACCCTTTTCTTCCTCGCCAACAGGAGTGTTATCAGTGGTGTCATAGTGACAAGTGAGCTTTCCAATGGTGCCACCTTCATGAGGTGCAAACTTGATTTCAAATGAGCATGAGTTGAATCTTACACCAAGAAGACCACCTTCTACAGCACTGTATTTGTACACCATGTTCTCATGGTCCAATACATCCACCTTCTCTTTCACGTAGCTGAATGGAGCCTTGGAAGCTGCATGCATGCATGGATTTGTCAATCCATATATTAAGTTTCTTTGATGTTTAAAATATATATATATATATATATATATGAGGCAATGGTAATGGTATCAGGTATGTAATTGTTATGAAGTCGGAAAAGTCAATATAAAAGTCAATGCACATGCATTAAAAATATAAAATTATTTTATATAATATATGAACTAGAAATATCTAGAAATATTAACTTATTATGTGGATGTTTATGTGAACTAGTAATATTAAGAAAAGAATTTGGAGCATGCATGAAAAATATAAAATTAATTGATATGCATTTGTAGATATTTAATTATTATCATATGTATGTGTAATAAACTAATTAAGAGTCTAAGCAAAATAATTTGAATAAAATGTTTTAAATCTAGTTTAAAATTATGTTAAACTAAAAGACTAGTTTTTAAATGCACGTATATGCCACATGACATGATATATTTCTTTTATATACCAATATTGGAACAATATTAAACTATTTTAGTAGATACGACTATCTTATGTCTTTGTCAATGTATGAAAATTCAACGCTTCCATGTGGTGATAAATATTGAAATTTTTTATGTTATTAATAATGTTATACAAGTGATGTTATTACTTTATTCATCTCTCTATAATTAAACATTCTATGATAAATAGCTCACACGTGTTATGTTGTTGCTTTCACAGCTTGAAATTATGTAAAAACTATATATAGAACTAATTACATATGACACATTATATTATAGCAATTTGTTTTGATATTTTAATAATAGTTTAATATTAGATTTTCATACTTCAGAGAATAGGCTTTGAATACATTAATATTAGACTTTTAGAGTGTAAAATAAAACAGACAATCATGAATCTAATTTAGTATTATTATTTTTATTTTATTTTATTTTTACAAAATATGGGATTCTCCATGCCCTAATCCCTATACCACACACACATCATGTAAATAAATAAATAAAATATTTTTCTCAATAATTTTTCTATAAAAATCAAATTCCTATAACTATAGTCCCTTTTCTCCTTGTGCAATATAAATCGTCAACGTCTCCTCAAATAAATTAATGATCAACTCATCAAACATAGGAGGTATGTGCAAACTAAATTATCATTAAAAACACATCTAATCTACTTTAGATAGCACATCTGCTACAATTATTTTCTTTTTACCAGTGATATGACAAAGTTTACTCATATATATATATATAGATTGTGAGATAAACGCTTCCCTATTTTGAAAGTCGAGACATACATAAACTGAGCGTTCTACCTCATACAACACATTTATACTCACGTTTTACTGGCAGTCTTTAGGGTATTAATCCTTGGTGTCAAACAAACACCCTCATGATTTAGCGCTAATGACGTGTAAGAGTTCGAAAAGATATACTTATAACCAAATTCTCATTAACTAATGATTTTTCTTCAGATCAGCAACATCGCCTATCAAATTAAATTGCCAATACCAACTTAAATCTATTTTTGATAAATTTATATATATATATATAGTATATATAACAAAACATAAGATATATCATTAGTAACTTACAACACAGGCAGAGTTAAAGTGAGCTTAGTGATTGTGCCAACACCACCATCACCTTCAATAAGCTCAAGACTTGCAATTTGTTCC
>NC_052477.1:1186494-1262186 GCF_009730915.1 Dioscorea cayenensis subsp. rotundata
TGATTGCCAAAGTTCCCACTCGATAAAAAAATTGTCTTTAGAAATCAAATCTACTGATGTGAATGCATGTTTGAATCACATTCGTCATTTAGAACATTCGCGTTTGGCCCCCTTGAGGGAGTCGGCTTCCTCTTTGGAGGAGCGGGTTGTGTAAGGTTTTTTATGAATATTATAACTTGGAATGCAAGGGGACTAGGGAAACCTGCTAAGAGGTTTCTAGTTAAAGACTTTTTGAACATGCACTTTGCTGATATTTGTTGCCTTCAAGAAACTAAACTTCAAGAGGTATCGGTTGCGACCTGGAGGGAAATCGGTGGGCACCGGCTGGATGAATTCTGTTTTGTGCCAGCATGCGGCTCGTCTGGAGGCATCTTAATTGGTTGGAATAGTTCTATACTGTCAGGCACACCCGTGTGGAAGGGATCTTTTTCTCTCTCGATTGAGTTCTTCTCTAAGGTCGTGAACTTAACTTGGAGGTGCACCGCGGTCTAAGGACCAAATGCCAGATCGCTTAAGCATGCTTTTTGGGAGGAATTGCGTGTTAATGCTGGACCTCCTGGGATGTCTTGGATTATCTGTGGTGATTTTAATGCTACTTTTAAAGTGGAGGACAAAAACGGTGGGCCTCATAATCTGGAAGGCATTAGGAAGACAAATTTGTTCCTCCAATAGCTACAGTTGCAAGAGCCCCCGGCGGTTGACCGTAGATTTTCTTGGACTAATGGTCAAGCGGACCCGATCTGGGTTAAGCTGGACATATTCTTAGTCAATGGGGACTGCGCCAATTTTTTTCCCAAAATGATCCAGAAAAGTCTGCCGTGACTTGGTTCTGATCATGTTCCCATCCGTCTTGAGCTTGGGTATCACTGCTTCTGTCCGCGACCTTTAGGTATGAGCTAGTCTGGTCCACGGTGGATGGTTTTGGGGATCTTGTGAAAAGCTGGTGGGAGATTTCCTCCCCTCAGGGTTGTGGGGCCTTTGTTGTTGCAAAAAAGTTTTTGATTCTCAAATACCATTTGCGTCACTGGGCCAAATTTTCTTTCGGCTCCATCAAACTCAAGAAGCTGGCTTTGCTAAGTGAACTAGAGAAGCTGGATGTTTCTAAAGAGCACAGGCCTCTGGAAGCTCTGGAGTTCAAACTTGAGAAGGAGGTCAGATCTGAATTATGCCTCATTCGTAAGCAAGAAGAATTGTACTGGAAGCAGAGCTCTAGGTTGCAATGGCTAAAAGAGGGCGATGAGAACATGAGTTTCTTCCATGCGGTAGCTAACGGCCGTAAAAACAGGAATTTCATTCCAAGTATAAAACACGAAAGTGCCACTTGGACGGATCCGAAAGAAATTGGGAAAGTGTTTGTTGGCTGTTTTCAGCAGCAATTTGGTTCCAAGCGTTCGAATCGTTTTGAGATTGACTTTCAAAGATTGCTTGCGAATAGGAACAGGTTGGACCTTGAGGTTTTGGAAAGACCATTCACGTTGGAAGAGGTCAAGAAGGTGGTCTTCGACCTTGGCAAAGATAAGGCTCCTGGCCCTGATGGCTTCCCATTGCATTTTTTCAGACATTTTTGGGATCTTATCAATTCTGACCTAATGCTCGTCTGTGAGGATTTTTATTGGGGGAGAGCGAACCTGGAAATGATTAACTGGGCCAATATTGCCCTTATCCCCAAGGTGGAGTCTCCAGAGACGCCGGGGGATTTCCGTCCTATCAGTTTAATTAATTCCACCCTGAAAATTCTGTCTAAAATTTTAGCGACTCGCTTGAGCACGATCTTAAGTTCCTTGGTCGATTCTGACCAGTCGGCTATTCTGAAAGGGAGGTGCATCCTCGATAACATCGCCACTGCGGAGGAGCTGATCTTTAGTTTACATAAGCGTAAGCTCCCAGGTTATATCTTAAAAGTGGACTTTGTCAAGGCTTTCGATCTTGTTGATTGGGATTTCCTTTTCGATCTAATGCATGCCCACGGTTTTGGGGCTAGATGGGTTGGTTGGATCAAATGTATTTTGACCTCTTCGAAAGTATCTATCCTGGTGAACGGGACCCCAAATGGATACATTAGGTATAAACGAGGGTTGAGGCAGGGTGATCCTTTGTCACCACTGTTATTTGTGCTGGTGACCGATGTTCTTAGCTCTATGTTTAGCCACACCCTTGTTTCCAAAATTTTGGTGGATGTTCCCTTGGGGAGTTTTGGTAGTAAATGATATTTGCATTATGCTGATGATCTCCTGATCTTAACGGCTGGGGGACTCGAGGATCTTAGGATTATCAAACTCATTTTATACTTATTTGAACGGATGACGGGTCTTGAAACCAATTTTTTTAAAACTTGTCTGTACTCTAGTCGTGGGGGTGAGATCCCTGATTGGGCAGCAGCGGAAACTCTTCATTGCAAGCGTGGGCTGCTGCCGGTCACCTATCTTGGCATCCCAATTTCTGGAAGAAGACCGCGTAGGCAAGACTGGGAAGGAATTATTCAGAAGGTGCGACGTAGACTGGCTTCATGGAAATTGCGACATATCTCTCTCGGCGGGCGACTTACGTTGGTGAACTCGGTGCTGACACTACAAAAAAATTGCCATATACTGACACTTTTCAATAGTAACAGTTAAATTCCGTAGCTATAGACTGGTTTTTACTGACGATACTTTAAAACTGTCACTATATATAAGATATTTACTGACGAATTTTAATCTGTTGGTATAGGTAGACTTTTATCTATGGTAACAGTCAAATTTGTAGCTATAGATTATCTATACCAACGAAACATTCAATTTGTCAGAATAAATATGACATTTACTTACAAATATTGTTCCATTGGTATAACTACTACTCTATACTTATACTTATCTATAGCAATAGTTAAATGTAGTAGCTATATATTATTTATACCAATGAATCTTTAAAAGTGTTAGAATAGATCAGACATTTAGTGACGGAAATCATTCTGTTGGTAGAGCTATATGTTTTGAATTTTATTTTATTTTTATATTTATGTTTAGTAGAGCATGGCTTAATAATAATAATATTATCAGAATTAAATTTGAGATTTATATTGAGAATAATAATTAAATTAAAAAAATTAATCATTATAAAACAAATACAAAAAATAATGTCATGATAATTCACTCTATAAATTATAAGCACATTCGTAAAAATAACAATCTAATGAATATCGATTAGATATATAAATTAATAAATTAATTTACAAATTTATGAAAATTAATTAACTTATTATTTTATATAAATTAATTTGTTATATATTTTTTTATTTGACTAATATAAATAATTATTGAAATAAATATTTAAAAGATTAGCATTCATTATTGCAACTGCTAAAAAAATATTTTATTTTTTGGTAAATAAATATTTGATTTTATTTATTTTTAAAATTACTTTTAACATTGGATTATGATATTATATATATATATATATATTGAAAAAAATGCATGTTATTAAAAGATAATGTTTATTATATAAATTAATTAAATTATAATTATTTCATATAAAAATATAAAATTAATTTTTATGTTAAATTAAATTGGTTTATTCGTAGTTGCTTAATATTTAAACTTAAATAATAAATATTTAATGAATAATTGTTTTACTTGCTCTTGTATAATAACAAATAATGTTCATTATATAAATTAATGAAATTGTAAGTATTTCATACAAAAATAAAAAAAAATAATCTTTATGTTAAATTGAATTGGTGTATTGTTAATGTTGGCACCTAGCATGCAATTGGTTTGTGACACAGGTTGTGACACATTATTTGTAACGATTTTTTGACATCGCAAACTGTGTCGCAAATGTTGGCACCTAGCATACAATTTGTTTTTATAACCTGTTAAAGTGTTAATAATAAAAAAATTAACTAAAAAAAATTCTAAAACAATATAAAGAAAGAAGAAGAAATAAAAGTCCTTTTAGGAGGATATATGATTATACAAAACAAACTACCAATTCCACATGGGTATCCAAGTAATTTTATTCCTTATATATATATATATATATAATATTATGAAGTTCGAAATGTGCACAAATAATATAAAAATTCATTTAAAAAAATATTAATTAATAAAAGAAAATAAAAAAGAAGAAGAAATGAACCAAAACAATATGATTGAGACATAGCTTTATAACCATTCCTCTCATCCCTTACCATCACTCACATAGCCCCCCAAAAAGAAAGACCCGGGAGGTTCCCTCACTTCTCTCTGCTCCTTCAAGAATCGAAACCCTTGGTCAAGCTCTGCACGATCTTCTCCGGATCCGTGAGGTTTTCCTTTTTCTATTACTCCTCTCAATCGATTCAGCTTGTTGTTTTGATTCCGGTGGTGTTCTCTTTCCGTGAGATTTGTTCGCATTTTTTTGGAAATTTTAGTGTCTTTTAGGGTTAGGGTTCTTTATCTCATTTGAGCTCTTGTAAAGTTTTTGGTGTGGTATTTTCTTATATTATTAGAATGATTTCTTTGTGTTTGGATGAGTATATAGCTTCTTTTTTTGTTTCTGATTTGTTATTCAATGGCAGCTATGAGGCCACTTCATCAAAGCGTAAGTCACGACTTTCTAGCTAAGGAGATAACAATTGAGGGTTGTTTCATCACTTTTCTTGGTAATATAAATTTGTTCCCATTTAAATGCAACTGTTTGATCTCATGCAGTACTTTGGTTCTTGCGAGGATTAGCATGATGATAATTCTTTGGTTTTTGCCCTCATGGTGGTTTTTGGGCTCTTTTTTTCTCCTTGCAACCGGTGTTTATGTTTTGATAAGATAGCGTATGAATCCTTGTAGCTTCGGAAAGTTTACATAATGAGGAATTCCGTAGTTATTATAAAAAAATAATGTTCTAGTTTTCTGCTAGTTGAGTTGCGAGACTTCACCGCGCTTTTATTGCGTAAATGTTAGTGCCATTTGTTGTAATAGAGAAAAGCACAATGATTTAGTGGTAATCTGGATCTGGGTTTTTGGGTGAACTTCAATGTTAGTTCTTCTCATATGCAACTAAATTGGAGGCTTAGAGCTTCTACAGGACAATTTTTATGAGTTTTTTTAGACCTAAAACTTGAATTTGCTAGCAATAACAAGGTGTATGAGGGTACTCAAGCACCGACTCAATTCTCTTATGTAGTTATTTCAGTCTCTGACTGTTTTTTTATCTTTTATTTTTTTTAATAAATGCACTTTTGTGCTCATAATTTTGCTTTAATTTTATTTTCTCCATCTTACTTAGGATTTAAAGAAAAAGGAGAGGGAGCTTCAAGCCAAAGAGGCAGAACTCAATAAAAAAGAACATGTATTTTTCCATCAAAGTGATGTTAAATAAAATATGTGTTTTCACCTTCTGCTCATTAAGAACTTGAAAAATCATGCTTTGGATAATTCAAATTCTAAAAGTTTAGAAAGAAGTGTAATTCTTTTCAAGGAACTGTTGAGTATATACCTTTCATTTTCAGGAGAAATGATATATGTATTAGTTTGCATTATCTTGTTGTCCATCATATGGGCTGAACTTATTTGTCTAATGCTTCATTTTATTCCATTCTAGGAGCTGAAACGGAGAGAAGATGCTGCAGCACGAGGTACATACTTATATTTGTGAGGAAGTTCTATTGGTGACGAGCCTCAAACCTGTGATTATCTATAAAGAAAGCTCATTATTCCTTTTGTGGTCAGCTGGTATTCTGATAGAGGAGAAAAATTGGCCACCATTTTTCCCCATCATTCATCATGATATAGCTAAAGAAATACCCATTCACCTTCAGCGGTTGCAGTGTTTTGCATTTGCGTCTTTGCTAGGTATATCTTTGTTAGAAGAACTGCTTCCTCTACTTCATTACTTCAACCCATGAAACACAGTTCTTGTGGAGAAGATTTTTAATACAAAGGACTTTGCTAACTTGGTAAACATGGATGACTGATGACTATTTTGCTAGAGTTAGTTAATTTGTATTTTTACTATGGGAATTGATTCCGATGTTGCAATACCCTCAGTTGCGTCTTATTTCTCTCTGATCGGGTTATGAACCTTTCATTTTTGGTTCTTGTGGGTCTTGATGAGTATCAGTGTGATCATTTTCCATAGATGGTTGGACTTTATCATATACCACTCAACCAAGCGGCAATATAATGATTTGATTTTTAGCCCATTTTCTGATTAGAAAGCTCTCAAATAAAACCAAACAAAGAACATTAAAGTTGTTTCAGGATAAATGTCTTCGTCACAGTTACACATATTCATGTAATGTTGCCAGACTTTTCCAAACCAAGTCTTCTCTTAACTCTTCTTGCTTTTTGACCATACATTGCATCACTTTCTGTTTGACATGATCCAAACTAGGTCATCTATTCCCTCGCCTGCCCTCATGAAATATTGTTCAACAATGTGATGAATTTATGAGGAGAAAGCTCTTTTGTTTTTCCAAGTTAGATTTTTGTTTTATATAGTTTATACAATTTTACATATGAAATTGATATATATATATATATATATATTTGGTGGTCTTTTTATGCTCACTAACTTTAATATTTCAGCTTGATTCCATTACTCCCGATCAAATTCTATTAATGCAAGTTCCCATAAGCTGAATATGAAAATTTATGTAGGGCCTGTAATTTGCCAATGGATGTCCCGGGCCCAGCTTCATTCAAGCCTATGTGGCTTTTAATTTTTTTAATATAATCATTCCAGCTTGATTGTGTTTTCCTCGTAATATGTTGTTTTGATTAAAACATCCAGGCAATTATCATCCACGCTAGTTCTATACTCATTTATTTATTCGTCTTTCTTGTTTCAGGATATTTTGCAGCTCATCCTGGTTCCACATATGAAAAGTCAGCCAAGCAGGATTGCTACCCTCGAAGGATTCTTATTCAAAGCGTGGAAAAGAAATAGGTCAGCTAAACTTTGAATTAATCACAATATTCACCAAAAAAATTATCTGATTTTTAACATCGGCATACATGCATATTATTAGGGGCCAAAGTATATTTATACCATTTGTGTATATTTGATGCCTTTAGTTATCATGAAATATATTATATTCTACTTAATCATGATCTTCTCTAAAATTGAGCAAATTGTTACATTGGTTCCAGACATTTGGTTGCTTCCAATCACCAACTTGATTGACAACCACATTGCAACAAATCGGACCAGTAATGAACAAATATTGTATTCATGTTTTTCGCTTTTCATCGCTAGAACGTGAATTCTTAGTTACGCTTTTGTTAAGATTATTGTATGAACAACAAGGCCTCCGGATTGTCGATGATGCACTACATGGCAAAGCAGAGGTTAAATATATTTTTTTATGTAATTATTTATATTTATAAATATTGATTTGATTGGAGTTAGAGATGGAGGTGCCTTGCCTTCCACCAATCTCTCTTTCACTTGTTTGCATTTGTTTAAGCTCAATCATGAGGTTAAATATATTTTTTTTTATGTAATTATTTATATTTATAAATATTGATTTGATTGGAGTTAGAGATGGAGGTGCCTTCCACCAATCTCTCTTTCACTTGTTTGCATTTGTTTAAGCTCAATCATGTGGATTTAATTATACTGTTGCAAAAGGAATTGATATATTGTATTCATCATCATTGGTTTAGATCAAGGTGGATTAAAGGGTTCTTTGCATATTATTAATCAGTTCAATCATTGGAGTCAAATCAGGAGGGTTAAAATTTTAAAAAAATCTGCAGTTATTGGAAACTTTTTAAGGTTTACTGTTGATGAGCATGTTCATATTAAAAATCTTGTTAATATGTTTATGGTGGGAAAGCCAATAATAATTGCACTATTTGCATCCTTATTTCTAAATACTGGATCATTATTTTTTTATTTTAGAACAATTTCGAAAAGAAAATGACTGGCTAGAAATTTGGAAATGCTTGTCAATGGCCTCTCAATTGGTGGACAAAATGTATACAATACTTGGCATTATCTGCATCACACGGTAGAAAATATTGTGGCCAATGTTATTATTATTATTTTTTTATTTATTTATTTATTTATTTATTTGCCATTGCCAAATATAGTCATCAAATATTTTAGGTTGCTAAATGTAGATTTATTGGTGTAATAAACTAGCATTCTGTTTGCTAGAGACTCTTTATCTGCACTCAAGAGAAAAACTAGTAATCTGTCTTGCAAATTCTCTATGTAAAAAGTTTTATTTATCCAAAGTATTATTAAAAGTCAATGAGTTATTTGCACATATGTTTAAAAAAAAAACCACCTTTGCATTTAATTAATTAAAAAAATTGTACATATTATGGTTTGCTCTTTTTTCTTTTTTGTTTTTTTACTATTTTGTCATCCTTCAAATTGAAATTCTTGTCGGCACTGATGCATTGATCAGCGATTTCTGTCTAATTTTATCAACACAAGTAATGCACCTTTTGTTGGTAAAATTTTGTTGAATGCTTCAGCTTGTATTGATTCCTGGATGTTTTGATGCTGGTTCAAAGTTTGAATGTGTGTGTATTTTCTTTTTCTTTTTCTCCATTTGACCAGTGCTTTGAACTTTGCATGGGTCCAGTTTGTTATCTTTTTTATCCTAACTTGTTTTATTTGTCATAAAGAGTACCCAAAGTTCTAACTAAAACTATCTCAGGAAGATCTACTGTTCTCCATTTTTTTCGGCGTAGTGAATGCCATTGAGTCAAATAGATTTAGTACAAAGAGAGTTGGACTGAAAAATATTATACATGATATCATGCTAAGATATCAGAATGCCAAGATTTTTCTTACATTTGTCACAGGGCCTCTACAAGTATGGAGTTTAAAAGGCATTGAATATACTAATTAAAGCCATCTCAGGACAATCTAGTGTGTTTGGTTTTTTCCCCAAAGAAGTTATGCGGGTCTTTTCCAAGACCTTCACTCAATAAGCTGGAGAAACAAAAGCTTAGTTTGAAGCAACTTCCTTGAATTTTAACATATTTACACTCACAGGTGATACTGCTTCATCTGTGTCTTAGGTGACATTGAGTCTATGCCATTTATTGAAGCTTTGCGCCAGTTGTCATTTTCTGTTGGTAAGACAACCTTTGTAGAATTTTGTCTGTGTCCCTTAATTTTTATTTGCATGACTTATACTATTAGAATTAACACAATGCCACATCTCACTACTTCTTGAAGACCCATTATGTAATGTGCACAAAAGAGATCACATGATAACACAGTTGCCACCTGTTGTCATTGCCATTATTTCGTGCTGGGGGTGTATTGATCCAGAACTCAGCCCCAGTTTATATCACATTGACATCAGTCTGAGACAACCACATTGGCTATTCATTTAGAGTCTTTGAGTTTGAAGATGGGTCATTCATATAATGAGAGAAAGCTAGGGAGTTACATGAGTGCATAAGAAACGTTTTTATTTTACTGGTATTTACCCTGCTTTTATTTTGGTTATATGAACTTTTGGTGAGTGAAACTTGGGCCAAAAAGTGTGGTGTCCAAAGAACTTTTAAAGGACGGTTTAATGTAACAAAGATGAAGTTCCAATTTGGGAAAGAAAAGGAAAGGTTATTTCAGTAAACAAAATAACTAGATAAGGAAATGTTAGAGTTAGGTTGAGGTCAAATGGCATTTTCAGTGTCAATTTGGTTTGCTTTGAATAGAAACTTGGCAAATGAAATGGTTGGGCATTTTAAAAATTGGATTTCATAGGTATGAATGAATATAGGTGAAACACAATAGTTAAGCGGTTTAAACGGTTTTCAAGTAACTTGTGTTGGGTTTTATTCCTGCCATACAAACAACTGTGGTTTACAGCTCAACTGTATCAATGGTATGTATGTGGTTCATGCTTGTAGTAGCATATTTTGCAGTCTTGACTAATTTAAATTCCACACATTGCAGGTAAAGACAATTTTTGCCTGATTCATGTGAGCCTTGTACCAGTGATTGGGGTTGTTGGAGAGCAAGTGAGTTTTCCTTCCCACTACTTTTATTTGTTCACAGCTTGTTATGGTCATCAAATAATAGAGATAATACCATTTTCCTTTTTTTTTCCTTCCTTAAATTTCGTTGTGATTATTCTATCAGAATCATTTGTGCATGATCAGTACTTGTATTGTTTTTGTAATTAAGCAAATGGTATTTTGTATTTATTTGATTTTTCTAGAAAACAAAGGCCACACAAAGTAGTGTTCATGAGTTACGGGCTCTTGGTTTGACTAATTACATAAGAAATTCTTATAATCAGTGAATTTTTTTATAACCTTTTATAATTTTGCTTATATTAAATATTCTCATTTATTTTATTTATTACAAAATGATGTAATGCATTGAAGAGAATGTCCATTATATGCATATCATTGACCATCTTCAGTATTATAAACTTTATTAATTCAAAGTGGCCATTCACCGAATTCCACTTTGTTCACCCAGTTCCACTTTGCTAAGTAACAGTATTAAAATTGGTTCCAAAGTAAAACCCACATTAATCTTATTGAGGTTTTTTTATTATTATTATTATTATTATTTTATGCAAGTCTCTTTGCATGCACTAAACGTGGACAAGTGTTAATTCCACTTAATGAGTTCTAGTTTGCATCCACAATAATCACATTCCTAATTCATCCCCTCCCATAAGCATGAACCTTCAATCTAGGAAGGTCAGGCTTCTTGTCTTGCCTTTTTTTTTAATGTCGGTCTTGCACACATGCGCTTGCATGCATGTATATCTAGCTGCACTGTTGTATGTCCATAGGTTTGACTTTTGTTGTCTCTGTGTTATTTAGTATATCTCGCCTCTCTTTCTATAAATATATATATATATATATATTAGAGTAGCAAATTTGTTGTTAGTCTATAGGCACACTATGGATTAAATATATTTATTTTTCCTTATTGGCACAAATAAGTTTTTTTAATCTTTTGTTTTGATTGTTGTATATTTAATTATTTTAATTTGGTTTGTTGTAGGATTTTGATGGTATTGTTGGTAATTTTTTAATAGTCTTTGATATTTATCATTGTTTTTAAATACATTTATTTTCCCTTATTGTCATATATAAGTTTTGTTCATTTTTTGTTTTGATGGTTGCATATTTAATTATTTTATTTTGATTTGTTGTAGGATTTTGATGGTATTGTTGGTAATTTTTTAATGGTCTTTGATATATATCATTGTTTTTAATCTTTACAAGTTATTACTAGTTTGCAAATCCTTTTAGCTATTGTTGTGTAAACAATTTTAACTTCTATTCTATATAATTTGTAGGTGCCTGATGCTTCTAGTGCTCAACAAACGCCGCGTGGGAATAATCATTCTCATGAATCAAGTCATCAAGCAAATCCAAATGCATCAAGTAAGCTCTTATTGTCTCCAAATAAAAAGAAGGCATGACATGTATATTTTTTTACTTATAGTTTTTTTATATCATTCAACTTATTATTTTAAGTTTTTATATTAGTGTTTTATTGTTACATACATCTTATTAATTGTAATTTTTTTTAAAATGGTTCTTGTAGGTGATGCCGTTTAGAAGATGATATCGGTTCTACTTGGGAAAATTCTTGTTGCTTTATTGGGTTGTTAGACATTAAATGAAAGTAGTTTATTTTTGTGTTAGATTTGAAATTGAGGGAAGAACTCTTAGTTGTCAAGATTGAATGGTGGTTTATTTTTGGACATATACTTTATAAATATATGTTTGTGGTGATGTAATAGTTTTTCTTTTTTATTTTTAGTGGAATGCTTTTGTGTTTTTTTAATGGCATTGATTGTTTTCATTTATTGTAAATTAATTTAATTGTGTTTGAGTTACACCGTCACTATATGGCAATTTATTTGTAGTGTGACAGTTGTTCCAACATATTGGATGTCCATTTTTCGCCTTCCGAGCTGGGTCATCAAAGCCATTGACCGCATTAGAAGGGACTTTCTTTGGTCCGGTTCTAATATCGACCATCCGGGTTGTCGCCTGGTCAGATGGAAGAATCTTTGTCGACCCCGGGACCAAGGGGGCTGGGGTATCCTGGACTTATCGGTTTTCAACCAGGCATTATTGGGAAAAATGGTATTGGAAATACATGCTGGATCCAGAGTGGGGTGGTGCCAGGGTCATTCAGTTCAACTATGGCTCCCCCAGGTCTAAGTTGTGGCCTAATCAGACAGGCAGGATTTCCTTCTTTTGGAAAGAAGTCTTGTCTTGCTTGTCGGCTCTTAGGAACTGTTGTTCTATCGAGGTTGTCACTGGCATGGATACTTTTTTTTGGAAAGATGGTTGGCTTGAGGGATGTGTTTACACCATGATAGAAGAACTTTTGGAGATCTTGTTGCGAAAGCTTTAATTTGGAATATTTGGCTTGCTAGGAATGATTGTATTTTTAATGCCAATTACTTGCCTTCTCACGGTCTCATTGTGAAAATTGATCGCATTCTTGTATCACGGTGCTCTTCTTTTGCAGAGAGGGTCAGAGTGAAGATGGAGGACGACATCAGCAAGGTTAAAAAAAGCCTGGAGTTTCTTGGGCCTCATGCTCAAGGCTTCAATGAGGCGAGGGCCTCTGTGGAGGAGATTATCCTAGATGATGGCTAGGTTCTGAGTGTTTGTGCTCTTGGGGGTTGTTGCCCGTTTTTGTTGTTTTTTGTTGTTGTACTTTACCACATCTAGTGATTGGTATCTTCTGTATCCTCTTTTCCTTTAATTTGAAGTGGTTTATCCATCTTTTCAAAAATTATTCATATACCTATTATTTTTCTAATTTATAATAATGTTGATTTAGAATTAACATTATTTTCCAACTCCAGTTGATGTGTCATTGGGCGGTTCTTCCTTGTTTAATTCCCCTTCACAGTATGTTATAGTAATAGTTTTTTATATTTGTTAATTTTTTTTTTAAACAAATGGACGACAATTGTCCTCATTTAAAATAAATTTAAGATATCTATATACTTGGAGCAAGCTCAATAAACACGTGCCTTTATTTTACATGGAATTTGAGCCTGGTTTGATATCGAGTCATCTATGGAATTTGAGCTAGATTTGATTTCGAGTCATCCCCAAAATGAATAATTTACGCAAAAGATCTGGTACTAATATATCAACTGACTGTTGGTTGTACTTGTTGCTTTAATATTGGTGTAGTGTTTTTTTAGTTTCAATAAATTATGGCTTATTCACTTTCATACCATATATCCATTATTTTCCAACCAATAAAAATACCATGAAATCAGCATTCCATTAACCAAGTTCATAACTTTTTTCCTAATCAAGCAGCAAGAATTCGAAACATGTCTATATGCCAAAGTCATGTATATATGTTTATAAAAAATAAATTAATCCACATATATATTGTGTGTGTGTGAAAATCACCAAGAATGTATTTTGTTTCCACAGCTAGTGGAAATGTTGTCAGTATCTTTTGATGCTTTTTTAACGTACGCGTTTATCCACTTTATTAAAAATCACCAAGAATGAAGAAAGAAGTAATAATTTCTTTCATGTCCGACAAGTCTTGTTACTTTAATTATAGTCTTGGATTTTTGCTTTTATTCTAGTCTAAGATCAAGACTAAATGCCCATTCCTCTGAAATATTGTAGCCTGCTTTATACACCAACCTTTATCTTTACCATCAGCATTTCTAGAAACATTAAAATTTCTAGTCTATTGATATTGAGAGAATGCTGTTCTTTTTTGAATTTTGATGCACCTACACCTACCCACCATCATCATCTTCTATATATACCCACCATTTCCTCAAGAGCTTCAACACAAACAAGTGAGCTCACTTCTTATCTAAGTGTTCGAGCCAAAGAGAAGAAATCAGAATGACGACAACTATTGAGGTCGAGACTTCCATCCCGGCCAGCCGTATGTTCAAGGCCGCTGTCCTTGAGTGGCACAATCTCGGCCCAAAGATCGTTCCAGAGCATATTAAGAGCATTGATCATATCCATGGTGATGGCAGTGCCGGAAGTATCAGGCAAATCAACTTCACTCCAGGTAAATATATATATATATATATATATGCATATAATTAACTTTATAGACCAAAATTTGTTTAATTATGTGATATGAGATTATTATTATTATTATTATTATTCTAATATATTAATGCATGCAGTGTTGCCTTTTCCCTTTGCTAAGGAGCGTCTTGATTCAATTGACCATAACAATTTTGAGGTCAAAAATACCACCATTGAAGGTGGAGATGTGGGAACTAAATTAGAGTGTATGTCCACACATTCAAAATTTACACCAACTAGCAGTGGAGGATGTATTGTCAAAGTAACCACAACATTCAAAGTCCTCCCTGGAGTCAAGCCTGGTGATGAGGAAGCAAAGGCAAAGGAGGGGATCACCAAAGCTATCAAGGCTACTGAGGCTTATCTCTTGTCACACCCTACCATTTGTGCTTAACTTGCCTTCTTGCATCATATATACATCTTGGTGTTGTTTAAACATCATCTATATATACATCCTACAATAAGTTTGAAGGCAATTTTATTTGAGTGTTTGTGTGAGGATTTGTATGGCTTCTTGTTGAGCCTTTTTTTTTTAATTTCTTGTTTGGGCAAGCTTGTCCCTGTTCCTTGTTCACAATAAATAATATGTGTGCCTTTATTTGGTATGAATTGAATTATATTTGCACATCATCAGCATGTTTCACTAAAAGAAATTGTATCAAATTAATGTATAAAACATTGAAAAATAAACTTATTTGTGTTTTTATTCTTAGTTGTCAATATTAAAGTAAACTCAATGGGTCACTAATAAAAATATATAATTAATATTTTTAAAATATTTAGTTTGTTGTAAATTAAAATTAAATCGATCAGTTAGTGACGAGGTTTAAATTTAAATTGCCAGTTTTATGGATTTTTATTAAAAATAAATTCTTAATTTTATAAAATATAAAAAATAGAAAAGGAAATCTATACATATAAAAATGATTCATATATTTTATTTTTTTAATATAATGATGCAGAATGAATTATCTCCCGGTCAATAAAAATATATATCATAAGGTTTAACATTAGAAATCCCGCTTCATGTTTTTTTTATTATTCTAGTCAGGTTAATTTTTTAAAAATTAAAAATACTTTTCATACATTTTTTAGGCCTCGAAAAAATCCTCAAAGCGCCGTCCGGTAAGCGTGGCTCCCGGGGCCTCGCAAAAAATCACAGAGATATGTCCGGTGAGAGCGGCTCAAGGTGCTGCTCCCGGGATCTCCGACGACCGGCGGGTTGAGCAGGTTGCTCCCAGGCCGGCCATGCAACGGACTGATGGTCCTTTGACTGTGGTTGAACCCTCCGGACCACCGTCGCTGCACGCTGTGGACCGGTCTATGCACATAACCCCAGATGACCATCGCGGTGTCGATCATGTATTGGTCGAGGTTGCCGAGAAAAAGGGCAGACATACCTGCACCTAAGGACAGGGAGAAGATTCTCGGCTCGACACGTGGAGACTCAGAGATATATCCATGCCCGCCCTCTCCACGTGATATTTTGGCTCAGGATTCAGTTAAAGAACTGGACCCCGCCATGCTTTTGATGGTGGATCAAGTTAACCTGGGCCAAAGTGAGATGGACCAAGTTAATCTGGGCCAAAATAAGATGGATGATCACTTGATGATTAGGATTTGGCTCCTGGGCCAGCACTGGCAAGTCTGGGCCTTGCTTCTTCGGCCCAATTAGAGCCCGCATCCTCTGATGCTCAGATACCATATCAGTGCATTAGTGAAGATTCGGACTGCTTTTGCAACCCTACACATCCTCCCCTTAATATCACTCTTCCTCCTAATTTTAATTGGGTTTTTCAACATGGGCTTTGGACTCTTGTTCCCGCCAAATTTTCAAAGGATTTTCTTCTCGCTCCCTAGCAGTGGATGAGTCGTCCCAACATGAAAATCTTGAGATATGGAGTGAGGAGATTAATGAAGATGTAAATCTTCATGACCTACTTTACCGAGTTTGATCCGAGGGTTTTTGGACATGAGGGAGACAGTCTGGATAGCCAAGAAATAGAGGAATCTGAATCAGACTTCGAGGAGAAAGTGAAAAGGCTTCTCCTATCTGGACAAATAGAAGATCCTTCTCAGGTTACTAGAAGAAGTGAACGGAGGAAGAAACCATCCTCGAGACGGAATGAGGAGGTTGGTTTTGTACCACAACCACCCAGATCTACCAAGAAGAAGGGGGTGCCCAGCACAACTCCGGAAGGTACTTCCTCTACCCCTTTTCTTATTAATGATTGGAATGATCTGCAACTTCTAAATTACTATACTACTTGTGGTATTTCCTTTGAGTCTTTGCACCATAAAGATGAGTGTCTTACTTATTTACTCACGATTGAAACTTCTAGACTGTCATCTTCGAACATTGATGCGGGAACCTCTCATTTAAGTCTCGCTTCAGGCCCTAACTAGTTTCCCCATGAACATTGTAAATTGGAATGTTAGAGGCTTAGGAAGTCCCTCCAAACGCTTCCTAGTTAGAGATTTTTTTTCAAATTCATCATGCGGACATTTGTTGTATTCAGGAATCCAAACTTAATACCATTGACTTTTCCATCTGGAGGTCAGTTGGTGGCACCCGTCTAGACCAATTTATTTTCACCCCTGCACTAGGCACTGCAGGGGGTATGATTATTGGGTGGAATAGTAATTTGCGTGAGGGTCACTTGATTCATCAGGGCATTTACTGCCTTTCGATTGAGTTCAAGAATAAATCTAATAACAGACGCTGGATCTGTACCACTGTGTATGGGCCAAATTCTCGCCAGTTAAGACCGGATTTTTGGAACGAAATTCGCCATTGTCACCCTGGGGTGGGTGTTCCATGGGTTATTTGTGGGGATTTCAACTCCATTTTCAATCATAGCGATTACTCATTAGTGATCTTCACTTAATTGAACAACCTTCCTTTGGGAGACGCTTTACTTGGAATAATGGCCAAGATAATCCGATTTGGATTAAACTTGATCGATTCCTTACAAATCTTGAATGGAACTCCTTTTTCCCTAAAACCATTCAACACTCTCTCCCCAGATTGTACTCTGATCATGTCCCTATCAGACTTGAATCTGGAGATCACTCCTCGATTCAACGTCCTTTTCACTTTGAGAAGATATGGTGTTCATCGGATCACTTTCAGGATCATATTAGGGATTGGTGGAACTCAATTCATCTTCATGGATGTGGGGCCTTCATCTTGGCTAAGAAGATCACTCATCTCAGAATTCAACTTAAGCACTGGGCTAAAACTGAATTTGGGTCGGTCAAACTTAAGAAGCTGACGCTATTACATGAGTTAGACCTCTTGGAGAAACAGCATGAATCTCGTCCTCTCACTAATGAGGAAATTACCAAAGGCTCAAATTTGAGAACGGACTTAATGCATATCCTTAAGCTATAGGAGATTTACTGGACGCAACCAGCCAGAGTGACCTGGCTACAAGAGGGGGACGAAAATACCAATTTTTTCCATTCAATCGCTAATGGTCGGCGTAATAGGAATTTTATCCCTGGGTTTACCTTTAATAATTCAAGAGTTAGTGATACAAGAAGTATTGGAGATGCATTCACTGCCTTCTATCAAAATCTTTATGGCTTACCCCAGAACTTCCGTATCAAAATAAATTGGCCCCATCTCCTTGGGCCTAAATTTCATCATGACATTACCTCTCTTGATAATCCTTTTACTCAAGATGAAATTAGAAGGGCTGTTTTTGAATTAAATGCCGACAAAGCCCCAGGACCGGATGGATTTACGATCTTTTTCTTTCAGAAGTATTGGGAAATTGTCAAGTTGGACATTTTCAAGCTATGTGATGATTTCTACTGGGGAAGAGCTAACTTGGAAAAAATCAATTGGGCTAACATCGCCCTTATCCCTAAAAATCAAAATCCAGAAAACCCTTCACACTATCGCCCTATTAGTTTGATCAACTCCTCACTTAAGATCATCTCTAAGATTCTTGCTAATCGTTTGAGAGTTATGATTGATTCCTTGGTTGATGAGACTCAGTCAGCGTTCATTAAAGGGAGATGCATCACTGACAACATCGTTACTGCTTATGAAATCATTTTCTACATGAAAAAGCTTAGGCTCCCTGGCTTGATCCTCAAAGTTGATTTTGCCAAAGCCTTTGACACTGTTGACTGGGACTTCCTCTTGGAGCTTCTAAAAGCTAGGGGATTTAGCGAAAAATGGATCGGTTGGATTAATTCGATTCTTCTTTCTACCAAAGCGAAATTTCTCATCAATGGTAATCAAAGTGGTTATGTCAGATATCGCCGTGGGTTAAGGCAGGGAGATCCCCTCTCCCCTATCCTCTTCGTCCTGGTGGTTGATGTCCTTAGCACCATGATTAACAATGCGCTGCACTCTAATGTTCTTCATGGGGTGGCGCTTGGAGACACCGGCACTAGGATGTGCCACCTGCAATTTGCTGATGATCTCCTCATTTTAACGAATGGTGGTGGTGAAGATCTTCGTATTATCAAGCTCATCCTCTATCTCTTCGAGGATATCTCGGGGCTCAGGGTGAACTTTGATAAAACTTGCCTTTTTGCTGCCCAAAGGAATCTTGTACCCCACACTTCCCTGACACAAATGATTCACTGTTCCTCGGGAACCCTCCCGATTACTTACCTGGGCTTACCTATTTCGGGGGGTACACCAAGAAGACAAGATTGGGATGTCCTCATTAACAAAATCCGTTCTAGGCTTGTTTCTTGGAAATCCAAACTTCTTTCCTTAGGTGGAAGGCTCACTCTTTTAAACTCTGTTTTATCAACCATCCCCACCTATTGGATGTCGATTTACAGACTCCCTTCTTGGGTGACTAAGAGCATTGACAAAATTCGCAGGGATTTTCTGTGGTCTGGCCCTGACAACCATTAGAGTAAAATTAGGCTTGTTTCTTGGGCACATCTGTGTCGCTCTAGGGAACAAGGTGGGTGGGGAATCCTGAATTTACAAACTTTTAACACTGCCCTACTTGGAAAATGGTGGTGGAAGATCGTCTCTGGCTCACACTGGTGTGGTGAGAACATACTTCGTGTCAACTACTACAGTAATTCCCCAATGTGGAACCTTTTCTATACGCATGGTAGACGGTGATCCTTCTTTTGGAATGGTGTCATGCACTCCCTCCCGGCTTTTAGGAAAAACTTATCTTCTCAGATCCGCAATGGGGCGAATACACTATTCTGGTTGGATAACTGGGTTGAAGGGCGTGCCCCTGCAGACATTTGGCCTCATCTATTCCAGGTTGCCCTGTATAAGGAGGATTCAATTCGGGATTTTATGAGCAGACTTCCTATGGCTCCCTTGAGTAACCTCCCTGATTGGGGAACACTTATTAATAACACTGTCGCGCACCTCTCCAATGAGAAGGATGAAAAATCTCAGATCTTTTTGACTAATGGTCGATTTTCGGTGAAATCATTCTATAACTTTTTGAATGATGGTGGTTTGCGTTGTTACAAAACTCCTGTAATCTTGAAAAGTGTTTGTCCTAAAAAGATCAATCTATTTAACTGGCTAGCTTGGGATAACAAAATTTTAACCCTCGAGAATCTTGTACTACGCAGGTGTAATCTCCTTCAATCTACTACCTATGTGTTGTGCCATGCGGGGATTGAAACTGCTGATCACCTCCTTCTTCATTGCCCCTTTGCCTTGCATATTTGGACTTTGGCCAACTCTTTGGGGTTTGTCATTTACCTAGGTCCCTCATGGATCTCTGGGGAGACTGGAGGAGAAAGATTCCCAAACCCCTAATTCCTTTTTGGGATTTGCTTGTGAGAGCCATTAATTGGAATATATGGCTTGAAAGAAATGCACGCATTTTTAATTCCAATTGTCTCTCGTCTATTTCCATTATTATGAAGATTGTTCGCATGTTAATGTCTTGGTTTGATGCAGCGTCGGAGCCTAAAACGGCAAAACTTGAGGTTCTTGTTTCCAAGATCAAGAGAAATCTGGAGTTTCTGAGCCCAGAGTTGCTGAGCAGTCTGTTCTGCCGCTGAGGCCTCCTTCCCCGGGCGAGACTTAGCTCTGCTGTCATGTCCTCCTCCTCTAGGGTCTTCCCTCTCTTTTCTCCTTTCTTTTTTCTTTTGTAAGACTGTGGTCTTTCTTCTCTTACCACTCCTGGTGGTGATTTTGTAGAGCTTTGGCTCCTTTTGCCTGTTTTCTGGTTTAATGCATGTGGTTCATCCACTTTTTCAAAATATATATATATATATACATATAAAAGTCTTAAATTTCACATCACTCGTCCAGAAACTTGAGAAAGTGCTGACTAAACATCTAGAAGAAAGACTATAATGTTGATTTTTTTTTTTCAATGATTTATGCATAATTGATTAATTACATCTAAAAACTTAAGCTGTTATTAATATTATTTTAAACTTTTATTTTATCATTTATATAATTAGATAATATATGTTATATTTATATATTTTTTTATAATATTAATCTGATTTATATTCTCTATTTTTAGAGAAAATGATTGTTTGCCCCTCATGATATTAAAAAATCCCTAAAAACCCTCTACAACTTTTGCACACCCCGGACAACCTTTCTGTTATAGTTTAAATTCCCTTTTACCCCCTATCGGTCACTTGAAGTGGGTGCATGTTATGAAATTCCATTTTTGCCCTCGCAAATGATGGGAAAAAAACCGCCCAATCACATCATCTCTGACTTTTATGCATACAATTGTGCATTTTTTTTTTTTTGCCTTCCTGCTTGCTTTTTGTCAAACAAAGTTTAGAAGGCTCATTACATCTTGTTCTTCTCTTTCTACTTCTTCTTCTTCTTCTTCACCTCATTTGGTTTGTTCGATTTGAGTTCTATCGGTTTCCCGATAAGGTGAGAATTTCTTCGTTGCTCTTAATTTGATCATTCTGCGGAAAGGGAGTAACAACTTATAAAAATGCAAGGTTGTTATGAAGAGTTTTTGTGCTATTGCTAGATACAATAGGGAGGAACGAGTGCTAATGTTCACGATGCTGACTTCTTAGAAATCAGTGTTAGTGAGATATGTGAGCGATGGGGTCTCGATATTTTCCGTGTCAGGGTGAAGTTTATCACACCCGATGGACATAAAACGGTTTGTCCAGTAGAAAATGAGGTTGACTTCCAGCGCATGTGTCACGTGTGCTCCATCTTCAAATGCGCTATAGTCGATCTTATTGTTAAGACAGATGATGTGCCATTGTCGTATCCTACTGAAAACGATTTATTCTCATTGTAAAGTTCTTCTCTTTTATGTTTATGTAGTCGTAGAAGTTAATTATTGTTTAATTTTCCTATTTGCCTTTTAAATATATCACGTTACCATTTATATGTTGCTTTCTCCGCTTAAATTATTTTGTTTCTATTTAAATATTTGCTTTACCGTTTAAATATTTTTGTTACCGTTTAAAACATGTTTAGTTACCGTTTAAACATTTTATGTTTCCGTTTAAAACATTGACCTTTTCCGTTTAAACTGAAGTGTTGGAAGGAATTCGGATTCTGCGAGCGCTCCCATTCCACCTCATAGCGACCCTGACGGTGTAGCATGCCTTCCTTCCTCATCAGTTCAAACTGAAGTGTTGTCATTTTATATCGGACAACGTTTTCAAGGCGTTTTTAACCGTAGATTTTACAATGAAACTGTCACAGACTAGACATTGTAAATATACAATTATTTAAAAAGAAAATAACTTATTTGAGCGTCAACTTTTGATATTAAAACAGAGATATTGCCGTTTAAACGTTTTACTTAAACATTTTGAGAATCAAAAATGGTATTGTAAATAAATAAAAAGTTATACATAAACTATAATAATTTACACAGTGACAACGATATTTAAACAATAACAAAGATATTTAAATAAAGATAATGATTTTTTAAACATGGAGACACTTTTATTTAAATGTTAACTTCGAAAAATAAACATAAAACTAAGAATTTAAACAGAGATAAAGATATTTAAACAAAAACTATGATATGTAAATGATATACAATGTTATTTACACAATAACTCTATTGTACAATATTACTCTCTCCGTTTCTTTTTATCTGTCATAAAACCAAGTTCCTTTTTATTTGTCATTTTTGAACAACAAGAAGCATTTATTATTTTTTTTCCAAAGTTACCTTAACACTCTATTCAATTCTTTTCTTGCAATTTAATATGAGAGAGAAATATGAAGATATAAATTAGGGGTAATTTTGGAAAGATAACTAATTTTTTATTAAATTATGTGAAATAACCAACTTTCTTGGTATGTGAGACTCGGTTATTCATGACAGATAAAAAGGAACGGAGGGAGTATATATCAATCTTTTTTCTCCCCCATCAACGAATCCCTCTTTTCAGTGATGCCAGCTGCGCTCCCTTCCTTAAGTATGCGGGTAACATACTTTAAGGGCAAGTAAGGGACGTCCGCTTGCAGTAGCCGTAGCTTTTCACCGTTGAGCAGCTGTTCAATAAACCGCATGACGTAGACGGCCCAGTCGACACTTTCTTGTTTCTGCCTTGGGGTGTTAGTGTCGTGAACAAGGGGGTAGGCTAGAGTCGCCGATTCGCCGAGGTCCATATTGACACAATAGTCGAATAGTCTCCGCTGTCGAGATTTAAAATTTGATGTTAGAATCCCGACTAAAAGAGCACTATTTATAAAACTCTAGTTATCAAAGCACTTACCATCTCTCCGACATCTCTGTAGCATCGCCTATTAACTAGGTTGACCGCCATAATCACAAGCCTGTGACAATAACCATATATTAAATAGTATTCAGACAAATTTAAGCGGAAAGTAAACTTTTTTAAACGGTAAACTAAATTCTTAAACGGAGACATAAATATTTAAACAGAAAATTCACATTTTTAAAGCTGAAAACAACAATTGTTAAACAGATACATCAAATGTTTAAATACAATCCCATTACTTAAACGAAAACCTCATTTTAAAACTGCAACCATATCAACTTAAAGGGAAAACCTACATTATAAACATTACACAGCATAACAATCGAAAAATCTCTTTCGATCGTGTACACAGACGAAAATGAAAACCAAAACAAAACCCTAGCCGATGAATCTCCCTGCAGACTTCAATATCATCCAATAAAAACAAAACCACAAAACAACACCAAAAAATCTCTTTTTCTAACAGAATTGTTTAAAAAAAACTATAAACACAACTTATTCAACGGCGTCCACCTCGGCTTAATACCTTAGACTGCGAGCTGATGAAATGCCGAATACTTGAGCTGGAATTCTTCTCCGAATAGTAGAGGAACGTGAAGTTCTTCTTCGAGACAAGGATGCCCAGGCAGAGACAATTTTGAAAATGGAAAAGCTGAAAAGGCGAAGAGAGAGAAAAAAAAAAAGTATAACCGGCGCCAGTAATAGTTGTCTCTAGGGATTACCCAAAACAATAACTCCCCACTCCCTCTCAAACTGAACACATGATTGACTAACTGATCGAGACATGATCATGAGAGACTCGATAGATGTCAATTTGTAACCCTTGTAGAAGACCTTGACAATAAGGTAATAAGTGTAATACAACTCGTTCATTTATTTTTATCTATATGTACACAATAGGACTAGATGCAACGCACGCCTTAGTCTTGCATCAAGACTAAATGGCCACATACCACCCTTATGAATTTTAGGCTCTATAAATCACTCTTCAACATCAAGAAAACAATATTTCTAATCAATAGATCACAAGAGAATGGTATTCATTTTTGAATTTTATGCAACTACATCACCATCATAAACTTCTAAATATATCCATCATCTCCTCGAGATCTTTCAACAAAAATTAATCAATTAGCTATTCTTGCTTAGTAGCTAAAAATTCAAGCTAAAAAGAATATATTAAAATAAATTCGACGATTGAGATTAAAAATTCTTTTTTTACCAATTATATGTTCAAGGCCGTTTTTCTCAAATGGTACAATTTTACCCTAAACATTGTTCCATAATCATATTAAGAGCCCTATTCAAAGTGATGATAGCATTGAAAGTGACATGAAAATCAATTTCACTCTCTATAAAAGAAAATTATGCATATATATATATATATATATTTGCAATAGCACTGTGGCGGTGTTGGAAGTGTAAATCAAATCAATTTCACCACAAGTACATGTATAAATATTCCCTATTTCATGTTTTCATAGTGATTTACCACTTGCGTTATTAATATTTAAAAGGGACCCTCCATGGATTTCATTGCAAACGACTAGTCTATAACCATAATATATATATATATATATATATATCAAATATTCTTCATTTTTTATTAATTAATGAATTATTAACATTGTCAATGGTCCTCTATTGTTCATAAAAGCATAAAATATAAATAAAAAATACGGCTGCTGGAAAGACAAGTTATATTCTTTTTTTCTTCTATTTTTTAAATATGTTTACGGATATTTACCAACCAACCCCTGCATAATTATCAAGATTATTCATGTTGCATAAACTTTTATCAGAATATATGTAATTCAAGAGTTGTCTAAGGGTATATATGTAAAAACACATTCCTACTCAAGCCTTTCTCTTTCCACATGTTTTATGCTCACTTTCAAATTTGTACTATAATATGAAAGTCTTTCTCTTCCCACATGTTGTATGCTCACTTTCAAAATTGTAATATAATATGAAAGTTGTTCATTGTTGAATATTCATTCACCAAACCATCCCCCCTATAGTTAATTATAGTAAAAATATCTTCGACAGCATTTTCAAAATTTATTATTTTCATTTATAATAAATGATTTGTTGAGTTATGGGCTGACTTCGCCGGCTTCAGATTGCTCTTCTTCTTTCCTCCACTTTTTGCTTTCTATGTACTCTATTCTCCTCATCCCTGGTGAGGATAGCAATTTTCTGCTTTGTTTCTTTATTTGTTTTCTTATCTTTTGTACTTTGTTTCTCCATGTTCACTCCTTTTTAATAAATTTGTGGTTTATTCACTTTTTTCAAAAAAAAAATTTATTGAATTTAGGATTTATTCTATGCATGCCAACTTGAATTTACAAATAGAGTAAAAAATAAAAATAAAAGACCAAAAAAAAAAAAGGCCTTTGGTCCAATAATTACACTACCCATACTAAATGAAATTTAATTTGTAAAATTTTTATTGTCTAAGTTTAAAATACGCTTGACGTAATAGAGTTAAAAGATTCGCTGATGTGGAGGCAAGTTTACAATCTAATTCTTATATTTAGATGGAATGTATCATCAATTAATTCTTGGTAATACATATACTCTTGAAAAATAAATAAATGAAATCAAACAATTTTTATTGGTCAAAGGTATATATATATATAATATAGTATTAATATATATATATATATATAATATAAATGAACGAGTTGGGAGCAAAGGGTGGTTGAGGATTGAGGTGGAGAAAGAGAGAATTAATAGGGATAGTAGGTGTCATAAATTTTTAATTAATTTTTTTAATTATAAAGAGAGAAAATGTTAAAAATTGCAACCCAAAAAATGGTTCTTCCAATTTTTTATATATTTCCCCAATAAATTACACAATAATTTTTTATGTATTTTTCCAAAATAAAGTCAACATTTTATATGAAACTGATCATATAAATGAAATTTTCACGAGAAAATATATATTATAAAACAGACTTTGCTGTGAGAGAAAAAAAAAAAAATATATATATATATATATATATAATTTATCGTACTTAAATGCACATATGTACGGATATATATAACTATTTTATTAATATATTAAAAAAATCATTAGCACTATTTATCTAAATTTTTTCAAACCAACGGCCACATATATTATTCATATTGAGTCTTTTATATAAGATATTTATATTCTACTAATGAAGGTTTAAACCTTAATTCATCGTAGATGCATTAAGATATTAACTCCATGATTGTGTATGTTCTTGTCACTTGGGTTAACCACATTTGCTAAAAAAGAATCAAAAATATTTTTATTTTTTTATCGATAAAAAAGTTTGGTTGAAAGCTTGATAAAGTTTTAATTAATCCAAAGGCATAAACAATTAAGCGGGTTAAACCAATTAAATAGGGCCGCTAAGGTGGGCCACAAGCGCCCACCACATAGTGGAAATTTGTTTAAAGTCTAAAGTGATTACAACTTTATTTTTTATTTTTCAAAAATAAATCTTTATCATCTGCATTAACCCTAATCAGTAAAGAACAAAATTGCGAAGTTACTTAAGAAAAAAAAATCCTTTTTATCATGAGATACATGAAACATAAAATTCTATGCTGATATATATATATATATATATATGTAATTTCAAGGTTTTCCAATCTATAGAAAAAGAGAAAAAAAAACATTCAAGTCCAAAGTGTTCCTCTTTCATTATCCCACATTCTTACTTTCAAAATTGTACTCTAATATGAAAGTTGCACATTGTTTGAATCATCTTGAATTTGTGCATCGTTGAATATTCACCACCTACCTCCCCTCATCATCTTAATATATATATACATGCCTATCATCACCTAACAGCTTGGGTACATACTTATACTCATTGCTTAATTAGCTAAGGCTGAAACAAAGAAGAACCAAAAATGAGTTTTAGTATCGAAATCGATTGCTCGGTGTCGGCCCTCCGGATGTTCAACCTTGCCCTCCACGGGTTGCATTTGATCGGTCATGAGATTCTACCTGATGTTATCAAGAGCGCTAGTACTATCCATGTTGATGGTGGTGTTGGAAGTATTAGACACATCATCTTTACTCCAGGTCAGATATTAATATTTTTTTCTGAAAAAATAGATAAACTACATGTATTAAAAAAAATAATAATTTTATATAAATGTGTTAATTGATATGAAATTACCATATGCAGGATTTCCTTTTCCTTACATGAAGGAGCGTCTTGATTTTCTTGATGCTGTAAACTTTGAGCTAAGACAAAGTCTTGTTGAAGGGATTAGTTTGGGGACAAAACTTGAGTCTGCATCTTGGTGTTTTAAATTTATACCGATCAACAATGGAAAGAGTGTTTTCAAAATGACTACAACATATAAACTCCTCACCGGAGTCCAACTATCAGATGAGGAGGAGAAGGTGAAGGAGATGATCACCGGAATTATCAAAGCTTGTGATGATTATCTCTTGGCCAACCCCAACGTTTGTGTTTAACTCATGGATTTAATTTTATGGTCTATCATGATGATGATGATGTTTAATTATAAATAATTTGTCCACATTAAGTTTTATGGACTTTTTCTTTTGAGCTTTTTGCGGGTCTCTTATTGAGTTTTGTTCACAAGAAATAATTTGTTGATTGTGTTAAACATCTTTTGAATTAGTTTCCACCTTTAATGACCAAGATCATCATTAATATATTTATCAAAGAAATAGTGTAACATATATATATATATATATGTCATCCCCACGTTTTTTAATGTATTTATAATTTATTTATTTTTAAAAACCACAAATATATATGTATGACATTACTTTTATCAAATTTTTTTCATTTAAATTACTTTATCAGTGTTCACAATTTTTACTCTTATCAATTTATTACAAGTTAAACTACTATTATTAATTTTATTTTGTTAAAAAAATATTATTAATTTTATCTGCTAAAAAAATTTTAAAAAAAAAGGATAAACCACGATTTATTAAAGAAAGAGTACAAAGAAAACTGAGAGGATTACAACATGAATAACAAGTAAAAGGAGAAAAAACGGAACGGTCACCGGAGCTCCAAAATTATTATTAATGTCTTTTTATTTTATAACAAAAATGATATCAAAAATTCAAACCAAAGAATTAACTCTTATACACCTCTGAGTATTTCAATGTTAGCACTGATTGTACGCGAGAGAGACTATTAGGCTTTTGGTCTAATTTTTCGATTTTTCTTTTTTTTGTTATTAAATAATAAGGCATGATTCAAAGAAATATCCATTCCTTTAAAAAAAAAAATCAATTGACTTGACGTAGGAGTTAGCATTATTTTTATTTATTTATTTATTTATTTATTATTATTATTATTATTATTATTATTATTATTATTATTATTATTATTATTATTATTATTATTATTATTATTACTTTCTTCTTTGAGGTTGATGTTGATATTGACAGGCAAAGACTATGAACTTGAGAGTTAGACTTTGAAGTGGTTTTTGCCTTTTACTAGTCATCAAACATTCTAATTGGTGGTTGTATATTAATGTTCAACAAGATAAGCTCATATGTTTACTTTATTTTCGTGGCAGTGCAAGAGTGAAATTGTCATATGAGAAGGAATTTTTTATTATTTATTTATTTATTTATTTATTTATTTATAGTAAAGGAGTTGCACAAATGTATAATCATGGACTTAAAATTTCAAAGAAAAATCCTTAGAAAAGAGTTACAAAAATAATTATATAGGATTTAATTAGAAGAGGGACTTGATATTAATTAATCAAATATATTATATTTGAAGAAATAATATATCAATCATGTTGTATTATTATATGTTAAACTACAATTAGATCTCAAAGTTTTAGGCGGAATTGTCTTTAGTCTTTAAGATATGAAAAATGTTTAATTGAACTATTGAGCTTTTTCTAAGATATATATATATATATGTATAATTTTTTTATGTAAAGGTATGGATCCAAATGGTCTACATATATTTTATCCTTTATTTAGTCAAGGTATCTTCAATTCTTTTAATGAATTTGTCTATTATATTAACTGATACTATGCTTTTTAAAATATCATAAAATATTATTTTAAATTATTATTAAGGGGCTAATCACCGAAAAGTCCATAAAATGTAATTAATTTTTATTTATTTTTAAGTCTGTCTTTCATACAGGCTAATTCAAATTATAGGCATATTTAGTTTAAATCATGCTCTACCGATTCAGATGTTAAAAAGAATAACTTATAAATTTTAGTAGCTTAGAAATATCAACGATCCACTTATATTATGTGTATCTTTGTTCTAATTTCGATTTCTCATTTAGATTATAAATGTATCTATTCTAATTCTTGGGCAATTTTTTTCAATAAATTTAGTGGTTTATAACTTTTATAAAGAAAAACTTTGGACAATAATCTCAAAAATATCTTACATACATACTAATTCTAATTCTCAAATTATTCTAAGCTAATTCCAATTTCTCCTAGAGAATGAAGCTTCCTAGCTTATGTCATGGCATGTAAAAATTTATACCAACCAGCAATAAGACGAGCATTCTCAAAAGAACCGCCACAAGCACTAGAAGAAGTAAGAAAACATCCATTGTATATGATTTGCATGGAACATCAACAAAGAACTTGAATGGAAATGAATTTTGAGGGAAATCACAAGGACAAAAAACCCCTTCCCCCAAAAATTTAAATGTGTATTTTTTTGTTTTTTTGCTGAAAGTATAATCAAACATGGATGTTTAATTGATGTTGGTTGCCTCTCCTCACTTTTGCACAAAATTGGCCATATACGGCACTCCGGTCGCCGGCAGCCATAAGTGTCCTTGAATAAATCTTCCACCGAGTACCTGCTCGCTTTTGGTGTAGTTTATTTTCTTGATACCCTTCCATTTCACTCTCTTATCAGTCACTGATCCGGGACCTGTGTTTTTCCAATTCCCGCATATGTGCAAGTATTCAAACCGAAATCTCCCGACCTAAGGTAACCACCCTTCGAGGGGGCAATAAGATCGTCGATCTCAGTCTGAATTATGATAGTTCTTGAGTACTGCTTCCATGGCCTACCGAGATAGCTCTTGATAGTGTGCCTCAATGGATAGAGCGCAGGGTCTGCGATGATCTTGCATTTGTGAAGGATAATGCCGGAAGGTTGGCGGAGATCCTTTCTTCCTTGTGCAGTCACAATGTTTTGTTGATTATCCATTGGCCTCCTCACTACCATTTTGCAGTTTTGGAAGATCGATGGAGAGTCACCGAAGATGAAATCAACGGTGCCGGAGATTGTACAGTCTCGGTAGAATTGTCTTTTCACATGTGCGTACAATGTATCTTGATAGGCATCCATTTGGCATTGGTAGAACACTGCTCTATCACTGCTCACTCTCAGTGCCACTGCCTGGTGTTTTTCAGGTCCGGCCGTGTTTTCCATCCCGATATCTTTTGCAAGGAATCCATCGCCAATTACAGCTGCAACAAACAAATAAATTGATATATTAGCATGTCGGCATTTTATCTATTTGTATTATAGTTTACTTCTCAGTTCTCACCCATCGAAGCCGTTCTGAAAGTGTTAATTCCATCAATATAGTTCTTGTGACCGGTAATTCTTGTTTTTGTCTGCCCATCGCCGATCATGAACACATTGAGCATATCTTTGCTGATTTCGACATACTCATTGTAGACTCCTTCCTTGACATAAATCACATAATAACTTGTATTGGTTTTTCTTGGAACTCCCTGGAGAGCTTCACTGATGGTTTTAAAGTCACCGGAGCCATCCTTAGCGACTGTGACAGCAGGCTTCATTTGCAAGGGCGACATGCCAAGAAGACTCCGACCACCGGGCGACAACCAAGACGGGAAGTCTCCAGTCTTCGCCTCAGCAAGAAGTCTCCTGTTGAACTGCGGAATGTTGATCAAACCGATAAGTGCACCCAACCCGTCTACCATGGCCAATGCATTGCTAGACATTTGTTTCGAAATGTTTAGAGCGGCAGCCATAGACTGACCAGCGTCGGAAGTGACATTCAAGAAGCCATCAAGGCAACTTTCTTGGTAAGTCACGACGGCGCTAAGCCACACCTTAATATCGTCAACCATGTTGTCGATCGTACTGGCATCGAAGTTACTAAAGCGATCAATTGTATCTTGAAGATCTTGAACAGCATAGCCAAAAACTTCACGGCAATCCTTAAGAGCTCCAACACTCAAAGGATCCTTCTCGGCATTTAAGAGAAGGGTGGAATGGTTCAATGCTTGTTTAATTTGGTCACTAGTAACTTGGAAGGCTAGTTTTACAAGCTCTTTTGGGTCGGTAATGTTGCCGGCTGCCGCGGTAAGGGTTTCTTCACATGTTTGTTTGTAATCAGTTGGGTGGCAGATGTTTTGAATGGCTTTTACGGAGGTCTTGATTTGGCCTGAGCTGTTTGTGGAGGCGGTCGGAGATGGTGCATTGGGGTTTTTATCAGTGAGAGTGATGACGATAACAGTGACAGTGGCGACAAGAAGGATAACTGAGCCACCGATGATGGCGAGCTTCTTCTTGGCCATGGTTAGGGAGGGAGAGCTTATTAGGCAAGGTCCCTAACCAATGGCACAAGAAGAGAGTTTATTTGGAGGGTGGAAGAGTGGAGAGGGATCCAATGGATGGTTTGATTATTAGAAGAAGGTGGTTTTTATAGATGCATGAATGGTGAAAATAAGGGGTGGTCCTCAAGTTGAGGATCATTCTCCTGCGTGAAAGGATAACCTAGTATTCTTGAATTAGTTTAGAGACCGTGGTTCTGAAAACTAATGAGTCAAAACATCTATTATAAACAAAATTAAATAGCATTGCTACGAAATATTATATATATATATATATATATGAGACGGAGCCCTCTAAGAATGTTAGTAGATCTTGTATCTATGAACATTGGTGTTGAACCGTGGTTCCTGAAAACTAGTGAGTCGAAACATCTATGAAAAACAAAATTAAATAGCATTGCTAAGAAATATTATATATATATATATATATATATATATATATATATATATATATATATATATATGAGGTTGCATTCTCTAAAACATCTATGAAAAACAAAATATAATAGCATTGCTATGAACGTTCTTGTATCTAAGAACGTTTATAGATCTTGTATCAACAAACTTTGGTATTAAACTGTTGGATTGAATCCAATAGTCTCAAATTCAAACTACAATTTTCATCCAAAATTTACTGTACTGTGAATAGTATTATTGGTATTTTAGTGAAAAATGGGATGCATAATATTTTAATTTGAATCATTAGATTGTGATCGGACAAATTATAAAAAACAACACAGCACCCAACTACCTATTTCTTAATCCAGTACAAGATTTTGGAACTATTTATGGAACTGTTCACAAGTACCCCATTAATCTGTCTCCATCAATCTCTTTTTTTTTATCAAGTGCGGATGTTCTATGAACTTATGCAATTGACGTATACTATATATATAGTTATAACAATGAGGGAGATTATTGAGATTTATTTTGGGATAAATAATTTTATATTGTAATTTCAATATAGATAAAATTTTATAGACATTAAATTATAATGTTTCAAAGCCCATGGAGATTATTTTAGTTT
This sequence comes from Dioscorea cayenensis subsp. rotundata, assembly GCF_009730915.1. Taxonomy (NCBI): domain Eukaryota; kingdom Viridiplantae; phylum Streptophyta; class Magnoliopsida; order Dioscoreales; family Dioscoreaceae; genus Dioscorea; species Dioscorea cayenensis. The sequence goes on from NC_052477.1 coordinate 1,218,785, forward strand.
TTATAAATGGAAATGGAATACTCTTTAAGTCCATTCTGAATTATAAAATATTAATTATTATTTTTTTATAAAATAGATAACTCATATCAAACATTACACCCTCATCCTAAATGTACTAAGGTTTATACCTAGTTGTTTGACGATAATACAAACACTTTATACATTCTATTATAAAAAAAATCTTACCTAAAATAATACAAAATAAAAAAATAATAATAAACATTTTTAATATAATCGGCAAATTTTATTAAAATTTTAGGTGCTTTTAATTCTCAATATTTATTTTTAAAAGGTGGATAAACCACATTTATTAATAAAAGGCCAGAACAGGAAAAAACATAAAAGGAGCCAAAGTTCTATAAAAAAATACACCAGAAGTGGGATAAGAAGACAACAAACCAACCAAAAGAAAGAGAAGAACCTAAAGGAAGGGGAGTTCCTTTAAGGGTACAAAGACATCAAAGAACTAGTCCTTGCCCAGGGAATAAGGTCTCGACGACGGGGCATCCTGCACCATATCTCTAGTTGTCAGAAAATCCAGACTTCTCTTGATCTTTGACATTGATTCCTCAAGTTTCTCCTTTTTCGAATCCAAAGCTGCATTGAACCATAAAAGTAACATACAATCAATATTTATAATAATGGACCCAGTCGAAAGACAAATAGAAGTGAAAATGCGAGCATTTCTTTCGAGACAAAGTTCCAATTGATAGCCCTCACTCAGCATATCCCAAAATGGGATTACTGATTTCGATCACCACCTTTCTCCTCCACACTCCCCAAAGGTCCTTGAGAGACCTAGGACAATGACGGACCCCAAAAAGATGTCCAAAGTAGTTCTAGATATGTGAGGCAATAGGGCAATGGAGAAGGAGATGATCAGCGGTCTCAACTGCTATGTGACACAACACACAAGTGGTAATCTGAAAAAGATTATATCTACGCAGGGCTAAGTTCTTGAGAGTCAAAATCTTGTTGTCTCGAGCTAGCCAGTTGAAAAGGTTAATCTTTCTCGGGCAAACACCTTTCAGGATGACAGGTGTCCAATGACATCGCAAATCCCCATCGTTCAAGAAATTGTAGAACAATTTCACATAAAACCTTCCATTAATTAGCCGTAAGATTCTAATGTTTTTCATCCTTCGCAGAAGAGAGATGCACAATGGTGTCATTGGTAAGGTTGCTCAAAGCTGGGAAGTCATTCAAGGGGAACACAGACATCCTGCTCATAAAATCCCTGATCGATTCCTCCTTACATTGGGCTAACTGGAAGAGATGAGACCATATGTCTGCCGGTACATGACCCTTGACCCAATTGTCCAACCAAAATAGAGTAGAGGCCCCATTCTGGATAAGAGAGGATAAATTTTTCCTAAAGACAGGAAAGAAGTACAAAATGTCATTCCAGAAATAGGATCACATCTACACTGCTTATGATATAAATTCCACATGGCGGAATTTCTAAAATAATTCTCTTGAAGAATGTCCTCTCCACGCCAGCGAACACCAGAAGTAATATTCCACCACCATTTACCACGTAGAGAACTATTAAAAGTTTGCAGACTTAGAATGCCCTACCAGCCTGCTTGCTCTCTAGATCGACACAATCTCGCCCAACTAACTAGTATGATGTTGTTTTGTTGGGTGTCAGGACCTGACCAAAGAAAGTCTTTGCGAATCTTGTCAATATTCTTAGCTACCCAAGAAGGAAGTTTGAAGATTGGCATCTAGTAGGTGGGGATGGCCTTCAAAACAGAGTTCAACAGGGTGAGCCTTCCGCCTAAGGAGAGTAATTTAGATTTCCATGAAGCAAGTCTTGACCGAATTTTGTTAAGAAGGATATCCCAGTCCTGCCTTCTTGGTCTTCCTCTCAAAATTGGGATACCAAGGTAGGTATTTGGAAGGGCACCCGAACTGCAGTGAATCGTCCTAGAAAAGGTGATATGAGGTGTGAGGTTTCTTTGAGAGGCGAACAAGCAAGTTTTATCAAAGTTGACCATGAGGCCCTAGATGCCCTCAAAAATGTAAAGAATTAGTTTGATGATTCGAAGGTCTTCTCCTCCTCAATTCGTTAAGATGAGAAGATCACCAGCGTATTGCAGATGACATATCTTAACTCCAGTGTCACCAAGGACTACCCCATGGAGTATACTAGAATTAAGCGCATTGTTAAACATGGTGCTAAGTACATCAATCGCAAGGATAAAAAGAAGAGGAGAGAGGGGGTCCCTCTGTCTAAGTCCTCTGTGGTATCTGACATAGCCACTTTGGCAACCATTGATGAGAAATTTCTCTTTGGGGGAAGTGAGGATAGAGTTAATCCATCTAATCCATTTATCACTAAAACACCTATCTTTTAAAAGCTCTAATAAGAAGAACCAATCACCAGTATCAAAGGCTTTTGCAAAGTCAACTTTAAGAATCAATCCTGGAAGGCGATGCTTTTGCATGTAGAAGATGAGTTCGTGAGCGGTGACAATGTTATCAGTTATACACCTCCCTTTTATGAATCTCGATTGAGTCTCATCAATTAATGCGTCAATCTTAAGTCTTAGTCTGTTTGCTAAAATCTTTGAAACGATCTTAAGGGACAAGTTGATCAAACTTATAGGACAATAGTGTGAGGGATTTTTAGGGCTTTGGCTTTTAGGAATTAGAGCAACGTTAACCCAATTAATTCTTTCTAAGTTGGCTCTCCCCCAGTAAAAATCATCACAAATTTTGAAGATATCATTTTTGACAATATCTTAATATTTCTGAAAGAAAAAGATCATGAAACCGTCCGGTCTAGGTGCTTTATCAGCATTCAAATCAAAGACCGCCCTTCTTATTTCTTCTTGAGAAAACGGGATGTCAAGAGATAAAAGGTCATGCTGAGATTTGGAGCCAAGGAGATGTGACCAGTTAATCTTAATGCGGAAACCCTAGGTTAAGCCACATAGCTTCTAATAAAAAGAGGTGAAAGAGTCACCAAAACTTTTCGTGTCATTCACCCTAATATTGTTTTGAATAACCCAAGGGATAAAATTCCTATTCCACCTTCCATTGGCAACTAAGTGGAAAAACCCTGTATTTTTCATCTCCTTCTTGGAGCCGTGTCACCCGTGCCTCTCCGCCCCAAAGATATCTCTTCGTGTTTGAGGGTTTGCAAAAAGTTAAATTCTCAAGGAAAAGTCATTGGAGTATTCCTCCTCGATGAGGGATGCGCTTTTTATAAGTATCTAGAAGATCAATCTCATGCACAATGCCAGCTTTCTTGAGTTTAATCGATCCAAAGTCCGATTTTGCCCAATGCTTGAGTTTAATCTTCTTGGCGAGGATGAAAGCCCCACATCCGTGGAAATGAGAAGTACTTCACCAGACATTGATAAGGTCTAGAAAATATTCCGCTGAACACCATGTCCGTTCAAAGTGAAATGAACGCGGACTGAGGAATGATCTCCTGATTCAAGTCTGAATGGGACATGGTCAGAGCCTAATCTTGAAAGATAGTTTTGAGTGGCTTTGGGGAAAAGAGAGGTCCAGTCAAGGTTGACTAGGAAGCGATCTAGTTTAACCCAAATTGATTTAGCTTGCCCATTGGTCCAAGTAAACCGCTTACTAAAAAGATAGAAGCCCAACTAATCGAAGGTTCCCTAATTAGCATTTGCGCAAGTCCGACATCATCAAGATTAGGACAGCTCATCTCGACTTGTCCCTGTGGGGAGAAAATTAAGTTAAAATCACCATAAATTACCTGTGGCACACCCACCCCCAGATGGCAATTTCTAATTTCATTCCAGAGGTTAGGTTTTAAATGACGTGCATGCATTTGGTCCATAAACTGAGGTACAAACCTAGCAAATCTCATTAGATTTGATCCTAAATTCAATTGAGATGTAGTAAGTGCCTTGAAAAATCATGTGCCCCTCAAACAAACTGTTGTTCCACCCTATAATCATACTATCCACTGAACCTAAAGCAGGGGTGAAGATAAAATGATCACGACGGGATCCACCAACTGACCTCCAGATGGTAGGGTCAGTTGTACTAAGCTTAGATTCCTGAATACAATAGATATCTGCATGGTGCAATTGAAGAAAGTCTTTTACAAGGAAGCGCTTGGAGGGCCTTCCTAAACCTCGAACATTCCAGTTAATAATATTCATAAAGAAACTAGTTTGACCCTGAATTGGAACCTAATCTCGAGATTCCCACTTCTGTGTTCGAAGGTGCCGATCTAATTGATTCAAGCATGCGTAAGTATGATAAACAATTATCTCTATGGTGCAATGAATCAAAAGAGATACACAAGCATTACAATAATTAATTAATTGCAAATCATTCCAATCATTAATAAGAAGGGGGGTTAAGGAAGTACCTTCCGGTGTCATGCTAGAAATTCCTTTTTTTTGACTAATCTGGGTGGTTGTCGTATAAAACCTGCCTCCTCGTTCCATCTCGAGGATGGTTTTTTCCTCCATTCATTTCTTCTTGTACCCCTCGAGTAGAGTCCCTCAGCTTTGTCCAAAGGTGGAAAAACCTTTAATCCTCAAAGTTCGATTCTAAATCTTCCATCTCACAAACTGCTCTAAATCGGATTCATTCCTCTCCCCACCCCCTGACATTTGAGTATCGTGATCCGTAAAAATATCATCCGATAGGGATCGTAGAGATTTTTAGAAAATTTGGTTGGGACAAGCGTTCAAAAACCATGGAGAAAACTCCAACTGAAGTTCGGAGGGAGAGTGAGATTTGAGGGTGGTTTTGAAGGGTTGCAAAAGATGTTGTTTTCCTCTGAATTATCCCCACTGATTGGCTGAAATTGTCCCTGGCCTTCTGAGTTAGCGGGCTCCAATAAGGCAGCAGAATTAGTTCCAAGATTTTCAGGCCCAACTAAGTTGTTTGCATGAGCCTCCAAAGAAGGGGCAAGGCCGATGGAGAAGGGCCCAGAAGCCATCACCGGTTCTCCAATAATCTTATTGTCTCCTGACTTCACTAGGCCCGCCAAGATCCGCGATTTGAGAACCCTGGTTTGGTCAAGCATACACCAACCAAATCAAGACATGGCGCTTGAGAGCACGCCTCCCTCCTCGTGATCACCACGTGTCGAGTCCAAATTCGTCTTCCTGTCGTACTCATCTGTCCTGTCTCCCAAAATCAAAGGAATCTCGACCAATGCATGTTTGACAACGCGAACATTTTCAGGAGACTTGTGTGATGACCGGATTAAAGAATGCAACATCGGGGAACCAGAGGGTAAAACCTAGCAAGCTTCGGTCAGGCTCATGTTCAAAAGACCATCGGTTCGGTGAGTTACCTGTCTATGAGCATTCGGTTCTTCCTACAGGCATCGGAGACCCCAAGAGCGATGCTCATCGGGTGATTCTCAATGGATTTCAGCGAGGCCGCGGGAGCCATGCTCTCTAGACGAGCAAGCTTTACAAGACCCTGGGAGTTGCGCTTCCCAAACAGGTCGACTGTGGTTGGGAACGAGGCCACATCTATGAATGTCGCTATATAGGTGGATCATGTCTCGAATTCTTCTTGTCACCTTGTCGCTGGCACTAGTCCCGAAAAGTGCACATCACCTCTTTTCTCATTGGCCCTCACAAACTTAGAGCAAGAATCGGGCTATCTTGAGCAATATCAGTTCTAAACTCTAAGTCCTCCTGGGGTGACGATTGATAAACATATTTCTCTAAGTCTCGCCAGAAGGTCGAGAATGGGAGATGATTATCAGTGATTAGTACAATGAACTATCGCATTCCAAAGCTCAAGACGAATTCATGAGGGAGCACCACTGCTGGTAACAAATCTAACTAGAACTAAGAGGAAGGACTTGTGCGGCTTTGCTAGGTTGTGGATTGCTACCGCATCACCAGGGCCATTCTCGATATCTACCAAAACCAACCAATTGATACAAGCATGCAGTGGGATATTCCAGATAAGGAGGACTTGAGCTTTCCCCGTCGCCGAACCCATAAACCCAATCTCCACTGCACTATGGTTTTTTTATAGAGATAACACACGTCCCCATCTTAGAAGGTAGACTCAACTCACCGATCTTGCTTGCCTTGATGGCTTCTTATTTACTGCTTAACATGGACAGGTAAGAGCTACCCTTGAATTCATAGATGGCATCCACTCTAGGCCCGTTCAGTGATCCTATGATGTCAAGGATAACGATTTTGGTCAGCTCTTTCTGAAACTTTACTGTCTCCTACGTTAGTGAGATTGAGAGATGAGAATGTTGTCATCTAGATCTAGTTGCAGAATCTCTATCCATTTGAGGGTTACCATCCACTATGTTAGCAACAACAGAAGAGCTTTCTTTTGCCTTAGGATGGACATGACGGTGTCACGGAGGCCAGGGGAGCTCCATTCTACAGTTCACAGCCATATGACCCTCACCACCACAATGTTTACAAGTAAGACGTGACAAAGATTCCGAGGTTTTTATGGGTAGAGCGAAGATGATGATCGGAACTCAGCAAGCGATCGAGGTCGCTAATTCTAGTCACCGGAGAAAACCTTTGTAGAGGAAAAGCTGAATCGACACTCGCCTATCTGAGTTTAGATTAGCGCCTCATATTCACGCAAGTTGGATGTTTCCCAGCCAACCTGGAGGTCCGTCACATCTTTCTCCGAAGTCTTCTGAATCTCCTCTGTCGACACCTACTCTCTAGAAGGACTAACAGCTTGGACAAAAGTGGTGCCCTCCCAAACAATACTACTCTTGGGGCGTGATCTGTCTTTTCCAGGGCGGTTGGAACCCGACCGCTCACGGGTGTGAAGGTTTTACGAGACCACCCTCCTCTATCGCCTTTCGTATCTTCCATACTCGACCACCGCCGCAAAACACCGCCAAGGATCGGAGGTCATCGTGAAGCGAATCGCCCATTGCTTTTTACAACACTTTTCAACGCATAATTTGGAATATGGTCAAAAGAAAAATTAAAACAATTAAAAATATATGTATTATACAACAACTATTGTGTTTTTGTTGCTATGACTCTTTCACCTTGTAGGGCTATCGTCCTTGTGCTTTTCTTTTGTCTTTTGTCTTTGTTTTTGTTGTTCCTCTATTGCTCATCGGACTTGTGTTCCACGCCTAATAGATGTTTGTGCTTTTTTTAATACACGTGGCGGGTTTATCCACCTTTTTAAAAGTTACAATTTATTTTTCCTCTTAACACAAAAAAAGTTGAGGGTTTTTAATTATCCATAGATATATGTATATATATAAATTATTAATAAAAAATAAATAAATAAATAAATAACCTTCCTCATACTTTATTCCAAATATGTGAATCATAAAGTAGACATAGGTAGATTTGCCAAACAAAGCAGGAAAATGAAAATACAAACAGCCAGACACACAGGAATCTTATTCCATAGATCACAGACACTAATTATATAACTCATGTTCATGCACAGGCATCAGGGTTTGCAGGAGATAAGCTCTGCAGCCTTGACAAATGCAGTGAGAGCCCCCTTTGCTTTCACTTCCTCGTCGGTAACTCGACGCCAGGAGAGCCAGTGTCATGACCATCTCAGCATCCTCCGGTGCTCGACGGAGTGAACTTGCACTCAGCTGTGGCCGATCTGCTTCTTTCCTCAAATCACCTCCTTCCACAGGCTTTGCTTAGACTCGAGCTTTTTCCAGTCGACAAAATCAAGACGCTCCTCATATACTCAAATGGCATCACTACAATCAATGGAATTAATTCGTCGGAATACGAAAAAATATATCTATCGAAAAAAGTAACATTAGATTTAGATAGCAAACCTGGGGTGAAGTTGATTGCCCTAACACTTCCAACACCTTCAGTTTCATTGAGAGTGATGATTTGAGCACTCGAGATGATCTCCGGTGGCTGGCGCGAGTCAGCCACTCGAGCAGCGCTTTGAAAAGCCGGGAAGCGGCTACCAGAGACTCAACTTCGACTGTCCAACTCATTCTTCCTCTTTCCTTAATTTCAATACTACCTCGAGCTCTTGTGAAACTGATTGTGAGGAAGAATGGTGATTGAAGGTGACTATTTATGGAAGGTCTAGTATGGTTGGTGAATAAAAGTTGACAACATGTATAGCAAAACATGGAACATGCTACATGGATTGAATATTAAAAAAAAAAAAAAATAGAGGTTCATTTCCTTGTGATAGATCTCATCATATTGGATTTATGTGTGTTTCTTAATTGTTCATGAGGCAAACATTGTGTATGGAAAGTAATTTTATTAGAGAACATGGGAAGCACGTATACTCATTCTCTCTTGAATTTATCAAAGAGTGGTTGGTGAATGGTGATTTCCATTATCTTTCTCTGCTAAAATATAAATGAAAGAAACACCATGTTTGCCTCATGAACTATTAAGAATAACACATAAAAGCGAATATGAGATTACAAGAAAATGAACATATTTTTTTTAAAGTCTATGCATGTGCCATGTTTTGCTAGGCTGTCAAATTTCATTCACCAACCCTGCAAGAACTTCTATAAATACTAACCATTGATCACCATTCTTCTTCACACGCAGTTTCACAAGAGCTTGAGGTGGTATTAGAACTAAGGAAAGAGGAAGAATGAGTTGGATTGTTGAGGTTGAGTTCTCCGTGGCCGCTCCACGGCTTTTTCAAAGCTCTGCTCGAGTGGCACAACCTCGCACCCAAACTTACACCGGAGATTGTCTCAAGTGCTCAAATGATCATTCTCAATGAATCTGAAGGTGTTGGAAGTGTTCGGCAATTCAACTTCACACCAGGTTATTTGCTATCTAAATCTAATGCTATGTTTTCTTTTCCATTGATATATATTTTCGTATTCACGACGAATTAATTCTTTTGAATATAGTGTTGCCATTTGAGTACATTAAGGAGCGTCTTGATTTTGTCGATTTGGAGAAATTTGAGTCTAAGCATAGCCTTGTCGAAGGCGGGGATTTAGGGAAGAAGCTTGAAATGGCGACAACTGAGTACAAGTTCACTCCGTCTAGCACCGGAGGATGTGCAGCTAAGATGGTCATGACATACAAGCTTCTCCCCGGAGTCGAAGTCACCGAAGTGGAAGAGAAAGCAAAGGGGGCTGTCACAGCAATAGTCAAGGCTGCAGAGGCTTATCTCATTGCGAACCCTAATGCCTATGCATGAACATGAACATGAACATGAACATTACTTATCATCTCTGCAATAAGAATTAATGTGTCTGTCATCTTGCTTTGTATTTTTCAACTTGGTATGTTTTCTAATTCACAAGTATGGAATAAAATGTGAGACTTTTTTTCTTTATATGACGATCCACATGACATTGCATGGAATTAAATAAGCTAACAACTTTACAAGATGAATCAATATAGCTCTTTGCTTATTATATAAAAAGCAAATACAAAGGGCATGCAATGCAAGTTTTACCCTTCATCTCACCTTACAAACATCATTAATGATATTACAAGCAAGAAGCTAATTAATCCCTTAATTTGATCTGGTTGCCCTTCCTCACTGCGGCACAAGATCAGCGACATACGGCACACCGGTTGCCGGCAACCACCTGTTTCCTTGAAGGAACCTTTCGACAGAGTACTTCCTTGCTCCGGAGTAGTTTACTTTCTTGATACCTCTCCATTTCACTCTCTTATCCTTCCCTGAACCAGCACCAAAGTTATCCAACTCTGCATACAAGCAAGTTCTCAAAGCAAAATCGCCTTCCCAAGGTAGCCACCCTTCGGGAGCGATAAGGTCGTCGATCTCAGTCTGAATGATGAGAGTTCTTGAGTACTGCTTCCATGGCCTTCCAAGGTAGCTCTTGATTGTTTGCCTCACAGGGTGGAGGTCGGAGTCAGCGACAATCTTGCATTGGTGGATGATAATGCCGGAAGGCTGATGACGATCCTTTCGCCCTTGCGCTGTCACAATGTTCTGTTGGTTATCCATTGGCCTCCTCACTACCATCTTGCAGTTTTGGAAGACCGACGGAGAGTCACCGAAGATGAAATCAACCGTGCCGGAGATTGTGCAGTCCCTGTAGAACTGTCTTTTTGCATATGCGTACAATGTATCCTGATAACCATCCATTTGGCATTGGTAGAACACTGATCTATCGCCGCTCACTCTCAGCGCCACTGCCTGGTGTTTTTCAGGTCCGGCAGTGTTTTCGATCCCGATATCTTTTGCAAGGAATCCATCCCCAATTACAGCTACAACAAACAAACAAATTGATAAATTAGCATGTCTGCATTTTATCTATTTGCATTATAGTTTACTTCTCACCCATCGAAGCCGTTTTGAAAGTGGTGATTCCATCAACATAGTTCTTGTGACCAGTAATTCTTGTTTTTGTTTGCCCATCACCGATCATGAACACATTGATCATATCTTTGCTGATTTCGACATACTCATCGTAGACTCCCTCCTTGACATAAATCACATAGTAACTTGTATTGGTTTTTCTTGGGACTCCCTGAAGTGCTTCATTGATGGTTTTGAAGTCACCGGAGCCATCCTTAGCGACTGTGACGGCCGGCTTCATACGCAGTGGTGACACGCCAAGAAGACTCCGACCACCAGCCGACAACCAGGATGGGAATTCTCCCGAAGTCGCCTCAGCAAGAAGTCTCCTGTTGAACTGCGGAATGCTGATTGAACCAATGAGCGAACCCAATCCGTCTACCATGGCCAATGCATTGCTAGTCATTTGTTTTGAAATGTTTAGCGCAGAGGCCATCGACTGGCCGGCATTGGAAGTGACGTTCAAGAAGCCATCAAGGCAACTTTCTTGATAAGTCACAACGGCGCTAAGCCACACCTTAATATCATCAACCATGTCGTCGATCTTTGTGATATCAAAGTCACTAAAGCGATCAATTGTATCTTGAAGATCTTGAACAGCATAGCCGAAAACTTCGCGGCAATCCTTGAGAGCTCTAACACTCAAAGGATCCTTCTCGGCATTCAAAAGAACAGTGGAACGTTTCAATGCTTGTTGAATTCGGTCACTAGTAATTTGGAAGGCGAGTTTTACGAGCCCTTTCGGGTCAGTAATGTTGCCAGCGGCAGCAGTAAGGGTTTGTTCACATGTTTGTTTATAGTCTGTGGGGTGGCAAATGGCCTGAATGGATTTCACTGAGGTCTTGAATGAGCCAGAGTTCTTACTGGAGGACGTCGAAGAATTTGCATTAGATTTTGATTCGGTAAGAGTGATGGCAATGACGGCGGCAGCCGCGACTAGAAGGATAACTGAGCCACCGATGACGACAAGCTTCTTCTTGGCCATGGTTAGGGGAGGGAGAGCTTATTAAGGTCCCTAACCAAAAGCACAAGAGGAGTGTTTGTTTTGGAAGGGAGAAAAGAGAAGGTCCCAAAGGGGATGGTTTTGAGTAACTAGAGGAAAGGTAGTTTATATAGTGTAAGAAAAGGACAAAATAAGAGGTAGTTAGTTAGGGACCCCCTCCTACATGTAGGGATGGCCACGGACAAAAATAGAACATTGTTAGATTTAAATGGCCCAAGTTTTTACTCTTGGACTTGTGAGATTTTGATGAAGAAATCATGTAAAAAATTTTATATTTAGATGTTATGTTATGATATATTATATTATATAAAATAACAATAACAAACTTTTAGTCCCAACCATAGGATCATATATGAATTTTTGGGCTCCAAGTTATATTATTAAGAGGTAGAAAATCTAAATAAATAAAAATCAAATGTATCATTTTAATCAAATTCCTTCAATTCCACTTCTAGATCCTGTAATTAGAAAAAAAAAATTATCCTCTACGAAAAAAAAATTGGTTAACATTCAATTACTCTATGGAGTTAAATTTATATAATTTTTTTTTTTAAACCCTCAATACCTCTATGGAATTAAGTACCTTAATCATGCTGAAGTAGTTTTCCCAACATTCTCATTTAAGCCAAAAAATAATATTATATTTTTCACTTTATATTAATTATTAGAGAAAATAAATTATAAATTCATAACAGTTTCAAAACATACTAGACAATTCAAGTGTTTATTTGATTCTGAAACTTTACCTTCCTCAAGTTTCAAATATCTGGACCAATTAGATACCCTCATTAAACCCTTCACTCGTAAAACCTCCGGGACCCTCCATTTCCCGCATCCATTTTCCGGAATATTTGTTTGAACGCAACAATCGTATCTTTAACCAAAATTGTGCTTCTACTTCCTCAATACTCTACAAAAGCATATGCTGGTTCTTACTTGAATTTTAGCAGACTCGGAGTCCCACCAGCAGGAAGCCACAGAGGACATTCACAAGATCAAGCGTTCCTTAAGCTTCCTGAGCTCCAGATCTTCCGACCCCACCGGCAATATGGCGCCCAGCACTAGTCAGGAGTAATCCGTCTCTTTCTTTTTCCCGAGCGAGCTGCTGTCTCCGGAAGGTTGACTCTACGGCCTGCGATCCTCTATCCCTGCTTTATGTATTTTTCTTGCTTTTCGTTCACCTGTTCTCCTCATCTCTGGTGAGGATTACAGTTCTCTACTTTGTTCGTTTTTTTACATCGCTTCTGTTTTATGTACTTTGTACTTCGCTGTTTCTTTCTTCTCTAATAAATTGTAGTTTATCCACCTTATTAAAAAAAAACATACTAGACAAACCCCCTGACATTTGAATCTTCCATATAAACACTTCTTTTTCAATATACTTCCTATTCCGTCACTGTAATTTATTCCGTCGGTTTATTCTATCTTATAACTTGTACTTCAAACTCAATACTTATAATTTCCATTTAATATTAGTGTTTACATGTAATCACATAATTTTTACTTAAAATCTGACGTTCCCATTCACACCTGAGAGTTAATTTTGTCAATATCAGCCACATTTATGTCAGAAAATATGAAAAGTAACCTATCACAAAAAAAAAACTCTCTAAAACTAATCAAAGCTACTCAAAGTCATGTTTTTTTTTAATACCTTAACTTCAAAAAAAAAACTATTTGTTCTTTACCAAAAATTATTAAAGGCTATTATGGGTACTTTCTTCTCTTTCATCTTCTAGGGTAAACTTTATGAGTGGGCACTGTAATATAGTTATTTTTCATTTTGAGTTTCGAACTTCAATTTATATTATTTTGGTCACCCAGTTATAATTTGTGTTCACCCAAAGGGTACCAAGGAAATTATGAGAAGAATTTGATGACATATATAGTGGATTTGCCACATCAACACTAGTCTGAGCGTCATCTACATACACAGATATGTCACATCATCAAAGAGAGTCATATAGCCAATTTTATTAACTAGGTTGTTAGGCTGACATGGCATGTATTGTGTTAATAAGAGTGGCCATATGACCTATTTGATGACATGTCATGTCCGCCTATGTTGATGGCACAGTGAACTGATGTTAACATGGTAAATCCAACTTACATGTCATCAAATTTTTACCAAATTCTCTTGGTACCCTCCAAGTGAACACAAATTAAAATTGAGTGACCAAAATGATAAAAATTGAAGTTTGATACCCAAACTAAAAAATGACCATAGTATGCTACCCAGTCAAGATATTTACCCTCGTCTTCTATTAAAAAAACAACAAAAGCTCACCAAATTAATAACAAATTCATTAATAAAATTTATAACAAAAATTAGCATAAAATAGAGTACATATATAAAATTGAAAACACTTTTATTGAGAAATTAATTGAGCCACATTTCATATCTCACAAGGACAAGTTGCCAAACAAGTTAGCCAACAAACCCAAATCAAAGGGCGGGCGCATAATAACGATCATCATCTCTTCCCCAATGCTTGGCCACGTGTCCTCCTCCCCCCATCGGACGGCCTTCGTCTCACTTCCTCACCACCCACTAACTCCGCAAGCATCCTCCGCAAATCCTCAAAGCTATCCGGTTTCTACCCAAAAACAAGCCCATAATTACAGCCATGCCACAAGGGGCAAAACAGGTATTTCATTTATTTAATTATTAAAAAAAAAGAAAAACATACCTCTGGTCTCACACTATCCATCATAGAGATCATCTCTTGCATAAAATCCGAAAAATCCTTGCCGTCCAAAATAACAAATTTTTATTTTCTATTATTTATTAAAAAAGGGCAAAAAGAATCTTTGAGATTCGGACCTGATCATCATCTTCAAAGGGATCAAACGCGCCAGCGTCGTAGAGCACGTTTACCCTCATCGGAAAGAACTGCAGGCACAACATACCACAACCCAACGCCGTCAATCTTCGTTAAAAGGCAATATGAAAACTTAACGGTGGCGTTAAGGAACATACCGGAATATGCTTCCTAGATTCGTTGAAAATGACGTTTGGCTTCTCCGATGGCTTTAGGGTTCCGGTCAGGGTGCTATTTCTAAAAAACCCCTTGAAAAAGTTAAAATTAGGGAGTGGAGTGTACTGCGACCGAGCTCCGATAGCGGGCGGATCTCGAAAAAGCGAGGCAGAGGGGCGGATCCCGAGGCAAGAGTAGTAGCAGAAACTACCGGATGGGGCTCCAGTGGGATCAATCGGAGAAGGAGGATAAGAAGAGAGGGCCACATGGAGCAAAAAGGAAGAGAACAATGTTTGGGGAGAGAGAGAGAGAGAGAGAGAAAGAGCTAATTGAGTGGGCATAATGCCCTGCTTAGCAAGATCCACATCAAATTTGTTCCAAGAGTGAGGAATGAGATCAACTGCGTGCATCGGGAAAAATTAGCCAAAGCAGCTCCCTAATTTCATTAAGGGTGTTGTGAGCCCTCCATTGGATTAATTCTTCGTTGCAGTTGAAGATCCCCCACATCTCCCTTGAACTGGTGAAAATGTTGGAACAACAAGCCTTCTTTTCTCTGAGTTTCAGTAAAGCAAAGAGGAGAGAATTGGCCTCCATCTCAAGACCGGTAGTATACTCCAAAGGATATGAACATGCAAGGACAATGTTTAAGTCAAAATCGACTATGAAAAGACCAGCTCTCCCTTTACCTGTCCCTTCATTCCATACAGCCGATGAAAAGGTCCCCATTGCACCCAAACGAGGCCGGTTCTACATATAAAAGCTAATAAATTGGAAATTACTGGTGTGAAACAAAAACTCTTTAGAGTAGGCGATGGCATTGAGAGCGATTTGATGATAATTAGGGGTGATCCTTCTGAAGATAAAATCACATCTAGTTTTCCACAGAAACCAGATGGTAGCAGCAATCAAAGAAGCTATATATTTGGAATGCCCAGCCTAACCATAATCAAGCCACTCACCTTTAGCGATGTGCTCAAAAAACAAAATAGTCTTACCAGTAAGATCTTGAATCATGCTACACACACCTTGGCTCTTAGGGCATAGTCTAAATAGATGATCAGAAGTCTCAACAACTAAGCCACAAAGAACACACATATCAGGAGGACCAATTTTCAGTTGATAAAGAAAGTCGAAGGTTCTAACCTTTCCATGCAAAAGCAACCAAATAAAAGTTTTAGTTTTGGGAGCCACATTCAAATGCCAAACATTGTCCCATCCATCCCATCGTGAAGTGTCATTTTGAGTGCAATTTAAATATGAGTAAACAGATGCAGAGATTTTATTACAGTTGGTCTTAGGAAACCACACCCATTGGTTAGCATCCTCAAGGGTGATCTTCCCATGCTCGATGATAGGAGAATTCCATATAGGGCCTAGAATATGAGTAATCTTTTGAATGTCCACCTAGAGTTATCAATGAAATCACTCATCTACAAATTTTCAAAATCCTCATCTATATTGAAAAATAGTGGTTTGAAAAGAATTGGAATTTCAAAGAGCCAAGGCTGACTTAAAACAGATGTATAAGAAGGGTTAACACCTTTAATCCAGATTTGAGACTTCAGAATGTCTGCAGTTTTACATAAACCTCTGAAAAAAAACAGAGCAATGTTGAGGAATTTTTTGCATCCAAAAATTGTGGTTGCCGTATTTCAATTGGAGGATGTTGACCCAGATGGAATCTTGAGAGTTAAGATAATTAAAAATATTTTTAGCCATTAAAGAGTGTTTGACTTTAAGAAAATTTCGGATGCCCAAACCCCCCTCAGATTTGCTCAAAGAAATAGAATTCCAATTAACCACCGGGATGCCACTACTATTGCCATCATTAGCCCAGAGAAATTTTCTAGCAATTTGGGATAACCTATTGAGGACCGAGTTAGGAATTGGATATACATACAGGTAATATAAAGGGAAGGCCATGATGACACTATTAATCAACACTGCTTTACCTGCTTTGGAGATGTGAGCCTTATGCCAGTTAGCCACTGCAGCATTAGTAGTGTCAACCAGGCAAGTGGATCTTGTTGGGGGTGAAGGTTCAAGAGTTTTAAGGGCATTAGATATTTTTGTGAAATTAGTTGATTAATTTCCATTGTTGTTGAATTTATTTACGGTTTGCCATTGGTTAGTGCATGATGTGTTCCAAGTTAATTTCATAGCAGTATGAAATTATTTGTGATAAATTAAGGTTAATATTGATTAGGAAAGAAAATGAAATATCACCGGAAGCACAACAACCGGACGACGCCATTATCTCTCAAGTGAAAAGTCAAAAATTTAAATTTTTTTTACTCAACACAATTGAAAATTTAGTGTGTGAATATGATGGCTTTTTCACTATATATATATATATATATATATATATATATATATGAGTATACGTCAACTATGGATGTAGTTGATAATAATATCAGTGGAAGATAGAGACAAAGAGAAACGGTAGTTATGGGGTGCTTGGTTTGTTCTTTAGTTTACTGTATGTACTAGTAGAAATAAGGTTGTACTGCTTTTTTACAGTACTATTATTCATAGTGTTACTATTTATATAAGCAGTGGTGCCCGATGGATTAAGATCCAACAGTTGATCACAAATGTTTAAATCTATGAAAGTTCTCAAATGACGTGCCCACTCTATATATATATATATATATAAGAATGATTTTGATATTATAAATGGTGTATAAAACTATCGGCCCATTTGATTTCAAATTCCATTTGATATACGAAAATTTGAGTGGGGAGATGTTTTTGAGTATGCCCTTCAATGTCAACAAAGATACTTATATTAAATTATTTTATTTATATTTTACATTATTATTATTATTAGGAATTTATTTTGATATTTTCATAAATCTTGTGTTGGTATTCTAATAAGTTTTAAATATTTTAATCTATGTATATTAAATTAAACCTTCTACTCTTTATGAGATATGGAGAAAAACACTAAAAGAGCTTAAAACTTATACACTTACATAATAAACAAATCAAAAAAACCTTTAATTGGCAATTAAAGATTCGTATGGATTTCTATGGTACAAGTTTTGACAATTGAACACTATAAGTTAAATAGTATAGGATAGTGGGAGCATATGTCATAGATACGTCGATAAGATTGGTGTATTTGAACATATCTCATTACAGTCCAATTATATGTGTTTTACTTTTTACCACAAATGATTAGAATTATTAATTATGATTATATTATTGGACCTTAGATATGAAGTATCATGATCATGATGTGCTTGTGACGTCTAGTCTTTTAGTAGAATATATATTCTCAACTTACCCTTTGGTAGGGACAACTTCGAAGTGCGATTATGTCAAACAAATAACAATTGTGAGTGATCACAAAAAATGGTTACGTTCTTGCAAAAGTAAATGAGTTAGTATCTTATACAATTATTAGTAAGGTTAGAAGACTTTGGCTAAATTAGTTATACTAATTGTGTGAGACACGAATGGTAATTTGGTAATTTTACTTTACTATGGTCACTCTTTTGAACACAAAAATAAATGGTTTATAGACATATGGTAATCTTTATAGGAAAAAGTTTGTGATGATATATATATTCATTGTGTTCAATTGAACTATGACATCGGGCCACATGGTTTGTTAGATGTCACCTACATATTTTGGTATCCTCTCATAACGAACCTAAAGAGTCACATTCAAAAGAATTGAGAATAAGTTTTGTTTTTAGTTTGAATGTAGGGATAAAATTGATAATTTTACTTCACGGGATAAAGTGAGATTGTAAATTGACCTGAGATTTTGTCTTAAGTTTAAATTTTAATCGAAGTTTGATAAAATAGAATAATTAATCAAAATTATAAGCGTTTGAATATAAAAATTGCTTTGAGATTGATATGTATATCATGTGATTTTTTTAATAAAATAATGTTTATCATGTTTTGTGATGTTTATATAAATATGACTCCTCTCTAACTTTAGAACAAGAATTACCTCTCTTATGAGATTAATTCAGGAAAAGGGGCTTGTTTTAGATTCCAGCGTGAGATTTAGAGGCGTTGAGTTTTCGTTCAAAGATAAGAGATCAAAGATATTTGAGGTACAACTTTTGAACATCAAAAAAAAGATTTTTTTTTTTTCATATTTGTATTTAATTAAAATAGAGGGTCGATCAAATTGTCTACTTGATGTCATCATATTCCTGTGCTTCTATTGCATCAGATTTTATTTTATATTTTTGGATGTTTTTCTGATAGTATGTACTGGTGCGAATATTATACGTAACAATTAAAATATTATCTATATGCTATAATTTCATTCTAATACTTCGATACAACTGTTTTGGTCTCATATGTAACAATTTAAACATAAGACTTACTCAACTTTAATAAAATGTGAAAATATTTTGGTGAAACCCCTTGAATCATTGAGTTTAATTGTGCTCAAAAAAGGCTAAAAAAACAATATATATATATATATATATATATATATACACGACCGTTTGTAGATAATTTATCTACGATCTGGGTGGGTTGTGAATCAACATTATCTAGGGATATAAGGACTTATGTGCATAAGTTGTGTATACTTACACAACTAATGTTTATAATTGTGTATATCTTATTATATTTAAGTTTTGAATGGACCTAATTATTGTGATCTAATTCAAATTTGAATAGGGTTCAAATTATCTAATTTTAAATGTATTGATTTACACATTAATAATATGTTGTGTAGAATTCCTAGGGGCAAAATGCCAAAATCGTTAAGTCTATGATGGGTAGACTTGTAATTAACTCCATAAATATTTTTTATAAATAAGGTGTGGTCCCTGACTGAACACTCAACGATTTGAGATTAAAAATTAGGGTTTCTATATTAGGTTCCCATTTCCTCTCTCTCTCTCTGCATGTGATCAATTAAAATAACCACAAGGCCCAATCATCATCATCAATGAATTTAAGAGAAGGTACGCTTCCGCCACTTTCTTTATTCCTAAGCAATCTTCAAACAAGAAGATACATGGTTTTTACAGTATTTATACCCATTAGATCCATCACGATCAACTATCTACCAACAATGTAAAAAAAAAGATAAATAGTAGTAATAACATTAATATATTGCATCATATATATATATATATGTCAAGATCATCTACGGAGTTTGTATATATATATATATATATATATATATGCGCACATGGGTGGAGGGAGAGGGGGGCCGCCCCCTGTGGCCGTCGATCCCCCTCCCCTTTTCATGCTCTCTCTTAATTTTTTAAAAATATCTCTATCTTGTTTTAGGTTTTTTTTATTTTTAAAAAA
Source organism: Dioscorea cayenensis subsp. rotundata (assembly GCF_009730915.1). Classification (NCBI taxonomy): domain Eukaryota; kingdom Viridiplantae; phylum Streptophyta; class Magnoliopsida; order Dioscoreales; family Dioscoreaceae; genus Dioscorea; species Dioscorea cayenensis. The sequence goes on from NC_052477.1 coordinate 1,238,327, forward strand.
TCAATTTTTTATGAATTAGATATCTCTCTTTTTATATTTTTATTTCTCTGTTTTTATTTTTTTCTTTCTTTTTTTGGTTTTTATTTTTTTAAATTTTTAAAAATATCTCTATCTCTTTAAGATTTTTTTATTTTTATTTAAAAATTAAATTTTTAACAAATTAATACTGATAATTTAAAACATAATATTCTTTTAAATATTTACAAAAATTATTATTTATTCAAATGATATTTGAGTATATTTAAAAAAATCTATGTTTTAGTTTTTTATTTTTATAAATTTAAGTTATATAATATATAAAACTATATTTTTAGTAGAATTTTTGTAAAAAATTATTATTTAACATCTGATTTTTATAAACTAAATTATAAATTAATATATAAATAAAATTAAAAAAATAAAAATTTTATTAGTTGAATGTTTTTTTTTAATTCACCCCTTGTCCTCTGCCTCAGCCACTGTATATGCATATGGAAAATGAGATGCGGTGAGGTCTTTTCGCTTGACTTGAGAGGGTTCCATGAAGATGGTAGCATTAAAAATAATTAACGTTTAAAAATTATATTTTTCCTATTATTTACTTTAGAAATTATTGTTCACAACATTGTCATATGTATTTATTGGGTCATTATTTATTAATACTCCAATATGATCACGTAGGACAGGATAATATTAAAGAAAAAGAATGATTAATTCCTGCCACTTTAAATTATTTCAAATTTAATGCAAGTTTATGTACTTTAAAAATAATATATATATGTGTGTGTGGAGTTTTTTGCAATTGCTAATGACTCAGGGGCTAGTTAAGCATAAACTAATTAACTTTTTTTAGTTAAAATAGGGAGTTAATTTTCAAATATATCCCTGTAAATTTTAATATCTGTGAAGACTATAAGAGAAATAATTCTCAAGAATTCAGGGGGTTTTCTGATTTTGTGAAAACCTTGAAATTTATATCCGTTTGAATTAGGGTTTCTCTGATTCGCATTTTGAACCGCAAAGCAACTCTAGGGTTTCAGATCGGCTTTCTAGGGTTTGTTCGATTCTTGTCGAGCTTGTGGTCGATCGCCACGATGTCGCTCAGGCCGAGCGAGAGGGCGGAGGTTCGTAGGAACAAGTACAAGGTGGCGGTGGATGCCGAGGAAGGGCGGAGGCGGCGGGAGGACAACATGGTCGAGATCCGGAAGAGCCGCCGGGAGGAGAGTCTTCAGAAGAAGCGTCGTGAGGGTATGCAGGCCCAGCAGTTCACTGCTTCCATCCATGCCCTCGGCCATCGAGAAGAAGGTTGGCTTCTGGTTGACCTAGGGTTTGAGTCTTTGGGGCATCGATCATGGCAAGGGTTTTTGTTGTGGAACTCATGGTTTGCGTGTTTTGGGATCGCAGTTGGAGAGCTTGCCGGCGATGGTGGCTGGGGTTTACTCCGATGATAGCACTATGCAGCTTGAGGCGACCACTCAGTTCCGGAAATTACTTTCAATTGGTTGGAATTCTTTGAAAAAATTCTGCTTTTTGTTTCTAATATCATTATGATCTTTTGATCTTTGATCTGTTTCATTGCTGTTATAAACCATCTCTGGTGTTATTTGCATTAGAACGAAGCCCTCCAATCGAAGAGGTTATTCAATCTGGTGTAGTGCCGAAGTTTGTTGAGTTTCTTATGCGGGAGGACTATCCCCAGCTTCAGGTCTGGATATTGTTGTCTTTGGTTGGTGTTGTATTCTTGTACCTTTTGTTGATGATTTGGGTGTAACTTTGCAGTTTGAAGCAGCTTGGGCATTGACCAACATTGCCTCTGGTACATCTGATAACACTAAAGTGGTGATAGACCATGGGGCTGTTCCAATATTTGTGAAGCTTCTTGGTTCCCCCAGTGATGATGTGCGGGAGCAGGTATATCGATTTTTTTTTTTTTATTTTGATTAAACTTAACGCGGTTACTAGTCTTTCTGAACTTTTGTCAGTGTAAACTGAAATGTTATTACATGGTAGTTATTGTGCCATTCAGAATGATGCCTAGGAGATTGCAATTGAGTTGGTCAAAATATTGATTCCTTCTCTTATTTGATTATACTTTTCCGGGTGCAAACATGAACATTGACATTGAGTTGGTCAAAATATTGATTTTTTTTCTTATTTGATTATTATTTTCCAGGTGCATAGATGAACTATATAGCAACTGTTGGTTGTTATTTGTTGTCAAATTCTGTTCTTCTCCATGATTTCTTACCTAGTTTTTGCCTTCATTTTCTTAAATGTAGGCTGTGTGGGCTCTCGGCAATGTTGCCGGTGATTCACCAAGGTGCCGGGATCTTGTCCTAAACCATGGTGCTTTGATGCCATTGCTGGCTCAGCTGAATGAGCATGCTAAGCTATCTATGTTGCGGAATGCCACCTGGACTTTGTCAAACTTTTGCAGGGGAAAACCACAACCAAACTTTGAACTGGTTTGCCTTCTGGCTTAATCTCTTTTATTGAACCTTGTTGCCTCAGTGTGTGATTGGTTTATTTGCTTCACACTTGTGTATTTTTTGTGTATTTTTTTCCCTGTAATCAGACAAAACCTGCACTTCCTGCACTTGAGCGCCTCATCCATTCAAATGATGAGGAGGTTCTTACTGATGCATGCTGGGCTCTTTCGTATCTCTCTGATGGTACAAATGACAAAATTCAAGCTGTCATTGAAGCTGGTGTCTGCCCAAGACTTGTTGAGCTTCTTCTGTATGTTTTAGGCACCTTAATCAGTTTTGCTCGTGTGCTACTTCTTTGATTCTTCTTTTCTCCATTGTGTCCAAATGTTCTAATTCCCCTGCTATTCTCTTGTTGTGTGGGTTCTTTAGCCATCCATCACCATCAGTTCTGATTCCTGCTCTCCGTACTGTTGGAAATATTGTCACTGGGGATGATGTACAAACTCAGGTATATTCTCTTCTAAGTGGCTTTTGTGTTCTACATACATTTTTGGCATTTTTAGCCATTATCTTCACCTTATGATCTGGACATGACTGATACATCAAGTGTTGATTAGATCTTGGATAGCTCTTTTGTTACATGAATTGTTTGCTTCTGTGAACAATTGTGTTAATGTGACATCTGATCTATGAATAAATCAAACATGATGAATGAGCATTATATGTTAAATGATTAATGTTACAATCATTGTGTTTTCTTCAGATTCTGCAAGATACCTACATAATGTGTCTGGTTGGTCACAGATACTAAAATTCTTCTGATCATTCAGAATTGAATATGCTGCATAACGCCTCCTGTTTCCATTATCCTTGAAAGATGATGGAGATGGGCATCCGACTACTGTTCTTAATTGGGAGTAACAAATAATGGAGCTAAACTTAAATATGCCTAGAGAAATCTCATCTTGTCCTGCAATTAAATTATTGTTTTAATTAAGCCATATGGAAGACGTTACTATGATGGCAACATATTGATTGAGGGTTCTTTCAACTTGGTTGGAGACAACTTAAATGGCTTTATTCTATATACAACTGATCTCAATGATGAATTGACAATTACAAATAAATCTATTGGAATAGAAGAAATTTTGTAAAAAAGGTTCCTCAATGGTCATATAAATTGATTAATGGTTGGGGAAGGAGTGGACTCTAGGGGTAGTACTCATTGAGTAATCAATTAAGTAATCAAATTGTATTGATTATTAATTCTTAAATTGATCGTTAGAAAGTGTTGCTTGCCTTTGCATTGTTTTACTCTAAGAATTAGGTAAGGGCAAAGTGAACTCTATAAATTAGAAAGTGGTTGTGCATTGTTCATCACTCTTTGTTGTGAGATCTGATATTTCTATAGATGATGTATATAGTGCGTAATGAGTAATTGCATTGCCTTTATTGCAGTAGTTCATTTGAGAAACACATTAACTATGTATATTGGTCCAGCTCTCATAATGAGTTAGCCTCTTAGCCATATAAGGTTTGTTTGGATGTAAAATATGCACGGTTTTTTTCCGTAGATAGTGAAAATGATTCTTGTAGAAATTTTGATGGACTTTAATCCTATGGAATGAGTGTTTAGTTCAACGCAAGAAAAGAATTTTCTACATGGATATTTATAATATTTTTAAGAACCATAATAAAAATATATTTAAAATGATTTTCTTAAAATATATTTTTCAATCATTTTTGAAATTTTTATTTAAAATTTAAAAATTTTCTGAGAATATATTTTTTTAAAAAAGTAGTAGTACTAGTACTAGTTGTCGTGGTGGTGATAGGAGATCCTATGGAATTTTAGTGTTACCAAACAACCTTTAAATTTATCCTTATGTGGCAAGGATAAAAATTTGCTGATTCTTTATTGACTCATTGTGGGCCTAAGTTAAATTTGTCATTGTTACAGCCTCTATGCCTTCTTATGCTATTGGATCCAGTCAGTTCATGGATCCTTTGACCAAAAATTGATCTCCTGGTTGCCCAATTGCAGAACATAATGTATGGGTGAGCGCAACTCAGTTTGGAAATGATTTGATGCGAACTAGCTGGCGCAACATGTTGCATTTCATTTCTCCATGTATTTCAGTTTTCAGTTTGTTGAAATTTTATTGAATAAAAACTTCCCATATCCTCTACTATAGAAGCCTCCCTTTCATGATAATCTCCTAGCAAATTTCCACTCAGTGAAAAGCCAAAAGGTCCTGTGATATACTGCTGATATGGTATCTGCAAAAGTCTTATTTCTCAATTCTCATGTCTGATCAACTAGTGTCCTTGACCTAATGTTAGGGCCCTAATGTTCTATTTGCTTTATTGGCGTTGAAGTCAATCCACGCTTCATTCTTTTATTGCAGTAGCAATTTACATCTTTAAAAGAGGCAATGCAACTCTGTTTGTGTCGTCATATTTAATTATGATGTACTTCAGCAACATAGATTTTCAGTAGGCTAGCTTGGTTCTGCTTCCGTTTCCATTTACTTTTTGCAAACAAGCATTGGTGGACAATGTTAACATCACTTTGTATGGGCTGGTTCCAACCTCACTTAATCTTACCTGATTGTCAGTGATAATGGCTGTAGGTAAATGATATGTTGCTAAACGTCTTATTTAAGAGTATTTTATCTATAAGGATGTGGGTTTCTGTCAACTATCCCTTTTTAGGAAACTGGTAATCATACTTTGGATATTTTAGCTCCCATTTTTGACAACATATCTATATGACTCTTTTGCTTCACTAGTTGAGCATTTCAAGGTCTGTGACTGTAATAACATTCACTGTTTGGAAGATATTTTTGTATTTTTGCCTGATAGGAGATCTTCTAAACTTTGTCCTTTTTCATTTTTCTATTACAAGCAATTAATTTGTATGGCTCTATTTTGTATTTGCCATTTGTTCATGCATGCTTTTGTTCCAATGTGTATCTTTTATTATTATTATTATTATTATTATTATTATTATTATTTTCTAACATCATCTATTTCATTTAGCTGATTACTCTTTTTGTTTTGTAGTATATCATCAATCATCAAGCACTCCCATGTCTCCTGAACCTTCTGACCCATAACCATAAGAAGAGCATTAAGAAGGAAGCTTGCTGGACTGTTTCTAACATCACTGCTGGTAATAAGGAGCAGATACAGGTATGTGAGCACACAAACATGTTTTCCTCAAATTTTTCATTTAAACTGAAGAGGTACAATGAAAAACATGCCTGCCAAACTGAAGTTCACTTAACTGACATTAATTTTTGTGAATCATTTCTCTTCTTTTCTATTTAATACAATTTCATCTGCAAATTACAATGTACATGTTCTTTTCTTAATTCTAGGCTGTCATTTCTGCTGAGATCATTGGTCCCCTTGTGCATTTGCTTCAAACTGCGGAGTTTGACATTAAAAAAGAGGCAGCATGGGCCATTTCTAATGCTACTTCTGGTGGTACCCATGAACAAATCAAGTATGTTGTCACAGACTCACAGCCATAATCAGTTGAAACATGTTTCTTTTATTTGTGAAAATATAATCTTCTTTGTAATGCTTATATCTTGAGTGATGAATTATCCAGGTATCTAGTGAGCCAGGGCTGTATAAAACCCTTATGTGACCTCCTGGTTTGCCCGGACCCTAGAATTGTCACTGTTTGCTTAGAAGGTCTTGAGAACATTTTGAAGGTTGGGGAAGCTGAGAAGAACCTGGGTGCCTCTGGGGACGTAAATATTTATGCTCAGATGATTGACGATGCTGAGGGTCTTGAGAAGATTGAGAACCTTCAGAGTCATGATAACACTGAAATTTATGAGAAGGCTGTCAAGATCCTCGAAACCTATTGGTTGGAGGAAGAAGATGAGATGCCTACTGGTGATGCGCCTCAACCTGGATTTTTTACCGGTGAGCAGCCGGCAGCACCTCCTGGCGGATTCAACTTCGGCTGAAGGTATGGATAACACTGATTCTTCTCCATTTATTTTCCATCTCTATCATATTGTGCTTCTATGAAAAAGACCTCAAGAACTGATTATTCATATTCTGGATGGTGGCATCATTACAATGTTGTTTAGAGAGTTGCAAGGAGCAGTGGTGCCGAGGAAGCGTCAGGTCAGTTGAGGAGTCCTGTCATGTCGATTTGGGTCCAGTCCAGTCAGTCCAGTAAACATAACATTGCAATTGAGGCGGCAACGGTGTTAAACAAGATCATCTTGATGCAGTCTTGTTTCAACTGGGAGGTTGATTTGGTCTCGCAGGCTTTCTTTGAATGCTGTAGGCGGACAGAAAACATCGTATTTTTCGTATTTCGTACTCACACGGAAACGAATCTTCACCTTTTTAATCTTCATGGTTGAAAGCGGTATTGTGTTATTTATATCTCTTGTGTCATGTATAGTGCGAAGAGAAAGCAGATTGTTAAGTGAAATAGTCTGTCAAGTGTTTTGAATTTAGATATGCCTGCTTTGCAAGCAACACTCATTCGGTCCAGTGGTTTGTTTTTGAGGGACTACCAAATGTATTACCTATTTAAATCATTGTCATTTCATGCACTGTTTGTTACTGTGATTTATTCTCATATATTTCTTTCCTGGTGAGATATTGGTATCCTTTGATGTGTGTGTTTTTTTAACAAGATTTTTATTATTAGTATTATTATTATTATTTTATAAAGTGAACACATGTTATGGAGCTTATATTGTCGGATCCTAGAATCAGAGTATTTTTTGGTTGACCTGTATGTGTCATTAATTTTTTTTTTTCTGACAACACATGTCAGGTTGTGATACGTCAGAACTAGAGAATATTCTGGTTTTGGAACAAAAAATATGTGCCCCCATGTTATATGTGGTTTTTTTTTTTTTAATGTGGTTCATGTGTCTTTTTATGTGTGCCCTTTAGTTTCACCCTCATGGAGATATTTTCGTGCTAATGGATTAAAGAGTCCAATTGATTAAAGTGCTTTTGATTAAAGAATTTACTAGGATTTTAGTGTTAATAGATTAAAATGTGTTTGGTTTTAAAATTTGTAGAGTAAATTTTTCAATAAGCATTAAATTATGATTTTTGTTTTTAATTTTGATGTCTAAATTTCAATTTGATTTAAAATAGTTATTTAGCTACCGAAATTTTCTTATCATCATATATAAGATTAGATATGTTATTTATCTGATTGAAATTGAATAGTCATTTTAATTGAAATTAAAGTTTAAACCTATAATAATAATAATAATAATAATAAATTATAATTTGATATTTTATTCAAAAAAAAAAAAATACTCAGAATTTACCAATAGGCTCAGAGAATTAGTTTTGGCCAAAGTTCTTTTGAGGGGAAAGTGGTTTTTTTAATCATTGCTGTTACCTAGTTTTTAAAAAGCAGTGTGTGTTTTTCAAAAAGAATAAATCTTTTGTTCTTTTGAAAGCAATCAGAATCCATCAAATTGTCATTACTTTATATACATAATCTTTACAGGGTCATTCATATACATACACAAAAACGTACAACCAATAAGACACTGCCACGTAATCTTTTAAGCATAAAGTGTTCTCATCCCACAAACCAAACATAACCATGTTCGCCCATACCCCCCTCTTAACTAACACCCCACCTTACCATATTCTCCGGATCTCTCCCTCCCTTTTCTTTTAAAAAAACAACAGATAAATAAATAAATAAATTCAATAGAATAAAATAAAATAAACAACTCTATCACATCATCTTTATCTTAAAAAAATAAAAATAAAAATAAAACGTTCCAATAAAAAGTAGCCATTCATGACCTGCAGAATAAGGAATCCAATGCCACCACCTTTATTTATTATTATTACATTTTTAATCATCTTTCTAACACTTCATTAATGCAACACTAATTACCATTATTACTTATCCCCTCCCTCTCTTAATTACCCCAACTAATTATTACTACACACAAAAAAAAAATGAACCCAAAAAATAATAATAATGATATTAATAATACATTAACCGGATCCGGATCCCAGATCCGAAAACCCGAAACCCGATAACCCGATCACGAGACGCACCAGGCCAAGAGCCCGACGAGAAGAAGAGAAGGGATAAGGGAAACGGGAATCGCACGGTGAGCAAGCGAAAGGGAAACGTATTTCGACGGCGGCGGCGGCGGGTTGTAGAAGTAGTACGGGAAGTACGGTAGTATAGGGTTCGGCGGCGGCGGCGCCTTATAGTACCCTCCACCACCACCACCACCACCGCCGCCGCCATAGGGTGGTGGCGGTGAAGCGTAAGAGATGGTCCCCGAGCCGGATGATGATGGAGGCGGTGGCGATGAGTAGTAGTAACCGGAGCTCGGTGGCGAAGGCGGCGGAGGGCATTCAGAGCTTGAGCTCGGCGGCGGCGGTGGCGGCGGCGGCGAGAGAGGCTGGCAAGGGTTTTCGCAAGAAGAGCACATTGTGCAATCGGTCTTGATCGTAGCCGTTGGATCACAAATGGACGGTCGAGATGCGGTGAAGAGGAGGAGAAGGAGAAGGGGAAACGTGGGAAACGTCATCTTTTGGAGTTCGAGAACGAGAGAGAGAGAGATAGTTAGAAAGAGACGTGGTTTTAATTGAGAGAAGAGAGTGAATGGACGGTCAAGATGAGGACACGTGGATGAATCGGGAATGTCGGTGGTGGGAAGGAGATTTCACACGTGCTGAAGAGGTTGCCAAGCTGGATTATAGTTGGCTGGCACGTGTGACATGAATAATTTCATCTTTTGACTCTTTGAGACATTGTTTAATGAAATGCATGTGAAATGCTTGACTTAAGTTAACACATAGTGTACCTTCAATTTCTTAGAATATATACATATTTTTTTACATTAACGGTATTGGCCCAATATTGAGAAACGTGGATGTTATCAACGGTTATTTGGTCTACTGATATCAGATTTTTTTTATATAAGATTATTATTGTAGAGGGATTTTAAAATAAAAATCCTATGTAAAACGAAGGTAAAATATTATTGAGTATGTAAATACGCTTTTATATTTGTAGCAGTTATTTATTTAAACTTTAAATAAAAATAAAAAATAAAAAACAACAACAAAAAACTGGATGTAAAGTAAATGATTTTGAATAAAATGTTTATATATATATATATATTGGCTTAATATGAAAAATTGAGAAATCAAAAACTAATATATATATATATATACATAATTTCTTATTTTTGGTCTACTAGTTTTTAAAATATTATAAGTTCTAAACTAATCCGAAGCGATTAGCCATATGATGGGAGCTATATGAAAAAAAAAAGATTTTTTTTAATGTGGATAAAAATTTAAACTCAAAATTATTTTATTTAAATAATTTGAATTTTTAATATTTAAATTATTTTTTAATAGTAAATGTTGTTTAGTTTTAAAATATTTAAATTTGACATTAATTGAATTTGTTGGATAATTAAATACACAAGTTGGTGTTTCTTAAGAGGAGACAAATATTATGTATTAATTAGTAATACAACAAATTTTATTTGGGGAGAGCGATTTAATGAACTCAAAAGTTTGGTGTGACAATGTTTATTATGGTCCAGTGAAAGATACATGATTTGAAATTAGAATAGTTTGAAATTTAATAAGTGAAGACAAGGAAAGCACAATATGAAGGTTATCATATATATATATATATATATATTATATTAACAATTACAACAAGCATAGTTAATGAAAGAGACATGCTTAGGAATTAATCATCTAATTCGCAAGTCCTCAAGATACAAGAACTTTCACTTATATTGAACTCTTGATGAATGACGAGAGGTCTAGGGAAGATAAAAAAAAATTAACAGAGAAAAATAAGATTTTTTTTTTCATCCTTTTCAAATAATTGAAAAATAAAAAATGACTATATATTCAAAATAATTATGTATTTATAAAATATTTCAATAATTTTATTGTAATTTTTGAATAGATATAAAAAAGCTTATGGTCCAGAGGTATAAATCTCCGTAGTTGCAACCTAATTTTTGTACCCATCTAGTGGGTAGGCATGAGTTGGAGGATCAATTCAAGATGGTACACACACCCACAAGTGCTTACCCATTTGGTTAAAAAAAAAAATAAAAAAAAATCATGGATAGATAATCATAAAGTTCATTTAAATTTCAAAATTTCCCAGAGATCTAATAAATTATTGACAAAACAACAAAGAAATTATTGATAAATCCAAATTAATTCCATATTTACATCATACAGTCTCATCACATTTTCTTCTTTTTTTTTTTATTTTTTATTTTTGGTTTCAAACACAACCAAACATCACCATATCATGCCTTTTAAATTAAACCAACATTGCTTCAAATGCATACAATATATGCTTGTAATGATAGAAAAATAGAAAAACTTTTTTATGACTTTTTAAAACTATATGGCATGTTGGTGCATGTTTGGAATCACAGGCTGGATAGATAAGCATGGAATGGGGATGGGGATATGGACCAACAACACATTACTTTTGATTTATTCCATTCATTTCAGTGGGGACCCTTTTTAATTTATATATATATATATATATATTGGAGATGATGCAAATAACATTATTATTATTATTATTATTATTATTATTATTATTATTATTATTATGCGTGGACAAATAATGGAATATATGATTTTCTTTGGTTTTTATTACAAATTCATTGGGCTACAACAACACTAAACAACACCTAGAGAAAGAAAAAACATTGGTAATAATATGTTTGATTATGGAAAATTTTCAATATGAATGGAATCAAATGGCCGAATGGATGGATACCACCTATTATTAATTTTTTTTTGGTAAAAAAAAAAAACTAATAAAACATAAAAAATGATAATGTTATTTATCTCTATATACAAGCAAAAGGGATCTTAATTAGATATGTGTTAATCTCATAATAAATGAGTAAATTAAACTAAATAACGCATAAATTTGTTAATTACGCATAAATTTGTTAATTATTTATTCGCTTTTGTCTAAGTGAAAATGCACATCTGAAGTACTTTTTTCCTAATTTTTTTAAATGGTAAAAAATTATTTCATAAAATAAATTAGTAGTTAAAGAACTAACATAAAGTTACCCTCACAATAGCTGAACGATTATGGCGTTTAACTCTTATATGGAAAAGTCGAGAGTTCAACTCTCTTCCAATACATTGTTGAAAGTTAAATAAAATACATCGGGTGAGATGGTTTATTCATGTAAATAAGAATAGTAATAATAATAATGCACTTAAATTTGGACTAAAATGCAAAATCTCGTATTATAATATTTATTTTTTTAAAAAAAAATGCGTTAAATGAAATTTTGGTATTTCTACTCAACAAAACCAAGTTGTCACAAAAAAAAAACCAAAATTTTAAAAATCCTAAACTTAACTAAACCTACCAAACTGTTATCTATCTAATATTGATCAACCAAAACCAGAATTTTTTTCAAAAAGACATTAAGAAAAAGAGATGCTGTTGATAAGTCCAAATCCAATGTAAATTTATAAATCATTTTTAATCTTTATCGATCCAATCCAATCCATTTACCAAGTCTACAAAAAATATATATATATATATATATATATATATATATATATATATATAATATATGTGTTGATTTATGAAAATTCAAGTAGTTTTATAAAAATATTATGCATAATGATCCATGCAAACATGCAAATAAGTCCTTGTCTTGATGCCACAACAAATATATAAAGATAAAATTAATAAAAAACATATCATGTGTCATCGATAATTAGTCAATAATTAATTAATATAAAATGCATGTTGGATTATTATATTGATTGACATCTGTCTAATTAAACCAAACCCAAATCCCCATTGAAAACCCGCCATTTGTAATTCCATTAAAAAAAAAATCCACTCCAAAGTGCTACAAACACTACCATAGTAATATTTTTATATTATATTATCATATTTATATTATATTATACAGTAATGCAGTTCAGGGATTTGACCCAGCACCATTCAGTAGGTCATTTAGTGGTTGTCTTACCCTCGTACTCATGAAAACACAAATTTAAATTAATATTTATAAAAATTTAAAATAAAATTATGAAAAATAAAAAACTTATTTACAAATAAATTTTTTTTATAAAAATAGATAAATTTCATCAAACTAAACTCTAAAATATTAGGAGATGGACAACACGAATCTTCAAACAATCTCAACGGCCAAGATTAAACCATCAAGGGAATCACGTGCCACGTAAGACAACAAAATGCAACAACCGCTCACATGTGATCCGCCCGATTTTCAGGAACTTAAATATAAATAATTAAATATAGTATGTAAAAAAAATATTAAAAAAATCCCAAAAAAAGTATTTATTTTGCAAATACGTCCAAAAACTTTAACATATTTAAAAAGCAAGTCCTAAAATTAAGGGACGTAATCTAAAAAAAACCCGAATCTCTAAAAACGATCTCCCGAGATCAACGGTTAAGATTGAGCGGTGATTTGACCACAAACACGTAGTTATAATAATGGCCCATCAACCGCGCGAAAGCAGTGACCATATCTCAGTTCTTAAATACACCACCCTCGATGGTTCTCCCCATTCGAAATCCCTAAAAAAGTTGGAAAAAATCGAGAAAAAAGTTCGAGAATGGAGAGATTCAATGGAGGATTGAAGACGTATTGGAAGGAGAAAGCGTACCGGAGGTTGGATTCGCCGGAGGGGAAGCGGCGGAGGAGGCGACGGCGACTGGCGAAGGCTGAGCTAGGAGATGGGAGGCGGCGAGGGTTTTGGAGGATTCGGAGCCGGATCCGGATCGCTTCGAGGTTTCGATCGCTGAGAAAGGCGTCGCCGAGAAGGATCTTGACGTGGATCCGTGACGCTTATGTGCGGCTGATGCTGGCTTTTGCGAGATCGGCGGCGATCCGCGGTGGGTATGGGTATGGGTACGGCGGCGAGGCGGTTGCCGGGTTCTCGCGGCCGGCGGTGAAGGAGTATGATGAGAAGGTGCTCGTCGAGATCTATAAATCGATATTGGCTCGCGGTGGAGGGATCGTGGCCGTTGGATCGGAGATGGACGGTCAGATCGTCGTGAACAGATGAGTAGTGTGCCGTTTGGTGAATAAAGGGTATTATTGGTTTTAATTTTTCGTTTTTTTAATGAGAAAATAGTTTTCTTTTGGTTGGGAATTAGAGAGAAAAAAGGAATAATTGATTTGGGGTTTATCCAGTGAATAAATTAAAATTAAAATATAAAATTGATGATAATTATATGATTGGACACATGGGATAACTAAATTATCGGTTAATAATTACGTCCTTCATTAATTTTGATTGCATGTGTATATATATATTTATATGGATATTGACAATGACTAGACAGGTCAAGTATAGTGTCAAAGTGACTTAACATGGCTCGTAGGTTCACATATAATCAATAAGGTTCTATTTATTTGAATTGACCATTTTATCCATCTACATCTCACCTTCTCAGCAGCAAGACTTACTAATAATCAAATGTTCTATTGATAATAGGTCTTTATTAAAATTTTTCATAAATGGTGAAAGTTTGAATTATGAGTAATAGTATATTTCTGGAAGTGCGAGTAATAGTTATGTGTGAATGGTCTCTGTGGTTACAGACTCTGCTCCTATTTGTTATATTGTGTCTAGATTTGACCACGGTTCGGTTTCGGTTCAAAACCGCCGGTTCCGGTTTTATAAACTATAGAACCGGAACCGAACCATAGTCATAAGGTTCCGGTTCTCGGTTCGGTTCCAATACGATTTCGGTTCCAGTTCGGTTCTAAATAATTTAATTCTAATTAATTAAAAAATATAAAAAATTATATTATATATATTTTTTATTTAAAAAAATAAAAATAGAACCGGAACTGACGGTTTGGTTCCGGTTCGGTTCAGGTTCTGATTTTCAACTCATAAAAACCTTAACCGGAACCTTAAAGTTCCGGTTAAGGTTCCGGTTTGGAACCGAAACCTTTTTTACGGTTCTGGTTCGGTTCTAATAGTGGCGGTTCCGGTTTGGTTCTACGGTTCGAACCGAACCTCGGTCAGGTCTAATTGTGTCTGTTTTTTTTAATGGCCTAGTAACTCATCTTGATTAAAAAAAAGTCTGACAAAATTTTATTATTCTATGATCGAAAATTAACTTGTTATGAAGATTGAGTTTTTGAGCTCGGTCAAGATCAAAAGCGAAGGTCAAAAAATCACCGGAGAGGGAGATGGCCGGTGAGACAGTGAGCGAGAGATGGATGAGGATTATAGTGAAAACAAGAGAAAAATGATAAGAGTAAAAATGTAATTTTAATAAAATAATAATTAATAGCAGAGACTAAATGGTCACAATCAATTTTGATAGGGTGTCAAAATGGCTGCCATTTTTTAAAAGCCTTTATTGATCACATGCAACATCTCAAGGGATTTATTGGGTACTTCCTTGACATATACATATGTCTACTTTTATATATGTCTACACTTTTTTGTCAGTATTGATAGAGACAAGTGATAAACTGTTCTATTGGTGTTTGTTATACTATTTAGTTTTTAAAAATCAAATATTTTATTATATTTAATTATGGATTTTAATTTTTTATTTAAATAAGCTTGTCTTTTAGAAAAAAATGTCAAGTACATAATTTTTATGTTGAACTAATGTGAGTGTTTGTTTTATTGAAATATTGATGTTGAAACACAACAAATTTTAGTTTTTAGTATTATGTAATCCTTGGGTTTCTGAAATAGTGTAAGAATTAAGAAGTGCTTAGAATTGTTGCCATTTGATTTGGACTTGAACTACATAAAGAAAAATTGTAGCCAACGACTTTCGGATCTATTGGTACACGCGGTCGCCGATAGAGCTCTCACCGAGTGATGAGAGTTCGATTCTCGGCTGGCTGAGGGCACATTTCTGGGAGTTGTGAATATTGGTTGTGTATGGGTGGTTCCTGCGTCCACGTGAGCACGGCCCTGTCCCCACTTGTCCCACCGAGGCTTGTGCACGTCCCTGAGTCTCTAGTGGATTCGCCCCGCGCCTCTTCCCAAAAAAAAAAAAATTGTACATCATACCCTCATTGTGAGTGCATGTTTTGAGAGTCTTGAATATTTGAATAGTTCTTTTGTTTTTTTTACTTTCCCATGCAAGCCGGTGAGCCAGTTATATATCCCAGAAATGTTACCACCTTTTCACCTGAGCTTAATTGCCTTCAAATGAATCTTTTCTTCTCTCCTTCATTGCTGCAAATTTGAAGATGTGATGCTTTCTAACTCCATAGTTTTTTATTCTTCGGTTTCCCGAAGTCATCGGTTCTACAATTCTCTTATCCCTCCAAGTTATTCTTCATGTTTGCATGTTTCTCTTGATTGTTCTCTAGCATTATTATCAATGTTTCTATAGACTGCAAGCTTTTTTACTCCTCTAATAGTTCTTCTTCTGTCATTCTTATTGTTGAGAACACTAAGAGTTGGTGCTAAGTAAGTTTTTCATATCCTTATTAGATGTATGTTTAAATCTTGATGTTTAATTATAATTTCATTACCCCTGCATGTGAGTTGGAGAAATAATTCATGTTTTTCGGTTGCATGTATTGCATGCTAAATCTTATAACTCTAACATACTATTATTCTCAATTAGTGTATGAACCTAGGTTGTAGTTTTGAAGCTGGTTTCATACCTTTCATTTCATCTTATTTTCTTCTGTTGCCCTTCATCAATTTAATGATGTTTAGAGGGTCTCATTTGTTGCTTTATCTCTTGATTTATATCTAGTTTAGTTCACTATCTTTGATTAGATGCATATTTTGGCATGCTGTCACATACCCAGGGAATCACATTTTTAAAGCTATTTTATTGTTGATACTTGTGTGTGTGTTCCATTTCTTATATGCTCATTTTAGTTAGAGTTTTGCATGAGTATTGTGCCTCAATTTGCATGTGTGTAATTAAGTTTAAAAGGGTGTG
Source organism: Dioscorea cayenensis subsp. rotundata (assembly GCF_009730915.1). NCBI lineage: Eukaryota > Viridiplantae > Streptophyta > Magnoliopsida > Dioscoreales > Dioscoreaceae > Dioscorea > Dioscorea cayenensis. The sequence continues at coordinate 1,254,719 of NC_052477.1, forward strand.
TTTTATTTACCTTATAATGTGTTAGACCTGCATATTTATCCTCCTTTAAATTGCATTATGTTTTAGATATGTACGTTTTCGAATGCGTAATACTGGGCTGTCAAGCTCATAAAATTATTTAAATTCTTTTTAGATCAAGAGTAGTAGATGGATTGGTTGATTAGTATACTATTAATAGTTGGTGTTCCCTTCGTGTCATAGTTGGATTATTGTATTTGTTTGTTGTATGCTCTAAATCCTGTATTTTGGACATTCATATAATTTGTATATGTTGTATCTTTAAAGTCTTTGTTTTTTGTTTTTGTTAGTTTGTTATATCTATCTTTCTACTTTGAGACAAGTTCTATCATCTTTGAGCCTCACTGGTTTTGGTTTTGGTTCTATGGATTTACCATCATTTGTCCATGCGTGACAAAAACTTTTAAAATGATTTCAATATTTGATCATGGACTTATACTAGGTCTAAATGAAATTGTTTTAAAATATATATATATATTAATATTAATTTTTAAAAAAATTCATTCTTATCTCTTCATCAATTTGGTTCTAATTTTGGAGGAATCGGTGCAAACAAAACAAAAGAGATCCCAGAGAGCAAAGCAAATAAATAAATAAATAAATATAAAAATATAAAAAGAAAATATCTCTAATCCTTATCCGTCGTTTTGGTTACAGAAAAAAAAAAAAGGAAAAAAACAGAGAGAACAGAGCTTTATTAACAGTAAAGCAACTTCTATGCATGTGCAAAAGTAAAGAAACAGGGGATAAATACAGCAAGGAAAAAAAAAGTCTTTTTTTTTTTAAACTTGAATTAGACATTCAAACTTTAATGATTTACAGTGAGCTGAATCCAGTAGCATGATCATAATTTTTTTTTTAATGAATATTGGAACTCATCAAGGATTGATTATCTGGATACCATCACTAAAAATTTTTATATGTATAAAAAAATAATAAAAAAAATTGATTAAAAGAGGTTTTTTTTATTAATGTAGATAAATCACATTTATTAAATAAAGAAACAAAAACATACAAAAAAAAATCTACAAAATAGCGCTAACAATGACATAGCTACAAGGGGCTAAAAGCACTCGAAAGAAAAAAAGTATAGTCCACTCGAAGTGGAACAATAAAAAAACAAGTGTATAACGGAGAACTTTCTGAGGGGAGAGAAAAATTCCTAAGAGACCCACAAGACAATAGCAGAAGAAACTATCCCGCACTACGCCTGAAACTTAGGGGCTACTAGGTGCACCCCTCTTGGATTCTTCAAACTCTAGGCTTCTTTTGACTGAGTGAATTGTTTCCTCCAACTTTTGTCTCTTCTGATCATAAGCTATATAATAATTGGTGAAAAATTGTGAAATGAGAAATTGTCACACCCACCCCTTCTACCGAGGTAAATGTGGCACCCATCAGTTAAAAATTCCTTTTTAACTGGAAACCTGACACCTCTCAGAAACCAAATCAGACTTACAAATTACAATTTATAACTTTACACCAACTGCGAGGATTCAAATACATAAATACAACAAATATAATAACTCAAATTTAGTGGAGTACAAACGCTACTGAGATCACGATACCAACAAATATAAAGAAAAGTATGGGACCCACTACGGGTCTTGGACTTAACCCACGACTAGCTCTAAACTTGAGCGAAATCTAGGGTCTTGCTCTGCTGATTACTGACACATTCGGGTTGGTCGGTAGTGACTTAATAATTTTCAAATATTCAAATACGGTATATATAAAATATATAAATACCAAACTTCTCAAATAATTTTCCAACTTTTCCAAAAATACCGGGAATTCTAGCAAAAATACATTTTTAAAGAACTTTTTGAAACATAAATTCATCACAAATCAATATCAAATCAATTTTTAAGAAAATCCAAATTGTTGTGAGAGCATTGCTCCTAAGCAGCGGTGAGGCTTCCCTCATCACAACCCAAAATAACAAGTAATATAAAAATCCATTCTCAATTCCAGGCACTGGAAAACTCTCCCCACTTAGCAGCGGTCAGCGACTAGGGTTGGGAGCCATGAGGTCTTGCGCGCCTCGAGCGTTGGCCCGTCGGTCCCATGTGGTGACTCTAGGATCGATGTATAATCGATCGGGGCTCTACGCTCACGCTGATCCGGACAAATCAACACTCGAGTCCACCAGCGCCACCTCTAAAAGGCTGGCCGTGGGGACCCACTACTGCGATGAGTCGGGCCTTAGCCCGCCGTCGCCATCAAACCGAGCGTATAAATCGACGATAAAAGCAATGCAGTATAAATCACATCATAGGATCCTTATCCAGGGACAAGCATTCGCATCAGCGAAAATAAACATCATTTCCACAAAGCCAATGTCAAAGTATAACAATGCGTAAAACGAGTAAAATCCGGATCCAGTGATACCATTCCTATTCCGGGAATGAAAACCAATTCCACGAATATTTGTCGGTGAAAACATTTTAAAGCAGCTCACATGATTTTCACAAATCATTCCAAATCAAAAGCATATATAACCATCAAAAATAAATACATGAATTGAATAATTAAATCACATATACATGTATTTTTCACTATTTACAAATACGTATAATTATACTGAAACCGTGATGTATCAATACGATTGTCGGGAACATCAACGGCAAGTAAATATACATATATTTTAACCTTATACATAAAATTAAAACATGATAAAATGAAATACTTAAATAATTATTTCCAAAAATACTAGTTATTAAACAATTATTTTCAAAAATAATAATAATAATTAATATTAAAAAAATAATAGCCACTACTAACTCACTCCGGTGTCTGGGTTCATTCCAGAATCCGGAACTCCCTCTCAAGATCGAACAACACCCTAACCGAATAATATAATAAAAATAAATAACATATTTAAACTCAAAAAGAAAAATACATGAAAACGATAATAGACTCTCATTGGGCCCACTCACTCCAATCGGTTAAAAACCCGACCTTGCATAGTCCAATTGCCTTGCGGTTGTATTTAAACAAAACTCGATTCGAGGCTAAACAACTGCGAATCAATCACGAACCAACCTTAATTGCACTGAACCAAACTTAATTTCACTGGGAAACCAGACTTGAACCAACTCAATTCTTTATTCCAAAAATCCATTGAACCAACTTGGTTCAGTCAAAACCCTTAACCCGAAATCAACTGAACCAAACCCAAACTCATCTCAACTTGAGTTTGATCAAGCCCAGACTCAACCAAATCAAGCTCATCTCAGCCAAAGATCAATTCAACTCAATCAATTTCAATCCCAGACTTGGTTTGATCTAATCAAATCAATTTGACTAACTCGACCCAGTTTCAATCTAACCATTATCATTAACCTCCTAATCATCATAATTATCAACTTAATTAATCAGAACCAAACCCTAATCTCGATTGCTACGAGTAATACTACAAAGTAAATCCAGCAAAGCTCACGCCTCCATTTCGAAGCAAATTCCAACTCAAATACAAGTGTTTTTCCAGCCGAAAATTGAAGCAACAAGCTGCTTATAGCAATAACTCGTCGTTTTTTCATCATAAATCCTTCTTCTTTCTCACTCCGAAAAATTACATTTCTCAATCCAAAATACACACAGCATACATTCAAGTATACTACAACAAATAAATCATCAAAATACTTTGCAAATAATACTTCATCCATTCTTCTCTCGAATACCTGTTTTATCTCTTCCAATTTCTCCAGATCTCTCGACTCTTTCTTTTCTTTAACTCTTTTCCGGAGTTCTTGTAGCAGAAATGGTGGAGAAGAAGATGAACAATCGTCAAAAAGTCTAGATTTTTCTCTCAATTAACTCTTGACCGAAATTCACTTTTAGTCCCTCAAAAACTTACTCTACAAACCAGTCCTGAAAACTCACAAATGGTCCCTGGATTATAAAATAATATTCTCAAAAGGTCCTTTCAAATTATCCAATGGTCCTTGGATTATAACACAATATTTCCAAATGATCCCTTCAACTTACCTTTCAGTCCTTAGTTTTCACAAGCATTTCATATCAATCCTTTTTCTATTACTCTTTAACCCAAAATCTTTTAAAAACTTTTACACTTAAGTCCTTGTTCTGTCCACTTGGGGTTTCTCAACAAGATTACTCTGTAGAAAATTCTTACTGCAACTGTAGTAATACCCTGAATATATTTTTCACTGAGTTATCCACGGGTCTGAGGGATATTACTGATCCTTCCTCCTAAAAATTTCGTCCTCGAAATTTCCTTAAGCATCATCAACTCGATATCACTGAATTTCACTTACCGGTCCAAGACCCTGCTTTCTCTTGCTTTACAAAATCACGCTTTACGATAGTAGAAATAATCACACTACAAATCACATGATGTAGCAGGTCGATAAAAAGCATGCGACACCTTTCTTTTGGCATCTTTAAGTTAACTCATTTTGAATAAAACCAATTCCGACAAATATCTCAACACACTGATCCCGACTCACGTATACACTACTTTCACTCTCTTTTGTCTCAAATGTCAAAACCTACTATCACGTCCTCGATCGATATGCGACTTAGGTTTTAACCCCGATTGGAGACTCTAAATACTTCATCTTTGGGCCCCTTAACTTTCGCGCTACAATCACCACTAACCTCTCTAAGTCTAGACATGACTTCTAAACTTGAGGCCTGGGACATACAACCCGTGATCTCTACCAACCAGATATCTCAACCTCATGCTCACGATGCCAAAAAGATGTCACACCCACCCTTCACCAGGGTGAAATGTGGGAGCCCATCGATTAAAAATTCCTTTTAACCGGAAACTGACACCTCTCAAAACCAAATCGGACTTACTAAATTACGATTTATAACTTTTACACCAGTCGCAGATTCGAATCATATACTGACAAATATAATAACTTCAAATTTGTGGGTACAACCGCCATGTACTGATCTGCGATACCAACAACATAAAAGAAAAGTGATAGGACCCACTCAGCCTTGGACTTAACCACTGATGGCTCCTAAACTTGAGCGAGGAAATCTAGTCTTGCTCTGCGATTCTGACGCATGCGGTTGGTCGGTGGTGAGCTTGATAATTTCAAATGTGAGAATGCGGTATATATAAAATATATAAATCACCAAGAAACACCGAATAATTTTACAAACTTTTCAAAATCACAGGAAATTACTATGCAAAATACGTAAAGAACTTTTGGAAACATAGATCGTACATCATGATCGATATCGAAATCAATTTTCTAAGAAAATCCAAATTGTGAGGCTGAGGCCTCCCTAAGAGCGGCGGTGCGCTTCGCGCCCCTAAGCCATGCCATGACTAAACTAGTAATATAAATGAATCCGTTCATCGATTCCTGACTGGAAAGGCTCTGCGCACTTAGCCTTGCGTCGCGACTAGGTTGCAGGGCCTTGAGTCTTGGCTGCCCGCCAGCGTTGGCCCATCGGTCCCGTGTGGTGACTCACAGGATCCCGATGTATAATCCGATCGAGGGCTCTAGCTCGCGATGCAGGGCGAATCAACGCTCGGGTCGCGCGCCTCCTAAAATTTGGCGTGCGTGACCCTCTGCCGTGTGAGTGGGGCCTTAGCTGGCCCGTCGCCCGACTCCGAGACCAACGTGTAAGCTACAACCCGATAAAGCGATGCGTATGAAATCGCGCGTCATGGGATCCTTATCCAGGGCACAGCGTTGTCGCGTCGCGAAAATAAGCGTCGTTCCTGAAACGATAGCCGAAAAGTGATATAACAATGCATAAAACGGTAAAAATCCGGATCCGTGCATATCGCTTTCCTGTCCGAGGAATGAAAACGATTCCACGAAATATTGTGGGTAAAAGCATAAAAGCGCTCGCATGATTTCAGCGAAATCGTCCGAATCAAGCATATATAACCATCAAAAATAAAGCTACATGAATTGAATAGTTAAATCACGTATCGTGTATCCATTTCTATTCCTGGTCGTGTATAATTACTGCTGATACCGATGTGTCGATGCGATTGTCGAGGAACTTATCGAGCGGCAAGTAAATATACATATATTTTAACCTTGTCACATAAATTAAACATAGGTAAAATGAAATACTTAAATAATTATTTCCAAAATACTAGTTGTTAAACAATTATTTCAAAATAATAATAATAATTAATATTAAAAATAATAGCAGTACCAAACTCACTGGTGTCCTTGGGTTCGCTTCACCAGATGCGGAACTCCGCCACTCGAGGCCGAAACGACAGCTGTGAGAATAATATAATAAAAATAAATACGTATTTAAGCACCGAAAAATCTGACGATAATAGACTCTCTATTGAGCAGCTCACTGCGATCGGTTAAAAGCTGCACTTACGTAGTCCGATTGCGCTTTCGGTTGTGTGTTAAAGCTAAAAGCTTCGAGTTCGATTTGAGCTATACTGCTGAATCGATCACGACCGGCACTTAGTGCTGAACCAAACTTAATTTCCAGCTGAAACCAGAGCTTGAACCGATCTCGATTCTTTTGTGAAAATCCAGTGAGGCACAAACTTGGTTCCGGTCCAAAACCGCTTACGGGCGATCAGTGACTGACGACTGGCCAGTAATCTCAGACTTGTTTGATCAAGCTGACTCAACCAAATCAACTCAAGCTCAACCAGAATCGATTCAGCTCAGTCAATTCAATCCCGACTTGGTTTGATCAATCGAAATCGATTTGGTACCTCGAGCCCAGTTTCAATCTGGCGATTGCTCGTTAGCTCACCAATCGTCGTAATTATCAAACTTAATTAATCAAACCAAACCCTAATCCTACACAAGACACAAAGAATCCAAGGAAATCACCTCCATTTGCCATAAATTCCAACCTCAAATACAAGTGTTTTTCCAACTAAAATCGGGTTAAATAACTCTTATTAATAATAACTCATCATTTTTCATCATAAATCCTTCTTCTTTCTCGCGTTAAAATTACATTTCTAATCCAAATACATTAATAATAGTTGTTATCCAAGTATACTACCAAATAAATCATCAAACATTTACTTAAATAATATTTCCTCATCCATTCTTCTCCAAACGCTCAAGCCTTTTATCTCTTTCCAATTCTCTTCCAAATCTCTCACCTTTTTCTTTTTTTTTTTTTTTTTTAACCTCAAGTTACTGTGAGTAAAATTCATGGTGGCGGCATTAAATAACTATCAAAAGCTCAGATTTTTCTCTCAATTAACTCTTCACTGAAATTCACTTGGGCCCTCAAAACTTAACTTTCACAAAACCAGTCCCTGAAAACTCACAAATGGTCCCTTGATTATAAATAATATTCTCAAAAGGTCCTTTTCAATTATCCAACGGTCTCGGATTATAACAATATTTCCTTAAATGATCCCTTCAACTTACCTTTCTAGTCCTTAGTTTTCACAAGCATTTTGCATCAATCCTTTTCTATTACTTTAACCCAAAATCTTTTAAAACTTTTACACTTA